>NW_027518701.1:4110000-4557500 GCF_043159265.1 Tasmannia lanceolata | reverse complement strand
TAGACTTGAGGGACGAAGGGGAGGGCTGCCACATCAGCGGTGAACAGTAAACCTCCCTTCCTCTTTATTATATATAGATGTGTGTGTGTGTAAAGTTGAGAATATATAGACTAGGAATCATGTATGCATTCAAGTGCATATGTCGTATTAGTGGTATATGTGAATTAATTAATTCCTAATTTTGGATAAAGAGAAAAAGAGTTATAATTGGCTAAGGAGAGAGAGAGAGAGAGAGAGAGAGAGAGAGAGAGAGAATTTATGAGATGGAGGTATATTTCAGGATGTCAGCCCAAGGGTTCCCATGGGTTCAATCATTCACCTTTACCTTCTTATTTTGATACTAGCAAACCTAAATTGATTAGCCCTTATAGACTAATGTGTTGCCTTTGAGTGTTGTGTCTTAGACAGGAACTTGACATGTCATATCACCATTACACAACTCAACACAACACATGGCTTGATGATCAACATGCACCATAGACCAAAGAGCTTGTACACACATGGGAGACATCATCCTTGGAAGATGTTCAAGTCAAAGAGCTCAAGTCAAAGATCCCACAAGTATGCCTTGCAAGTGCCAGTAGAAGCTTGGAGATGAACCAGCATTGGTGACCACCTCATGCAGCATAGAAGATGTTCGAAGAATGGAGGAAGTCACAAGAGCCAAAGAAAGTCGAAGAGTTCTCTCTCAAGATCAAGTTGTCCAAGAAAGTGTGGATGAGCCAAGCAATCCAAGAAGACTCAAGGTTTTATCATTTTAGATTGTATTTGGAGTCCTCTTGTTTTAAATGTATATTTGCACTTTCAAAGGTTTTCAAAATGGTTTTCTTAAAACAAATTTGATATCTCTAGAAACCATCCACACTCCCCAAAAGGTGTTTGAAAACCTTGGACAAAAGCCCAAAGACCATGGCCCAAAGTCCCTAAGATTTTAACTTTAAAATGGAATTTTAAACAGGGCTGGTCGACCGGGGTTCCCCGGGCGACCGCGGTAAGGTCGCTGGAAGTCCAGCACCTATCGAAACATAGCGGGCCGGTTGACCAGGACCTCTCGGGCGACCGTGGATGTGTTTCTGGAAATCCAGAAACAATCCAGTATGGTAGGGCCGGTCGACCGCCATAGGGCCGGCCGACCGCGGATAGGGATTTGGACAAAAATAAAAATGTCCAGGTTGTACTCGGCAGGCGACCGCGATATTCCCGGTCGACGGTGATGATAAGAAATTTCAAATTAAAAAGAGAACGCCCGATAGGGCGAGCGGCCGTGACACATCAGTCGACCGCGACGGTCTCGAAAAGTAGCCGTTGGGGCTTCGGGGCTTGACTTTTTCAACCCAGTTTTTTACGGTTTTACCCCCAAACGGTCATATTTCTTCATGGGCTATTTATACCCTATCAAAACCTTACTAAACAACCTTTTGCAAGATTATTTTTCAATCTATTTGAGCTTACAGTTTCACATCAAAGGTTTTTCCTCTTTGAGTTTTGATTTTGCAAATCCACATTTATCAAGAGGATCTCCATAGGGCTTTTCACTTTCTTATTTTCTTTGGAGAGATTGTGAGCTATTATCTTTGTATCAAGCCTAATCAAGAGGCTAAGAGTGTTTTTTATTTTTGTTCTTCTTTGTATTGAGGGTCTTCGATTCGGCCCGGTAAGAAAGGTGAATCGACTTTGTGAAGAGGGTTTTCATTTTGGCCTTTGAAGGAGAAGCTTGGTTGTAAGAGGGTCTTCGATTCGGCCCGGTAACAAAGGAGAATCCGAAGCAAAGAGGGTTTGTTCCCTCGGAGGCGGAGAAGGTGTTTTGTAAAGCTCAGAGATTCGAGGTGTGGAATCTCATCATTAGTGGAGTGCCCAAGGAGTAAAACTTGAAAGAGTGGAGTAGGTCTTTTTGATAGACCGAACCACTATAAAAATCTTGTGTCTCCTCATTGTGGTGTGCCTCTTCTTCTACCTTTCTTCTCACTTGGTGATTGGTAACTTCTTTTCTTTTGTATTTAATTTTAATCTATATTAACAAGGGTTTGACATAAACAGCTCAAATTTGTAAATTGATTTCAATATCACTTCTATTTAAGGCAAAAAAATTTAATTAACCAATTCACCCCCCTCTTGGGTTGTGACACTTGTATTTCATTTGGTATTAAAGCTAAGGCTCTTAAAAAGGTTTTAAATTTAAAATCTACAAGAGAAAGATCTTTTGGCAATCCAATGTCATCTAGGCTTCCTAGCTTTGATGGAACCGACGTTGGATCTTGGTTGATCCAAATGAGGTCTTATCTAAAGGGTCTAGATAATGACTTATTAAAAGTTATTGAAAACAGATTCACCCTATGTAAATTTAAGAGAGTAAATGAATATGACAAACAATTATTTTCCTTAAACTCTAAAGCTATGAGTGTCATATGTTGTGCTTTACCAGCATATTTATTTGATAGGATTTCTACTTGTAAAAATGCTAATGAAATATGCTCTAGACTTGAAAACAATTTTGATCCAACATGTCTCATTGCTTTGGATAATGCAAATAATATTATGTCTTGTGAAGCTCCAAATATCAATGAACTTGTTGATAAATGTGAAACATTGAAGGAAGCTTTAAATATTGAACTTTCAAAAAATAAAAGACTTCAACACTCTCTTACCTCTATTTCTAATGAATTGTTAGAATCGAAAAAAGATTATTAAGATATATTAGATGAAGAAAATGAGTTAATTGAAAATAATATGAAATTGCAAAAAGAAATAGAAGAATGAAAACTGAAAGAAGAAGAACATAGGACAAACTCATCTCATGAATTAAATGTTCTAAAAGAAGAAATAGAAGAGACGAAATTAGAAAATGAAGAACTTATATTGAAAAACCAAAAACTACAAGAAGATAAACATGTATGTTCTCATTTACATTCTTGTAGTTCTATTTGCTCTTCATCTACCAACTCTTATTCTTGTACTTATTGTGGTAGATTAGGACATCACAAATCTAAATGTAGGTTTAGATTTGTGAAATCTTGCAAGTTTGTTTGGGTTAGAAAAGATTCATTGCATAACACAAATTTGGTTGGACCCAAGATGATTTGGGTTCCAAAGCCCCTTATTTAAATCTTAATCATGATTATATGTTAGATTTAGGGGTTGTGCTAATATTGTTAAATCTAATGAAAATGTTCACTAGATACATCACATTTTGTATCTAGTTACATGTGCTTAAAGATATATCATTTGAAATGAGTTATTTGATACATGTGCTCATTATTGATTATCTTCATGTATCTATTAGTGCTTAATGATCACATCTCTTTGAAAAATATTTTATAGATACTCATATACTGGCTTGATTCTTATGTATCTATAAAGTAGTCTTCATACCATTAATAACATGATATATTATATTAATTTATATACACTCATGTTATTATGCACAATAGATTACACTCTCTTATAATGGTATGATCATGTAGTATGGTTAAGTGCTTGATATTCCATTTGAAACTTATTCATGCACTTAGTACCATCATTGACCCATAGGAATTGCCTAATTGGTTAAAGATAGGTTTCGAAGTTTAGATATCTTAGTATCCTGAACTCTATTAGGTCAAATTTAATGTTTGCTAGATCCTAAAGGATTCACCTAGTCTATCACATGTTGTCTAGCAAAACCAAAACAAACATATGCTCCTAATAACCAATATCCTTAAAGAACTTAATGACTTTGGAGCCAAAATTAGTTAATCTAGATAAAGAAGATGGAAAATGAAAATTGAAACCTTTAATCATTCTTCTTAGAAAATCTAGTAAACTTGGATGAGTCAAAACAAAAAGCTTGATGAATTTTCAAATCTATAGAATATATCATAAGAAATTCATTAGTTGTTTCATAAGCCTAAAGTGATTTTCATCTATGAGAAATTATTAAAATCACTTGGCCTTTGAAGTATTCCCTTTGAACTTAAAGTTTTATTTCAATTAATTGAAATTGATATTGGTTCAATATGAGAAATCCACATGGGTCATCTTATTCTCTCATTGAACTAATTATGTCAATGATACTCAATTTGATTATTCATATATGACATGTACATCACTTGTTTTGATAGAAACTAATATCATTTTAAAACATCAAACAAGTGAATCTTTTAAATGATTGTGAAGTAAGAAGAAACTTGTGTCATTCCTAACCCTTCACAATAAACAAAAGTGCACTAGAAAAATAAAAACTTAGTTAAAATCTACATAAGTGTGCACAGTAGAATACATTGTCACTATGGAGTGTTTCATATTTGAATAACTACATTATCCATATGACATTGATTAGTTCACAAAAATATTGTACTTGACACATTCTAGATATGTGAACTTCAAACTTAAGTGGAAGTATCAAATGTAATGATTATTAAAATCCACTTAAAGAGAGGCATGTGATTTAAAGTGATATATACACACACATTTGCCTATTATATGTGATCTATGAATATCATAGTAAAGACTCCCAAGCTAGATCACCATAAGTTTGAGTTATTTGAAAATATTTTCATCATATACTCAAACTTGTATCTCATGACCATTTTGGCAAAATTGTAAACATCATTGAAATCATGAGATTATACCTAAAAAGTCAGAAATGTGCTAAAATTGAGATATATAATTGGCTTTAAAAAGAGAAGAAGTGAAATGAAATGTGTTTTGATAATCACACTCAAATTATTTAATTACACTTAATTCATCAAAACACATCTAACAAGCTAATGGGAAGATGAAGATGAAAATAAAAATGAACATTCCCTAAATAGTTGGAAACTATTGTGCCTTAATAAGAAATCTTCTAGAATTAGTTGTCCTCACAATATGATAGAGTTGCTTGTGCTATGATAGATTCTTAAATACTTGTCATCAGTAGCTATTCTTGGTATGTGTATAATTGTCTATTTGTATAGCACTCAATATATGTGATATCCCCCTGTATGGTATTAACTGAATGGTGAAGATGTTAAACCTTAAAGTTAAAAGCTACTCAATTGGTGCTTTTAGCCTTCTTACTTGTTAAGAAGAAGTCTGTACCCTCACCTTTAATCAATGCATCTAATTACTTTGGTTTCTTGCCAGCATCTTAACCATGATCAGTCATATGTGCCTTAAATTGTTATATATATATATATATATTATGCACCTATTTAGGGGGAGCATGGTCTGCTAGGTTATCATCTCATTTGGTATCATTTGATTACCCCTAGCAAGCATGCAAATTGTAGCCCAGGGGTTGCTTTTCAATTATTCACCTCTCAAACCCTGGTGACTCTGTGTTGGACAGCCCTTTGGATTCATACTCTGTATGAGTCACTAACAAAGGAGGAGATATATATGTAATATCTGTTATTCTTCTATCTTATCATATGTTGATTGATATGTTTACTACATTACATATGATAAGTAAACTCATGTGGAGCCCTATTGCTCCATATGTGTTGTAGTCAGGGCTTGTCTCATGCTTTCAATCTGAGATCATGTCTCATTTATGACAAATACTCTTAGCCTGAGCTTCAATGTCACATCATTCTTAGGCTTCAATCTTATCTTGAATGGCCTCATGATAGTTATCACATTTGCCACTGATAAGTTTCTATCCTTGTTGCTTATCCTGCAAATCTTTGAAACTCCATTCATAGGATCTTATCTCACTTGATCAATCCTATTGCCTATGATTTCATTCACTTATCATGTGCTTTATAAGTCATTTGCACTCAATTTTCATGATAAGTTTCTTTGGCTAATCACTCACGGTCATATCCATAGCCATTTTGTATTGTCATGCCTTGCCTTATAGGTTTTACCAAAGGCTAATGACAAATACTTAGGAGAAGAGCCAAATTGTTTGATTCTCATGTTTATATGGACCATAGTGATGTGCTCACAATGTCCATTGGCCCCATTAGTTGTGCTTAACATATAAATCTTTTAGATTAAAAAAAAAAAACTGCTTATCAAGAACTATGCTTGATTTTTCTTCTTAAATCTTTATGATAAGCATTAGTTGAGCTTAAATGTTATATCCTTATTAGTTTCATGGGCCATAGAAGTAGATCATAGTATTTTGACACTCTTTCACCTATGCCCATCCACAAACATAGAAGTGTTTCACACTGTCAGTTCATATTTCTATGTTTGATTATTCTTATCATGTATGTTTTCACTTTAAATATATCATATCCATGATAAGTAGATAGGGGGAGTAATCATGGCACTATAGTTTGAACCTTAAGTGTTAAAATCCTTCATTTTTGCTGCTGCCAAAAGGGGGATAATTTCAGAATTGATTAGGCAGTCCATAGTCTATATGTATGGCTTGCTTTTTATTGTCATATTACACCTGTGCATATAGTGAGGGGGAGGTATGCTCTATGGTTATATCATTTAATGCTTATTTGTCTATTCTTTTGATATCTCTTACCTCCCTAATCAATTTGGTTTGCCATCAGAAAAAAGGGGTAGAATGTAAGCCCAAGGGTTCCCATGGGTTCAATCATTCACCTTTACCTTCTTGTTTTGATGTTAGCAAGCCTAAATTGATTAGTTCTTATGGATTAATTTGTTGCCTTTGAGTGTTGTGTCTTAGACAGGAACTTGACATGTCATATCGCCATTACACAACTCAACACAACACATGGCTTGAGGATCAACATGCACCATGGACCAAAGAGCTTGTACACACATGGGAGACATCATCCTTGGAAGATGTTCAAGTCAAAGAGCTCAAGTCAAAGATCCCACAAGCATGCCTTGCAAGTGCCAGTAGAAGCTTGGAGATGAACCAGCATTGGTGACCATCTCATGCAACATAGAAGATGTTTGAAGAATGTAGGAAGTCACAAGAGCTAAAGAAAGTCGAAGAGTTCTCTCTCAAGCTCAAGTTGTCCAAGAAAGTGCGGAGGAGCCAAGGAGAAACCATCCACACTCTCCAAAAGGTGTTTGAAAACCTTGGACAAAAGCCCATAGACCATGGCCTAAAGTCCCTAAGATTTTAACTTAAATTTTTTTTTTTAAACAGGGCCGGTCAACCGGGGTTCCCCGGGCGACCGTGGTAAGGTGGCTGGAAGTCCAGCACCTACCGAAACATAGCGGGCTGGTCGACCGGGACCTCCCGGGCGACCGCGGATGTGCTTCTGAAAATTCAGAAACAATCCATTATGGTCGGGCCGGTCGACTGCCATAGGGCCGGTCGACCGCTGATAGGGATCTGGACAAAAATAAAAAAGTCCAGGTTGCTCTCGGCGGACGACCGTGATATTCCCGGTCGACCGCGGCGATAAGAGATTTCAAATTAAAAAGAGAGTGCCCGATAGGGCGGGCGACACCGACACCCTGGTCGAAAATTTTTTACGGTTTTACCCCAAAACTGTCATATTTCTTCATGGGCTATTTATACCCTATCAAAACCTTACCAAACAACCTTTTGCAAGATTATTTTTCAATCTATCTGAGCTTACACTTTCACATCAAAGGTTTTTCCTCTTTGAGCTTTGATTTTGCAAATCCACATTTATCAACAGGATCTCCATAGGGCTTTTCACTTTCTTATTTTCTTTGGAAAGATTGTGAGCTAAAATCTTTGTATCAAGCCTAATCAAGAGGCTAAGAGTGTTTTTCATTTTTGTTCTTCTTTGTATTGAGGGTCTTCGATTTGGTTCGGTAAGAAAGGTGAATCGACTTTGTGAAGAGGGTTTTCGCTTCGGCCTTTGAAAGAGAAGCTTGGTTGTAAGAGGGTCTTCGATTCGGCCCGGTAACAAAGGAGAATCCGAAGCAAAGAGGGTTTGTTCCCTCGGAGGCGGATAAGGTGTTTTGTAAAGCTTGAAAATTCGAGGTGTGAAATCTCATCATTAGTGGAGTGCCCAAGGAGTAAAACTTGGAAGAGTGGAGTAGGTCTTTTTGATAGACCGAACCACTGTAAAAATCTTGTGTCTCCTCATTGTGGTGTGCCTCTTCTTCTCCCCTTCTTCTCACTTGGTGATTGGTAACTTCTTTCCCTTTTGTATTTAATTTTAATCTATATTAATAAGGGTTAGATATAAACAACTCAAATTTGTAATTTGATTTCAATATCACTTCTATTTAAGGCAAAATTTTTTAATTAACCAATTCACCCCCCTCTTGGGTTGCCACACTTGTATTTCACAGGAGATTAGAGGAAATTAAGGAGAGAGAATAATGGAGAGAATAAAGGAGTGCTTTTTGGAATCTCCTATAACTCAATAACATAAAAGGGTGTCTAGCAGTTGTGTTTGAAAAAAATAAGTTTCACCATTATTAAAATTGAAAGAGTGGAGAGGGAGGTGGTGAAGGAAATCTATCTCTCTCACACCCACATCTCTCCTCTGTACTTTTTTTTTACTATTGGAATTCCACTTTTCCAATCTTGGTGTTTTGGCTTGGAGCCTAGAGAAGGAGTAATGTAGATCCTTTGTTGTCTGTGTGTTTGAGGGAAGCCACTACTCCAACTTCTAGGGTTTCCATCTAGGGCAGATAAGAAACCGAGTGGGGAGTAAATCAAGCAGAGAGATCATTATTTCGATCTTCGGGGTATATAATTCTAGATCTTTTGAATTTAATTTTCAAAACCAATAAAATCTAATAACTAGGATCTTGAGCAGGATAGAGGGAAAAATTTTAAATACGTTTTCTCAAAAATTTGATAGAGGGAAAAAATTTAAATACATTTTTTCAAAAATTTGTTTGTTTTTTAAACTTTTGTTTACGATACCTTTTCCCGACAAGAGTTTTTATATGGTGCCCAACTGTCAAGTAACGGTACCACACTTGATATTTGATCCAACGGTAGCACACTTTTTAAGAGGCTGTTGTTGGATCAAATATCAAGGGTGGTACTTTTGACGTACCACCTTGACGGGACTTCGCGGTCATCAAAACGGTACCACCCTCTCCCAACAAGTATCCCATCCAGATTGTACTATAGATGATGAATATCCAAAAAATATGGTTCTACCTTTTGACATTCAGGTGTTATTTGAACCTTATTATCTGGGAACATCTCAATCTCCTCATAACCTTCTTCATCCTAGTTAAATTTCCTCAACATATGAACAATCTTTACAAAACTTTAAAAAAGAACCAACATCCTTTCACACCACTATCTTAATACTGCGGTTCAACCTTTCCTTAAACACGTTGTAATCAAACCAGGAGGGAATTAAGGAGTGAAATGCTTGATGAAAATGGAATGTGATGAAGAGAGAGTAAGCTGCTCAAGCTGCATTAGAGGCAATGCAGAGAGAGAGAGAGAGAGAGAGAGAGAGAGAGAGAGAGAGAGAGAGAGATGATGATGATGATGATGATGATGATGTTAGAACTTCATTCTTGAGGAATTTTTTTCCTTAACAAAAGATGTAATTGATGTTGAAAATGTTAGATTATATGCCCTAAAATCCAGTCATGGTGCAATGCATAAGAGCAAATTAATGGATTTCATGACAATTAATGAATACATTAAAGGAATGCAGTACATGCACATATGTTTGTCCTTACGTAGCATTGTAGGAATATCATGCCCATAGATTCACAGATCCTGAGGGGCGGGGAGATATGATATTCCAGTGCTTTGCAAGTCTAGAAGTTCCTGGTTGGGGTTGAGACATGACATCACTTCCTGTATACAACTAGCATCAGACCTTGCCTCCATACACTCATTGGGGTGGCTTATCTCAGTCACTGGGGTAGTGGGCCCTAAGCAGGCAGTACGAGACCCCCTTACGTCTTCTCAGTCATCTTGCCGCCCCACTATCTATCCGCAAGGACACCCTTCTTCGTCTGCCGACACTTCATCGCCAAAACCGACAAACCAGAAGGCTTTTTCCTTAATCATACAGAGCCCCATAAACCGTGCACAACCACTACACTTCTCACTCATAATTTAGCTTCCCATGTAACTGCCAAGTTTCTGTTGTCCTCTATACACCCTCTGTTTTCCACCAAATAGTCCCAAAACCTTCATTTTTTTCCATGTACCAACATCCTAAACTAAACTCCCTCATGAATTTCCCTACAAAACAGCCGATGCTTTAAGGCACACGATTAGCCAACAACAAACTTACTGTTAGTCACACTAGCCAACCCACTAACATTCCCTAATCTCCATCTTTTTCTATAGATTTAGCCTCACCAGATACCTAGAAATTGAGCCCACACCTGCCAACCCATTCTCAGCCCATTACATCTTAGTTTAGTCGACAATAGCCTATGCTGAAGCTTCAATTGATTACAACTTGAACCAATCTTGTTTCCTTTTAACCGATTAACACCCAAATTGTTATTCTTTAACCTTCTACGAGTTTAACAAATGTTGAATTCAAGAACTACTTCTTCAACTATCTTTGAAACTAAGAAATTTCAACTTAGGATCCACACCAAGGCCTACTCCACTCCACCGAGAACTTTGATGGCTTTACTATCTAATTCCCTTAACAGAGGGGAATCAACTCAATTATAATTCGGAGATAGCTCTACGTCTCCAACACTCACTCTGTGGAGATAGCTCTGTGTCTCCACCAACACTCTGCCAATACAAAGTTTTTTCCCAAAGAAAATGAAAATACAATTCCCTCTTCAAGGGTAGATGAAGCTCTCAAGCTCACAATAAACTTCTCTCTTAAAAGATGTACAATTTTAAGCCTAGATCCAATCCCTTCAAGAACTCATAAAGACAAGGCACAAGGGTGTTAATCACTGTTTAAGATGTTCAAAACATGTTTGGGAGTAAAAAAGTCAAAACAAGTGTTAAATTAAACATGTATATATAGCGGAATAGTACATATAGCCAGTTGAGGGCAAAACCGTAATTTTTAGCCCTAAAAATCAACTAGCCATTATACCTCCAACGACTATATTTTCGCCGCGGTAGATGACAATGTAGACGTCTACGATTCCGTCTATGAAATTTCTAGAAGCTGAAAATTAATTCTGGTTGCCGGTAGATGATGCGGTAGGCGTCTACAACTCCATCTACGTTTCATCAAATTCAGTTTTTTATTCCAATTTTAACCATGCTTCTTGGAGATCTTAGGCATTTTTTCCATGGTCTATATATCCTATTTTGGTGTCCTTTGAGTGCCTTATCATGGGAGTCTACGAGAGATTGGATTTATGCAATCTAACTCAAGACTTGACTCCAATCTTCAATATGATCTTTCAACAAGCCTTGGTCTTCTTCTCCACGGATCTTCTCCTCTTTTCTTTGTCTCTACATAACCTTCATGAATGGTCCAGGCCTTCTTCTTCCTTTGGCTTCTCATGATCTTCATCATGGATACAAGCCATGATCCATGCTTTCCTTGACTTTGTAGTGTTTAATTGAAACATCTCTAATACACGCACTTAAACATCAAACACATTATTAATAACAACACAACTTGTGTTTGTCATCATCAAAACAAAGGAGATTTACCAAGGTGGAAACCTTTGGGCTTACATTATGTTTAACCACCCTCCCTTCAACCCCTTCAACAAAGATTTCCATTAGTTTCGCATGCCCTTTAGACCCTTTTTAACGCCCTTTCCAACTGTTTCACCGTGCCCTGTCAAAATTTTCTCCCTTTTCCTTCCCTTTTCATTATCCTTCTTTCCTTTTTCCCTTTACTACCGAGACTTTGTCCTTAATCTTCAAGCTTCCGCATTCTCTACATGAATTAATATCAGAGATTTCACTGTCGCTATCTAAACCTGTACGTGTTATTTGGTATCAGAGCTTCCGCATCATTAGGATGACTCTATGTTCCAAAGTATATCCAATATTTTGTTGAACTTGTAGATCAATTGATGATTGAAATTTTAGTTGTAAATTTTATTTCATGGATAAAGTGGTGGCCATGGGAGTTTGAGATGGAGGGAAAGAGATATAAGGAAGAGTTAAGGAGGTAGACATTTAAGGTGTGCTAAAGAGATTGACTAGGGACCTCACTCAACAAAAAAAGAGGAATAAAATAATTGATGTCCAATGATTGTATACTATAATATATTCATAAACAATAAAAAAAAGGGAAATGATATTCTCGCTCCCCCTGAAGTGCACATTCGCGCCCCTTATAACGTGAACAGTGGGCTACTTTATGTCAAATCACGCCAAAAGGGGCGCGAATGCGTACAGCAGGGGGAGCGAGAATATCATTTCCCTAAAAAAATTAGAAATTTTTTTTATTGATATCCAATGAATACATACTTTATTGTAGTCTTTCTATATCCATTATTTGTGATAAGTGCCTACGTGTGAATTATTTAATGTGTCTATTTTTGTTAATCATTCCACTTTTATACAATATTTACCCAAGTGGTAGTGTAACAGTAAGGACGGTGAGGTTTGAAATAAATATTCGTTTGCCATTCTAGTCAAATTTTTTCTTCTAAAATTTTCATTTCATTTATCTGAAAATACTAGTGAGTCCTCCATCCATTTCTCCTTTTCTTTGTATCCTTTTATATAGAAGTGATGCAAGTGCATCTCAACCAATTGATGGTTGGATGATCTAGATCAGCAATCGGATTGATTGGATTGCTCAAATCATTGGCCGAAGGCTTTAGAACTGTGTCCGGATAGCTCCAGACCATCAGATCGATGAACCATTGTCCAAATTGTGGATCAAGCAGGAAAGAACTATTCGATGGCTGATCGCCCCCATATCTTCAGAGGATTGGAGTGGCATCAAGATCCCAACCTTTGTCGATTTCATATTTATCACAACAAATTTCACAGGAAGTGTAGAGTTCCAGATGTTTTTATGAGCATTTAGAAGTATTGGGTGTAATTTATTTTGTTTTAATTGGCCGAATAGAAGGTTTTAGTTTTTTTAAACGGTTAACATAGGAAATGGCCGAAAGTCTAGAGTTTTATCTGGAGTTGAAGCTGGACAAAAGAAGTGGAGCTATTTTGTAGGACTTTTTCTACTTTGAGGATCTGAAGTTTATAAAGCTTTGGCATCAAAATTCCTCCTCCATGCGCCTATTGTTTTGGGACTTTATAGGAGAAAAATTAGTAGGTGTTTATTAAAAATGCCAAGCGGACATAAGATTTTGATTATGAATTAAAGAAGGGAAAACAATTAGAAAACGGGATCCCGTGTTGAAAATAAAAACGGGAGTGAATTTACTGTTTTTTTTTTTTTCCACAAAACGGGATCCCGTTTGGTAGCAGTGCTCAAGAAAAAAGTTTCTTGTATTTCACGTTTTGAAGAAGACGCCTGATTAGTTTCCGTAAAGAAAGTAGAATGAACAGTGTGTTACAACCAAACAAACTTGGGAATGGGAAAATGACGTCATTTTACTTGCCTTTCCTAAGAAAATACTATCTCGATGGCAACCAAACGGTCTTCCTCAGGAATGCTTAGTAGGGGCTGACATTTACATTGAGACAAGCCCACTATTATGTTAATAGAAGGCATACATAATTATATTTTTGAAACTACCAGTTACTCCAAAAGCTTAAGCTGTTGGAGAAGGTGTTATTCAATCTTTTATACTTTAACACTCCCCTCAAATGTGGCCCCTCTCTTTTAGGGTTGGCCTACAAGGCACATGCGCCCCTCTTTTGGGTTTGGCCATTGCATGTGGATTTTTTTTACTATCAAGGAGTTTTTTGTTTAACTATCAAGGAGCTTTGAACTCGAGACCTTTTGCTTTGATACCATGTGAAACTACTAGTTATTCCAAGAGCTTAAGCTGTTGGATAAGGTGTTATTAAATCTTTTATGCTTTAACAATATTACAATTAGTGGCCTCGCCCTACTAAAGAATTGCTACTTAATATTCATGAAAGATGAGATTTCACATAAACTCACTAAACTACTATGTAATATTTAAGAAAAAAGTGATTCCCTAGAAACCCACTTACTTACTATTTAATATTTAGAAAGAAATAGATGGTATAGAAACAAGCATACCTGCGTTCACCAACGTGAACTCTCCTCGACGATGCAAAGAAGATGCAGATGGTCGCTCTGATGCCAATGGTGGCTCTGATAAAACAAGAGTGTCACCTTTTAATAATTATATAATATATTTCTGCATGCCTTCTATTGCTTCAATTTATTATGTATGTCATTTTATTACTCTTGTCAAAGTTAGCCTTGATTTCTACCCGACATTTGAGATTTTCGTTTTCGAATTGTTTACTTTTCAAAAGAAAGGAGATGAATACACTCAAGAATTGTTAGTATAAAAGATTAATTAACACCATCTCCAACAGCTTGAGCTTTTGGAGTAATTGGCCGTTTAACATGGTATCAGAGCAAATTGCCTGAGTTCAAAACTCCTTGATATTAAAAAAAATCCACATGTAATGGCCAAACCAAAAGAGGGGCCACATGTGCCACGTGTAGGCCAACCCTTAAAGGAGAGGCCACATGTACCACCTGCAGGCCAACCCTAAAAAGAGGAGCCACACACCAGTTCCACTGTTTAAGTATAAAAGATTAATTAATGCCATCTGCAACGGCTTAAGCTTTTGGAGTAATTAATTGTTTCACATAGTATCAAACCTATTGCCTCACTACAGGTCCGGGGTTCAAAACCCAACAACTCCTTAATATTAAAAAGCCATGTGTACGGCGAACCCAAAAGAGGGGCCACACAATGGGGGAGTGTTGAAGTATAAATGATTAGAGCTTAATCTTTTGGAGTAATTGGTTGTTTCACCAAGAACAAGTGGGGGATTGATTCAAAAAGTGGTCTCAATAAAAACAAGGAGCAAGACAAGTATAGGGCTTTGCAAGACCACTTCGGAGTACCCAGTGATGATCTTATCTTTAAAAGCGGGTATAAGAATTTGAAGTCGAGATATCCCAATCTTCAAGCTCTCAATAGGGGTGCAACTCGCGTCGGGTTGGGTCAGATTGAGGCCAACCCGACCCAACCCGGAAACCTCAACCTCCAACCCGAACCTGACCCGACCCAACCCGATTTCCTAAGTCGGGTTGGGTCAGGTTGACCCTCTGAGCATATGCTTGTTACCTAGAAAAGCAAAGCAACCTATCATCATTCCACTCTATAGGCACCATACATCATTCATTTTCAAAGTTTATATTTGTTTTGTCTCTTTTTTTTTTACATAATACAATTATCAAATCTAAATATGAAATAAAAAATGAATTAATGAATTAATTATAGATTGTGGTTTCCAACTCAGCAACATTCGAGAAACCCCCAAAACGGCAAAACTTATAAAAAACGTGAAATATCAATACATATTACTATATTAGTCGGGTAACGGGTCGGGTTGGGTTGCGCGATACCCCAACCCAACCCGATTTTCGGTCGGGTTGACAATTACCAACCCGGACCCGAATCCAACCCGGAAAAGTTCAACCCAACCCGCACAAAAAGTCGGGTTGAATCCGTCTGGTTCGGGTTGATCCGACCAAAGTTGCACCCCTAGCTCTCAAGCAGTTGGAAGTATTGTGCACTACTAAAGCATTCTTCTAATCTTCGTGGTACCAAAAACAGATTTCTTGAAAACCACTAAATCACTCTCTAATTTCTAAGAAAGCAAAAAGAGCATATGAAAATGACTATACCTGCTTTCACCAACGTGAACACAGATGAAACTAGCTTAACACTTTGAAGACCCTGATGGGGCCGGAATTCGGGTCTGCGATCGCACGGTGGATAGAGGGCCTCCGCTGGGGTCTGCAATCACAAACGAAGGGGTCAGGGGGGTCCGGGGTTGGTCTCGGACGACCACTTCGACACCCAAGTCAGATTCTGGACCATCGATATAAAAGACAGCAAGAAATGGCTGAGGCATAAACAGGTTTACCAAGATCGGTATGCGGGTTCTTTCTCTGTCGCCCGGGCAGGTGGGTCGGAGGCGAAAGGAGAGGAGGGAATAGGGCGTCCAACACCTCTTTCCCCTCTCCTTGCTTAGGGTCCGGACCCTCGATGACTGAACCAGCACCTCAATGACTGAACCAAAGCTCCCTTCGAAGGTGCCTCGTTTGGTAGAGCAGCTCCTCTGCTTAAGTCGGTTTAGGAGGAAGACAGGATGGGATCAATCGTTGATTCCCCCAAACAGAAGAAGCAGGAAGGGAACCCCCGAAAAAAAGTACCTTTGTCTTGGGCTGGTTGCGGTATTTATACTTTGATTTTGTATGCTCCTCCCTCTCATGGGGCGCCAAGGGGTCTTTTCGTCATTTCAGAGGGAAAACCTTCTTTCGTTGGATTGGGCGGCCTCCCTGGTTCGTCGGCGCGCGTGGCTTTGTAATCTTGTCCATAATCATAATGATGGAGTTTTTGGAGGCGGGGAGGTGACACGCGGCGAGAGCGCGTGTTTTTACCGCGTGTTAATGTCTTTCTTAATCATGATTAGATTCCTCCGCCGCATGGGCGACACGTGGCGGGATTCAAGGGTTCCGCCGTATTTATGTCCCATCATAATACCCCCCTACTTCTTTGGTCCATTGAATGGACCAAGGGAGTAAGTTCGTTATCCGGTCAAACAATATAGCGGGGAAGGCATTTATGAGAGCCTTGGAATATGATGGGACGTGTCGTTTCGTTCGACGGTTCCTTCCCGAGGAGTCGCGGCGTAGTTACATGGTGTTGGCTGGCCGCCCAATCGGAAGTGGATACACACCGGGATAGTTGCTTCGCATTCTGACACAAGGGTTTTTCTCTGGGTTTATAAAGGAGGGTTCGCCCGCTCTGTTCTGCACAAGTCTTCTTTCGTTTTCTCGCTCCTTTCTTGACAACATGCCAAAGTTTTCAGCCGGCTCTTCCTCGAGGGTCAAGGGTAAGGCCCCTCTTCCTGTGGAGTCCTCCAGTGACCCTGATCTGTACTCGGATTCGGAGGAGGACCTTCGAGTCCTTCGAAGGAAAGTCGGGAAGGATCCGGGCCCGCCTCCGGGCTTTTCCCCTCTCCGCTCTTCCTCCCTATCTCGTAAGGATAGGCCGTCTCCTCCTTATGTTGCTAAGAAACGTTCCGTCTTTGTCATAGCCTATCGATAGGGGATGGAACTGTGTGACCGTGTTTCGAAGATGGAGAAGGAGATTGAGGATTTGAAGCGGAGGAACGAGGAGCTGCAAAGGAAAGTCCATGTCCTCAATGAGCAATTGGTCGAATATGAGGTGGATCCCCTGCTGGAGAGTTCTTGGGAGGAGGAAGGGGATTCCTCAGAAGAGAAATCTCTGTTTGGCCGCTCGGGTTGACTCGAGGGTCGGGCCTTTCCTTTTCTTCGTTAGGGGGTTCCTGGGGGCTTGGGCCTGCGTGCCCTATTATTTTTCTCTCTTCTTTTTTTTTTGTAAGCCTTCGGGCCAGACGGAGATTAATCAATGACAAGTTTCTTTTTCGCACTTTAACATGTTTCTTACGCTTCCTTTCTCATCTGCGCGGTAGTTGAGTTTGTTTGAGTGGAGTGATAATGGTAGGGCCGGATCCCCGCTATGGGATCCGGACCCTTTCTGTTTAGTCTGGTCACTTTTGCATTCGCGTGGGGTTGTAGTGATATGGTCGGACCCTGGTAATAGGTTCCGAGCCCTTCTTTGTAGTGCCAGGTGTTTTCCATCTTATGGAATTGTAGAGAAAAGGCCGGACCCTGGTGATAGGCTCCGAGCCCTTCCTTGCTGTACTGGGTATTTTCCATTTGGAGGAATTGTAGTGACAAGGCCGGGCCCTGGTGATAGGTTCCGAGCCCTTCCTTGCTGTACTGTGCATTTTCCATCTGGAGGAATTGTAGTGACAAGGCCGGACCCCGGTGATAGGTTCCGAGCCCTTCCTTGCTGTACTGTGCATTTTCCATCTGGAGGAATTGTAGCAACAAGGCCGGACCCTGGTGATAGGTTCCGAGCCCTTCCTTGTTAGGTGGGGCCGAGTTTTGGGAGGATGCTTCAAATGGCGTTTCATCTTGTTTTAGGCGGGAACGTAGTGGGATAACTTGCTTGGGAAGTTAGTGGCAAGGGTAGAAATGTCTTTCGGTTTTTAAGAAATGGCGCTTCGCTTTTCGGCGGTTCCCCAAACGGCGCCACGTGCGTACACCCCATCCGATTGGGAAGGGACGGAGGTAGGTTGACACGTGTCCAAACCCTAACCTTTAAGGCCTTTTACGGATTGTTCCGTCTTATTTCTTCATTTTCCTTGGGTGCTTTCCTCTGCGGCGGTGACCAATCTTCGTCGATTCTTCTCCGGTTCCCACCCTTCTTCATTTATTTGCTCCGGTGAGTTCTACGACTTCTGCTTCCACTGATTCCTGATATATTTTTCTTCTTTTTTGCGATGTCTGATGCAAGTGGTTCTCAAAACCCTTCCAATGAGTCAGTAGAAGTAGTGGAGAGGGACCCGCCCAGGAAAAGGAGGCGGTTGGTGAAGGGCAGGGGTGGAGGTTCCCGAGACGACCGGATACCCAAGGAGTTGGAAGATAGTCCTGGGGCTTCTAGCTCGTCATCGGGGACCACTTCCTCGGGACCCCCTGCTCCAGTCCCATCCACTCGCGAGGCGGAGATTAGGGACATTACGTCTGACGTTGTCATCCGTCTTAGGCGGGTGGCGTCGTTCAAAAGTTCCCTGGGGAAAGGGGCGGCGGAGAGGATTAGGAAGGAGTATCACATTCCCGATGATTACAGGATTAGGGTTCCTTGTTCTAGAGATAGGGTGTGGGAGGGTGTTACGGAGGAAGATGTGGCTTTTTACGTAGAGGCCTTCAGGGCAGGGGTTAGGTTTCCGCTGTTGGGTATTATAGTCGAGGCCCTCAAATTTTATCGGGTGGCTCCTTCGCAACTGGCGCCCAATAGTTGGCGCACTCTCTTGGCCTTTGTGGCCAAGGCGGGCCTTCATCAGATTCAGCCCACCCTCCCTCTGCTGAGGAGCTGTGTCGCCCTCAGCCCTCTGGTGAAGGGCAAGGACAGCTGGTTGTACTTGACCCAGCGCCCTCAGGTGAAGATTGCGGCGATCTTGCCTAACTCCATTAAGAAGTGGAAAGAGGAGTTCGTGTTTATAGTCCCTCTGTCGGATGCGGGTTGGGGTTTTCGTAGGTCCTGGAGGCGTTCCGATGAGTGGCGAAGGAAGTCCACCCCAATGAGTCGGATTATAGCAAGTTTGATCTGGGGAAGCTTGCTTCCGGGGAGGCTATAGATGTTTCCGAGTTTAGGTGGGAGGAGAATTTGGCAAGGTATGGTCTGCTCCGGGCTATGGAGGAGAAGGCCCGCCGGTCGGGGGAAAGTTCGGCTAGTCATCGTGGTGAGCCCCTCTCCTTGCTAATAACTTTTCCTGGGCTTTTTCTTTCTTTGGTGTTCTTTTCTGAGCCCTTTTTTTTCTTTTTTTTGGGCGACAGGAATGTCTTCTTCCGAGAACGTTGCTAAAGGGAAAGGGGTCATGGTGGTGGCACCGAAGGGTCGATCTGGTCGGTCCCAGATTCCTTCTGGTTTCATGGTCGCGGCCAGGAAGGATCGGTCGGCGGCCCAGCTTCCCGACCCCGCGCTATCCGGTTCCTCCAGCCGCTCAGTTGGAGCAAAGGACACGTCGAGGTCTCCTACTAAGGAGTTGGAGCCTCCCACCAAGAGGGTCATTCTGCCTCGCGCTGCTCAGGGAAAAACCGGTCGGTCAGTCCGTACTTCGACCGCATTTGTGGAGGACATGCCTAGCCGCATGGAGGGGTCGCTCATGACCAAGTTGCTTTTGGACAGAATAGAATTCCCGGCGCATTGCAACCAGGCGCAAGGGGAGACGTTCAAGCCGGAATGGAAGATTGGTGTTGATGACGGTGTCCTTTCGAACCCGCGGGCCGGGGTAGAGCTGGGGTGGATGACCGCCCTTCCTGGTGATGAGGCCGAGTTGGAGAACTTCCCTCGCCAGTCGCTGGGGGCTCGGTACCTCCACTCTATGTCATGTGTAAGTATTACGTGGTTGGCCTTCGTTTCTTCCGTAGTCCTGTGATCGTATGTGGCGAGTTGCTAACGGTCCGTTTCTTGCAGACTCAGAGTTATGCCAGGAGGATGCTGCAGCATATGATCGAGGATGAGTCCGAGATGGGAGCTTTCGAAGAGCGCGTTCGTAAGCTGGGCGAGGATCTTGAGAGGGTCCAAGCCGTGAAGGCGGCGCTTGATGATACCATTAAGGACCTTCAGGGGCAGCTGCAAATGTCTCAGCAGGCTAGGGACCGGGAGGAGAACAACCTGTTGGTGCTCCGATTGGCACGCGATGAGGAGCTAGCGAAGGCGCGGGAGGAATGGCGGGGTTCGGACGAGTTCTACAAGGCCGCGGCCGCGTTTAGTATTGATATCGAGATTGATGCCTTCGTCGAATGCCGGCGGCGCGTTCGTGAGGTAGATCCCTCCTTCCCCTTGGAAAAGCTGATTCATGATGCGGAGGACGTGGTTGCGGAGGACATGGTTGCGGAGGACATCCCTCAAGGCGTGGCAGACGCCGGGGAACCGATTAAGGACCCGGTGGTTGCTCCAGATGCTCCTACCGAAGCGGAGGCCCCCGTAGGAGGCCAGTAAAACATTTATCTGAACCTTGTTTCTTTGGGACCCGGTTTGGGGGTCGATGAGCTTGGGTTGTAATAACTCTTTGCACTCCTCTTTTTTTTTTTTTTTTTTTGGGAGACAATGTTTAGGGTAGTTGAGCCCTTTTTTGCAGGTTTCTTCTTGATGGAATGTCGTTGATTTCAAATTTTGTTGGTAAGAATACCTCGAGTGCGCCCTCGCGGGGTGTCACTTTAGGGCATTTTGTTTGTGGAAAGGTCATCTTCCTCTCGAGTGATCAGCTCGGAGTTGATGGGCCCTGCATGTCCCTTTTTAAAAAAGAAAAGAAAAAAGGGACAGGTCTTCTTCCTTTTTTTTTTTTAATTCAAGGGGAGCGTTTTAGGGTATGTTCGGGGGGATCAACCCAGATGTTACCTCTCTCTCACTCCCTGTGTCCTTTCGGCCGGAAAGTGGAGATGCGCGAGTTTTAGGAGAGAATGTAATTTCATTGATCGCAAAAGGAAATACATATATATGTGCTGCAAATAACAAAGAAAGAGGGAAACAAAACACATATAACAACTTAAAGGAAGACACAAGCCTTACCCATTAGTTTTACTGGTAGAATTTTCGGAGGTTGTCCATGTTCCAGCTTCGAGGGACCGTGGTCCCGTCGAGGCGTTCAAGTTGGTAGGCTCAGGGGCGGAGTGCTCGAGCGACCTTGTAGGGTCCTTCCCACTTTGGCGAAAGCTTTCCTGAGTTTCGGGGGTCGGAGACCTCTGCTCGCCGCAATACCAGATCCCCGGGCTTTACCGAGCGTTTGTTCACGCGGGAGTTGTAGTATCGCGCCACCTTTTGTTGGTAGGAGGAAGTCCGGAGGTGGGCCTGCTCTCTTTTTTCTAGGACCAGGTAGAGAGCGTTCCGAAGGAGTTCGGAATTATCATGCTCGTCGTAGTTTTCTGTACGGAAAGAGGGTAGACCAATCTCGACCGGGATGACAGCTTCGACCCCGAAGGTTAGACTAAAAGGTGATTCCCCTGTTGCGGTCCGCGGCGTTGTCCGGTAGGCCCAGAAGACATTGGGGAGTGCGTCGGCCCAGCTCCTCCCTGTGTCCCCCAATCGTTTTTTGAGACTCTGGAGTAGAATCCTGTTGGTCACTTCCTCTTGTCCATTGGCTTGAGGGTGAGCTAAGGAGGCGAACTTATGTTCGAGGCCAAGGTTATCACAGAACTTGCAGAATTCGGCACTCGCGAACTGGGGCCCGTTGTCGGTTATGAGTACCTTTGGGATGCCTAAACGACAGACAATGTCATGGTAGAAAAACTTCTCTGTTGCCTTAGAGTTTGGTTTTGCCACAGCCTTGACCTCGACCCACTTGGTGAAATAATCAATGGCGACGTACAGCATTGTATGTCCTCTAGGGGACTTAGGGAAGGGGCCGACCAAGTCCATGCCCCACATGGCGAAGGGCAGCGGTCCTGCCACTGGGGAATAGGGGGTGGCCGGCTGTCGGGGGGTGGTAGCGAATCTCTGACATGAGCCGCATTTCTTGACGAATTCCTGGGCGTCTCTGAGGATCATAGGCCAGAAATAGCCGTGTCTTACAATCTTCTGGGCTAGGGTCCTTCTGCCTCCGTGATCCCCGCAGATCCCTTCGTGAACCTCCCGTAATGCGTATTTTGACTCGAAGGGTACTAGGCACCGGAGGTATGGCCAGGTGTATGACCGTTTGTATAGCTTGGATCCGTGGAGTACGTAATGGGCGGCCTTGGCGACAAGTCTCCGAGCTTCTAGTCGGTCCTCGGGTAGTATTCCACCTTTTAGGTACCGTACTATGGGGTACATCCAGTTTGGCCTCGCCAGGATTTCCAGCACCTGCATTTCATCAATGCTGGGGTGAAGCAATATCTCTGTGTATACGGAGCCGAAATCATGGGTCTCCTCGGAGGCCATTTTGGAGAGGGCGTCCGCGCGGTCGTTCATGCCCCGTGGCACCTGGAGAATTTCGACTTCCCCCATTCCTTTCAACCTTTCTCTTACCTTCTGGACATATCTCTTCATCCTGAGCTCTTTGGCTTCGTAGGCCCCGTTGACTTGTCCGACCACCAGTTGCGAATCACTGTAGGTTTTTAATTTCCTTGCGCCTAGCTCCGTGGCTAGACTTAGCCCTGCCAACAAGGCCTCGTATTCTGCTAAGAATTCATCCGGGCCATTCAGGACCACTCCCGCTCCGCACCCTGCTTTGCTGGCTGAGCCGTCTACATGCAGGGTCCAATGGGCCTCGCCGTCACCTTCCGGTGATCTAGGCCGCTCGCGAAATTCTCCTTGGGCCGTTTGCTCGGTGTTGACCTCAGTGTCATTTGTCATGGTTGGTCTCTTGGCAGGGTCGGTGAACTCTACCAAGAAATCGGCGAGGACCTGGGACTTGATGGCTGGCCTTAGTCGTACTTGTATGTCAAATTCTCTGCTGGCTGAACCGTCTACATGCAGGGTCCAATGGGCCTCGCCGTCACGTTCCGGTGATCTAGGCCGCTCGCGAAATTCTCCTTGGGTCGTTTGCTCGGTGTTGACCTCAGTGTCATTTGTCATGGTTGGTCTCTCGGCAGGGTCGGTGAACTCTACTAAGAAATCGGCGAGGACCTGGGACTTGATGGCTGGCCTTAGTCGGACTTGCATGTCAAATTCTCCCAACTCGACTGCCCACCTTACCATTCTTCCCGAGGTCTCCAGCTTCTGCAGGATTTTCCTTAGCGGCTGGTCGGTCAAGATTACTATAGGGTGCGCTTGGAAGTAGGGGCGGAGCTTGCGGGCAGCTGTGATGACGGCGAGAGCGAACTTCTCTATATCCAGGTACCGAACGTCCGCGCCATGGAGGATCTTGCTCACGTAATATACCGGATGTTCCCGCTTGCTTCTTTGTCCGACTAGCACCGCGCTTACAGCCGTAGGAGTGACAGCCAAGTACAGGAACAATTCTTCCAGGGGTTCGGGCTTCGTCAGCACTGGCGGTGTTTGGAGGTACTTCTTAAAGGCGTCGAAAGCTTCCTGGCATGATGGGGTCCACTCGAACTCCCGTATGTTCTTTAGCTGCCTAAAGAATGGCTGGCATTTTTCTGCTGACCTGGACATAAAGCGGTTGAGGGCGGCGACCCATCCCGCGAGTCGCTGTACCTCTACTGCCGTTGCAGGGGGCTCCATGTTTAGGATGCCTTGTATCTTTTCGGGGTTGGCTTCGATGCCTCTTTGGTTGACCATGAAACCTAGGAATTTTCCGGAGGTCACTCCGAAGGCGCATTTTGCTGGGTTGAGTATCATTCGGGCTCGCCGCAGGGTGTCGAAGGTTTCTTGGAGGTCGGAGATGTGTTTGCCGGCTTCCAGGCTTTTTACCAGCATGTCATCCACGCACACTTCCATGTTTCTGCCTATCTGCTTCTCAAATAGCTTATTCACAAGTCGCTGGTACGTGGCCCCTGCGTTCTTCAATCCGAAGGGCATGACGGTGTAACAGTAGACGCCCTGGTCAGTAATGAATGTTGTTTTCGGAACGTTGGGCTCGTGCATTTTTATCTGGTTGTAGCCGGAGAAAGCGTCTAGGAAGGTGAGGAGCTCGTGCCCGGAAGTGGCGTCGATGAGTTGGTCTATGCGTGGCAGGGGGTAGGGGTCTTTTGGGCAGGATCGGTTTAGATCTGTGAAGTCTATGCAAGCCAGCCAACCTCCACTAGCCTTTTTGACCATGACCACATTAGACAGCCACTCGGGATACCGGATTTCTCTGATAAAACCGGCTGGCAGTAATTTTCGTACTTCCGCTTTGATGTGGGTTTGTCGCTCTGTCGCGAAATTTCTCTTCTTCTATCGGACGGGTTTGAGGGTTGGACTGACATTCAACTTGTGAGTCGCCATTTCCGCTGGTATGCCGGGCATGTCCGAGGCGGACCATGCGAACATCTTTGTTAGCTCTGAGGAAACTGATCATTTGGTCTCGCAAGGTGCCTTTCAGTAGGGAACCAATTCAGACTTCTCTCTCTGGCTGGTCCTCGGCTATGGAGATGGAGTCTAGCTCCTCGATTGGCTCCCCTCTAACCGTGAGAGCTCGCTCTCGGGGGTTTTCGCTTCCGATCGCGAAATTTTCAGCCGGGGCATTGCTTCCTTTTAGGCTTGCTGCATAGCACTGGCGTGCTACCATCTGCTGCCCTCGGACTTCCCCTGTCCCAGTCCGCGTGGGGAACTTCATTTTGAGGTGGGGAGTGGAAACTACCACTCCCAGGTCTCTCAGGGCCGGGAGTCCTATGATGCGCTGTAAGTGAAAGGTATGTCCACGACAAAAAATGTGGTCATAATAGTTTTTTGGAGCAGGTACGTCCCGAAGGTGACGGGTAAGTCAATTTTACCACTGACTTGCACGGACGCCCCCGACAAGCCCCCGAAAAGCCGTAGATGGAGTACTCCGCGGGCCCCAGTCTTTCTTCTCTCAATCTCATTTCTTCGAAGGTTTCTAGGTGTAGTACGTTGACAGAGCTCCTCGTGTCCACCAAGATTTTTCCTACGTCGAAGTTGGCGATAATCAACCTGATTACGAGCGCATCGTAGTGTGGAACTTGCAGTCCCTCGTAGTCTTCGGAAGAGAAAGAGATGATCTGGCCTTCTTGAGGGAGATCCTTCCGGACCTTTTTAGAAGGCATTTCCATGGAGAATACTCGCTCGGCGTATGCTCGTCGACGTGCTGTCGTTGGTCCCCTCGCGGCCGGCCCTTCTGTGATGATGTTGATCTTTCCAACAATAGCGGGTGGCTGCTCGGGGGCCGGTGGCTGACGAGGGGGTCTTACTTCTTTGGGGGATTGGTTGCGCCGCGAGCGGTGGCTGTGGCTTCGGAAATGAGGCCTGCTACGGGATCGGTGCCTTCTGCGGGATCGATGTCTGCTGCAGGATCGGTGTCGTCCTCTTGACCTGTCTTTATGGGAAAGGTGGAGCGCTTCATGCGAGCGCCCTATTCGTGCGGGGCTCCTAAGGTATTGATCTAAATGACCTTCCTCGGCCAATCTTTCTAACTGGAGTCTGAGATGGAAGCAGTGGTTAGTTTCGTGGCCGTGGTCTCTGTTAAAATCGCAAAAACTTCCGGTGGAACGTTTCTTTGGGTCCGTGCTCATTTTCTTGGGAGGGGTTAGGAGACCCTGGTCCCTGATGGCAAACAGGACGTGGGAGAGGGGGACCTTCAGGGGAGCACTTCCTAACCTTTCAAAGACGAGGGCGGTGTTCTGGTTCGCCGGTCTCTCTTCGGCCCGCTGTTTCCCGGCTCCTCTACCATCTTCTTTCCTTTTTTCCTCCGGCCCCGCTCCCGAATGCATGCTTCTTCTGCTCGTACGAACTTGTTAGTCTTGGATTCGAGTTCCTGCAGGTCCCGCGGCAACTTGAGGGTGAGGTGTAGTTTGAGATTCTGGTCGGTGGTAGTGTGCTTCAGAGCTGCGACCGCGATTTGGACGTCGATGTTGGAAAGTTGAGCGAGTTCGGTGTTGAACTTCAGCATGAAGTTTCTCAAGGTCTCATTTCTCCCTTGTCGGAGGGCCAAAAGGGCGTCCGCCGGGTAGTGGCAGAGGCGATTGTTCGCAAACCAGGCGATGAACTTCCTCCCGAATTCGTGGAAGGATGGGATGGAGTCTGGCTCCAAACGCAGGTACCAGTCGTTGGCTGTTTTTCTCAGCAAGGAGGCGAAGGCTTTACACATAAATCCGTCCGACGCGCCTCGGAGCGCCATCACCCTTCCGAAGGTTTGGAGAAACTCCAGGGGATCCGTGGTACCATCGTAGCAACCGAATCGGGAGAGATCTATTCTTGTCTCCACGGGCGTTTTCAGGATCTCCGCGGTGAATGGGGATGCCGTCTCTCTTTCCCATTCATCCAGGATGTCGTGGGCATAGGGCTTCTTGATTTCTTGCTTGACTTCCCGAATCTGTCTTTGCAGGTCGGCCAGTTGGTCTAGCCCTAGTAGTTGCGCCGAGGTAGCCACCTCTTCCGCCCCTACCGGGTGTGACTCTTAAATCGAGTTGTCAGGGTAGGGGGAGCATGACCCCGGGTAGATTTCCTTCCGATGTTTGGCTGGCATTCCCGTTCTGCGAGGGGTAAGGGGCTATTTGTCGACAAAGAGGCGACACGGACCGGTGCAGGCCTCCGTTTGGGGTGACATTCTTTGGGCGATTCTCCGTTGTCCTCTTCGTAAGCTTCGGTCTGGCCGTTCGCTGTGTGGGGTATTTCTGGACCCGGAGGCTTTGGTGGTGGGGGCAAGCATAGGAGGAGCTCATGGCGAAGCTCGTTGAACATTTCCATGGTGGGGACCATCTGTGGGGTGCTGGAGGCGGGGCGATGCTGGCTCGAGGCCCTCGAGTTCAGCTCCCGGGAATTGGAGGTACGGGTTTGTGCATGTTGGGCTTGGCTCCTGGTCATTACCCCTGTTTCTTACTGTTGGGCGTGGTTTCTCATCGTCGTATCCTATACTCAAACGAGTCCCACGGATGGCGCCAATATGATGGGGCCGGAATCCGGGTCTGCGATCGCGCGGTGGGTAGAGGGCCTCCGCTGGGGTCTGCAATTACAAACGAAGGGGTCGAGGGGGAGGGGGGTGGGTCCTGGATGACCACTTCGACACCCAAGTCAGATTCTGGACCATTGATATAAAGAACAGCAAGAAATGGTTGAGGTATAAACAGGTTTACCAGGATCGGTATGCGGGTTCTTTCTCTGTCGCCCAGGCAGGTGGGTCGGAGGCGAAAGGAGAGGAGGGAATAGGGCGTCCAGCACCTCTTTGCCCTCTCCTTGCTTAGGGTTCGGACCCTCGATGATTGAACCGGACCCTCAATGACTGAACCAAAGCTCCCTTCGAAGGTGCCTCGTTTGGTAGAGCAGCTCCTCTGCTTAAGTCGGTTTAGGAGGAAGACAGGATGGGATCGATCGTTGATTCCCCCAAACAGAAGAAGCAGGAAGGGAACTCCCGAAAGAAAGTCCCTTTGTCTTGGGCTGGATGCGGTATTTATACTTTGATTTTGTATGCTCCTCCCTCTCATGGGGCGCCAAGGGGTCTTTTCGTCATTTCAGAGGGAAAACCTTCTTTCGTTGGATTGGGCTGCCCCCCTGGTTCGTCGGCGCGCGTGGCTTTGTAATCTTGCCCATAATCGTAATGATGGAATTTTTGGAGGCGGGGAGGTGACACGCGGTGAGAGCGCATGGTTTTACCGTGTGTTAATGTCTTTCTTAATCATGATTAGATTCTTCCGCCGCATGGGCGACACGTGGCAAGATTCAGGGGTTCCGCCGTATATATGTCCCATCAGACCCCAAAAACATAAGCAAAACACTATACACTTGTCTTGCTCGCTCTAATGTCAAAATATAAAGGTGTTTTCTCTTTTAAAAAAAAGAGAGGAGACATTGCCTTTTCCATTTGCTAGGCTGTAAAGCACAGGGAATCGTACTTTTTCTTTTTGTTCGTTAGTTTTTTTTCTTTGTCATTTTATAGGGGCATTATTGACCCTGGTCTAAAGCACTCATACTCGTAGAGAAATAACGCTAAAAGGACAAAGAAAGAAAGGAGGAGAGTGGGACACTGGGACTGGACATTCTTCTACAGTAGATTATTTCAAGCATTAGATAATGGGTTTTGATTTTTGTTTTTGGCCTCCCATGTGTTTAACGTGGAGTGACTGTATATTCTCATAGTCTTTACGGTCTGATAGTGGAATTTGAAGACAATCCTTTGTCTTGTCCGTAAGAACACTTAAAAGTGCTCTTACTTTTCAAGCTTTATAAATGTGGCAATCAGGCGATGGGTACAATTTGTGTCCGGTTCAACTAGGGCTGTTCATTCGGTTAAAACCGAACCGAATGAACAAAAACTAACCGAACCGAAAAATTTCAGTTACCTAAATATTACAACCGAAACCGCACCGAATTTTATTCTAACCGAACCGAACCGAAACCGAAAAATGATTTCGATTTTTCGGTTAGTTCGGTTTGAACCGAATAATGAGTTGAACACACAACACAGTGTTTCTATCCAAATGGGAGAGTTAAAACAAGAGGATGACCAGATTCAAAAGCATACCTTGGAAAATGTCTGGAATTTCACTGTTAATTCTTTGATTTACAAGATCCAAAACGATGGAGACTACATAGGAAGCTTGCAAGTCAAGCTTCAAACCCTCTTTAGAAATCCAAATCACTGGATAGAGATCGGAGAGGGACCTCTTGATTCACTTTTTTCCTATTCCCTTCCTCACCAAACCCTAAAGAAACTCAAGATCTGGAGCACTCTTACTCTTCTTCTTTTTTCCCTTCTACAAGCTCTTTTTTCTCTTCTCCAAGCTCAAGCTCTAGGAATAGAGAGCTCTGTTCCCTCTTCTTCTTCTTCTTCGACTTCTTCTATTTTTTTTCTTTTCCCAAACCCTAAATTCGTCCCCTTCTCCTTTCTTCCCTAAACCCTCAAGTCTCAGATCTTAAGAGGACCCAAACACAAATCCAGAGAGAGAGAGATCGAGAGAGAGGTCAAAGAAAGATCGGGCCCTTTTCTACATTTTATTTTTATTTTTTATTAGTATAAGTAGGGCCCCTTTCTACATTTGATTTCTACGAAATGGCACATGGTCCTCCTCGTATCAACAAACAACAGCTGTCATACACCAAAATTTCTAAAAATGTCGCACATTCCCCAACAATCCACATGCAAACCCTCTTTTTCATTAAAACAAATGAAAAAGAAAACGACGAAAGTTCGAAACCAGCTGTCCAAAGGCTTCTCCATAATACGACAAAGCGAAATACTAGCGTTTTAATTATTTGATTATTTTGCATGTAGGAAGAAACCAACGGGCCACTTCGGTTTTTTGGATAAAACGAATTTTTGAGAACAATAACTGAAGCCGAAACCGAAATCCGAAATCCAAAATTTTGTCTTTTAGCCGAACAATGCACAGCCCTAGGTTCAACCTGAAAAAGCCGGGTCAGGTTGGGTATCTTTCAGGCCGGGTTCGAGTTCGGATTTCCTAACCTGGGTTGAGTTCGGGTCGGGTTCGGGTTGAGGGCTAGGGAAGAAACCCGACAGTTTTTTAGTTTTTTGTTTTTTTTTTTTTTATCATTTAAAGCTTAAAAAATTAGGTTGGGTCAGGTTTGAAAAAAAGGGTTCTTCAGGTTGGGTCGGGTTGAACCTCATCGGGTTGGAAAAAGGGTTCTTCAGTTTTTTTGTTATTGAGTAAATGGTTCCACGGGTTTGGTTCAGTTTGACCTCAACCTGACCCAACCCGACCCGAGTTGCACTCTGACATAGGTAAAATTGTGCGGAAGTGAAATTCACAAAGAAAATCCAATGGTTGGGATGCTTCAATTGGCTCTCTGACTCTTGGTGATTTCATTGGCATTAATACCGAAGAATCATATCCCCAAGTCTCCCATTCAGCACCTTACAGTTGCTCTAAAATGGCTTGGGAAAGGTCTCCTAGTGTCCAAATATTTTTCCAGGGCTCAAGAACTAATGTTAGCGGTTGCTAGCAGTTCTCTTTGGCATTAACACAAACAGTCCCTGAGCTAGCCATTGGGGTTTCCTTGCCTTGTTGTTTTCACAAGCAACTGAAAGACTAATTCCATGTATTGGATTTTCCCATGAGGAATGGCAGCAATCACATATATGTGATGCTGTAGCTAGGTTCCCAATCAAGACAACGGGTCTTGGTGGCAATGTGCAATGGAGTTTATTAAAAGCAGAAGGTGAAAAACTAGTTAAGAGTAGTTGGGGAATTACTTTGGAACTAATTCCTACTTAGCCACGGATTTCAAGTTGTAATGTCACATAGATTAACGATGGTTGAAGATTCAATAGGAACTTCTCAGAAGCCAACTTCACCTCTAAATAATCTGAAACTGAGATGAGCTTTCTTGCAATTCAAACACTAATAAACCGATTCAAACCTGGATTTGAGGAAATAACTCGAGCAAATATAAGGCAAGGCACAGAACTGTTCGGATCTAGAGGATTTTGTTTGCAAAACTAATCTCCTGTATCTTGCAACCATTAAAGACAAACAAACTCCGAAAAAAAAAAAAAATGTAAAATACCAGCATGCAACAGGGAAATAGAGGAGTCCAAGATGCCGAATTATCACTCGGAAATTCGTTCCTAGAACACTCCCAAAGATAAAACAACTTGGAATTCTCTTCAAGAAGAAAAACCCTAATTCTCCAATTCAGTGTTATGTGAAAGTCCCCTAACATTGACAAAGCCCTCCCTATTTATACTAATCCCTACTAGCATAAAAGGACAAAACTACCCCTTATATGGATTATTACATGGAAATGGTGAGAAGAGAATAGTTTCCCTACGAGAAATACTACCCACAATCTTTGGCCGGGAGCCGCTCTACATTATACTCCCCGCCCCTAGAAAAGAGCTTGTCCTCAAGCTCGGTTCCTTCTTGCAAGAAGAAGTATAGACCCAGGTCAATGGGTAAGCAGGGATGTCATCCCTTTTCTACTAGGCCAAAGATAGTGACAACACCAATGCCGGGATCAAATACGAATGTTTCCAAAGCCAATCCCTTGATCCGAAGCTTATTTGTACCATCATCATGTCCATGTATCAGTTCTGCTTCATGCCGCCAGGTCGGCGGCACTTCCCATTGGTGCATTACATTGGTTCATTTCCTGGAATCCATAGAATATATTTGCCAGATGCTCTAATGTGTTTGCCTGCCTCAAGTGGCTTAGTAAGATAATCCTACCACGGCCATTACCAAGAATAGCCCCCAACCCTAAGAAATCAACATCAACCCCAAATTCTTCCTCGTCTGTAATAGATGCATGTGCTTTCGTTGGTGTCTTGGATTGTTCAATAACCTCAATTAATTCTTGGTCTGATTCCAAAAGCTCTTGATGCTCAACTGGGGTAGATAATAGTGGGAACTGTGGGCTCTCATCTGGATGTAGTTGAACTGAACTTAGTGGGCTGTCCGGCTGCTCAACTGTGACCTTATTATTCATTTCATCACTAATAGCCTCTAGATTTTCCACTTGTAGTATAGGGGGTACAAAGCACTGGGTATGTTGCTTATCCATTTGCTCCTCAAGGTCATACTTCCATTTCTTATGATTCTCCCGCTCTTTTTTATACTCTTCCAAGAACGTTTCCCGTGGGTCTTCTCTTACTTTCTCTTTAAGTTTCCGTCTCAATTACCTGGGCTCATATTCTCTGCGTTGGGCCTTTGATTCTTGTCTTTGACGTTAGGCCTTGGGTGCAAATTCTTTCATGAATCGGTCATAGACATCCTCCCACCTATGGAATGAAGGGTCACCAAAAGCAAGGTGCTCGTTGTCCCAACACATCCATACATATTTGGCACGATGTGTTATAGTCTCCCTGACACACCATAAAGTCTCTCGGTGGTTCCGAACATAGAATTTGTGATACGCCTCAAGAGCGTCTATCCATCGTAAGCACATGGTCTCACAATCACCATCATAATCGTAGCCGTCGAAATGCGGAACATATGGTGGAACCATAGTGCGGAACAAAGCGTGCGTCAGTGCTCAATGCTGAAATGGGAAGGCACCTTGCCCAAACTGCTCTAAGGTTGTAGCCAAAATGATCAATACCGGTCATTAAGTGAACTCGCTACTAAAGAGTTGCAGAAGCTTGCTTCAAGTTTTAACACTCGCGACTAGCAGAAGTATACACCCCAAAACCAGTGACTCTGAATCAATCCGGGTGTTGTAACTTCAAGATCACTGGCTGGCTGGTTTTCTTTGCAGGTTCAATAATTTCTGAGTTCACTGATGAAGGCGAACTGAGATACAACTATGACAACAATCAACAGTGCAATGTGTGGTCTGAATCTCAGAGGTTGGCTGCTACACCATGTCCAGAGTTTGCTTGCAACACGATAAGGTTTTTAACCAAGAATTAGGATCAGTACTGAGAGCAAATCAACAGACAAGGTTCTTTCATGCTGACAAGTGACATCTAATAACGGCCTTAGAAGGTCTGTGCAGTTCTCACACTTTTCTACAAAAGTTGATGATAATTGTGCAACCGAATTTCAGGCCTTCTTAACTAACACACCCACTCAAATTGGTTCTCTGTGAAACTGAATTTGAGGCTGAGCTATAATGACTGTTGGACTCTAGGGGTCTTCATAAACAGTCCTAAACAACCTTGGCAACCTTCATGAGCAATGGAACCCAGTAACACTCAAAATAGGGTCTCCTTGAATATAAAGGCAGTACTAGCACCCATGAACCTTATGCATAGTGATTCCTTGAGGTAGAAGTTAATTCTTTGCAATGGCAATACAATAAAATGGAGCTGAAATTTTGTGACCCAGGCCTCAATGCTTGGAGTGGAGAAGTACCATCTTAACCAAGTTGTGCAGGGCAAAATTCATGAGGTCTGACACAAGTTGCTGCTATTAAATTCAATTGACTCTTGGAGGCGGGAAAGAGGAAGCTTGTTCCGAAGCAATGAATAAATGCAAAGGCTGATAGCAGAGATAAGAAAGAGAGCCTAAATTATTCATTGTTGAAGAGTGCAGTGTTATCGCCCAACACCCTTTTGATTTCCAAGGTGAGACATGTGGGATTAGCATGCGGAAGTGTTCACTTGAAGACTACATGCAGAAATCTCTTAAGGGTCAGGTCCTCATAACATCCACTAGATAATTGACTGTTAGAAGGCAAGGATTTTGGAGGTTGCTGTTCTGTGGTTTCAACTCTGAGAATTCAAGGCTTTTGTGCAACTAGAAGTGCTCAAATGGAAGCAAGACGATAGATCTTGTAGTTTTGCAACATAATACCCATGTTCAATGCAGTTACCACTTACCAATAAGAATTGATAGTCGGGAGGCTTATTGAGCACTACAGACTTTGCTTTCTGCACAAGTTCCTCATAAAATTGTTACATGGGTTTCATCAAACACTTAAAAGCCAAGAAGGTTATGAATAAAATCCCCAAACAGCTTTTGTTTGCTCAGGCCTGCAGGGATGAGAATCTCTGCAACCACTAAGCTCTGATACCATTTTGATGCAGGGCGGGTCAGCGGAAGTGTAAAACTCAAAGCTGCCCCAAGTAGGCAAACGTATCAATGGGCCTTACTATTCCAACAGGGTGACCAAGGAAGACAAGAATTGGGCTAAATTTCCACTACCAACAGTCTAAGTAATGGAAGGGCAGCAAGGTCTCGGTTGAGACTAATTCACAAATAGTTGGTAGGCTACTAATTCAAGACCCAAGTAGTTGAACTGCCTTATTATAGATCTGATTGTTTCACTTCCATAGAAGATATGGACCTTTCCATGACCCTCTACAAGATAATGTATGGGCTTAGTGAATAGAAAATCAAGACCAATTCCATTTCTAGGGCACTCACTTACCAAAGTGAATTTTCTTTACTAGCTATAGAGACATCCCTTCACATTTTCAATACATCAATTTATATGGGAAATTTCTGGGCAGTCAACGATGAAGCCTCATTTACTTAGGTTTTCTTGTATTTGCCTTCAAAACCTTCCAAGCTTGTCACCATAACAATGATTATTATATAATTGAGAAAAAAAAATAGTGGAAGCAATCACTTACAGAGCCTTAAAGAGAATGACATTTATTTCTCAACACACCATGCATTTCATCTTAAACTTCCACAAGAGCAGAGTTTCAATTACACAACTAGAAATGCGCCAATCAACGCTTCCTTATTGAATCTTCTTGCAAGAAACAACCGGCAGGCGATGGGATGCCAAAGACAAGATCAATTACCCGAACCTTGATTCACAAGGATAAAGATAGGAGAAGATGGGAAAGCTTCAACTCAAAGCTTTGAAGTCCCTCTTCCCAAATGAAATGACAACCAAGAAAACCTTCTTGCAAGACTCCCAAGTCCGCAAACCCTAGGGTCTCAGATAAAATTCATCAAAAGCCGCTTCCAAAATGAATATGAGGATTTATATAAGGGAAAATTCTCAAAAAAATGTTATTTATCTGATAATCTCAAAAAAGGGTAGAGTTGGCTAATTTCTCAAAAAAAGGTTGAAACGCATCCAAGGAGTTTTTTATGACAAATATGCCCTTGTGTTGGTTTTCCCTCCAAGAAAGAAAGCAACGATCCCAATGCATTTCACCTAGCATTTTGACCATTTTACCTTCTTCTTCCCCACTCCAAAATCAAACTCCATTGTCTGTTGTAAAAATCCCCTACGAAATTCCATTGCAGAGAAGTGAAAGTCCCCTCTCCTAAAATCTAAAATCTAGATTTTATTAGATCTCTTTATTTTTCTTTGGCTATCAAACCTAAGCTTCTTAGGAAGGTCCATTGTGATACATTTGCAGAGGTTTAACATGTTCCTTACAATGCTAGGGTGTATTGTCATCATCTTGTTTATTTGTTAGGGATTTGTTACGGTTTTGTTAGGCATTTGTTATTGCCATCATCCTCTTTACAATGCTATGGTGTATTGTCATCACCTCTCTATCTCTCTAGTGCCCTCTATGTTTCTATTTAGAGTAAACCTGGGCGAAAGTCATGTCTATACAATTACAATCACTATTTAAATGTGTAGGAGCAATATGTTGTTCTCGGAACCACTGTTGATATCTGGGAACCAGTACTTAAACACTCAGAAGCACCAATTATACCTAGGAACCACTATTTACCAGTATGTAGTGGTTTCGAGGTATAAATAGTGGTTCCAGAGTAGAAATATTGCTGCACACAATGTAATAGAATTTCAATGGATGCCAAAGTTGCAATGAATTTATGAACAATAGGTTAAATAGTTCTCTAAAGAGTCGGATCTTATGGTGGTTCATAGTTTAGATGGCCTAATACTTGTTCCAAGAGTTTAAATTGTGAGATTGAAAAAGTTATGCAGTCAAATCCAATATAAAAAGTGAGAATCACTGTATTTATTGGGTTTTAAACTGCCAGAACCACTAATTATACCTAGGAACCACTATTTACCACCATGTAGTGGTTTCGAGGTATAAATAGTGGTTCCAGAGTAGAAATATTGCTTCACACAATCTAATAGTACTTCATTGGTTGTCAAAGTTGCAATGAATTTATGAACAATAGTTTAAATAGTTGTCTAAATAGTCAGATCTTATGGTCGTTCATAGTTTAGATGGCCTAATACTTGTTCCGAGAGTTTAAATTGTGAGATTGAAAAAGTTATGCAGTCAAAACCAGTATAAAAAGTGAGAATCACTGTATTTATTGGGTTTTAAACTGCTAGAACCACTAATTATACCTAGGAACCACTATTTACCACCATGTAGTGGTTCCGAGGTATAAATAGTGGTTCCAAGGTATAAATAGTGGTTCTAGAGTACAAATATTGCTTCACACAATCTAATAGTACTTCATTGGTTGTCGAAGTTGCAATGAATTTATGAACAATGGGTTAAATAGTTGTCTAAACAGTCAGATCTTATGGTGGTTCATAGTTTAGATGGCCTAATACTTGTTCCGAGAGTTTAAATTGTGAGATTGAAAAAGTTATGCAGTCAAAACCAGTATAAAAAGTGAGAATCATTGTATTAATTGGGCTTTAAACAGCCAGAACCACTAATTATACCTAGGAACCACTATTTACCACCATGTAGTGGTTCCGATGTATAAATAGTGGTTCCAAGGTATAAATAGTGGTTCCAGAGTAGAAATATTGCTTCTCACAATCTAATAGTACTTCATTGGTTGTCAAAGTTGCAATGAATTTATGAACAATGGTTTAAGTAGTTGTCAAAATAGTCGGAATCACTACATGGTCGTAAATAGTGGTTCCTAGGTATAATTAGTGGTTCTAGCAGTTTAAAACCCAACAAATACCGTGATTCTCACCTTTTATACTGGTTTTGACTGCATAACTTTTTCAATCTCACAATTTAAACTCTCGGAACAAGTATTAGGCCATCTAAACTCTGAACCACCATGTATAAATAGTGGTTCCAGATTAGAAATATTGCTTCACACAATCTAATAGTACTTCATTAGTTGTCGAAGTTGCAATGAATTTATGAACAATGGGTTAAATAGTCGTCTAAACAATCAGATCTTATGGTGGTTCATAGTTTAGATGGCCTAATACTTGTTCCGAGAGTTTAAATTGTGAGATTGGAAAAGTTATGGAGTCAAAACCAGTATAAAAAGTGAGAATCACTGTATTTATTGGGTTTTAAACTGCCAGAACCACTAATTATACCTAGGAACCACTATTTACCACCATGTAGTGGTTCCGAGGTATAAATAGTGGTTCCAGAGTAGAAATATTGCTTTCACACAATCTAATAGTACTTCATTGGTTGTCAAAGTTGCAATGAATTTATGAACAATGGTTTAAATAGTTGTCTAAATAGTCAGATCTTATGGTGGTTCATAGTTTAGATGGCCTATTACTTGTTCTGAGAGTTTAAATTGTGAGGTTGAAAAAGTTATGCAGTCAAAACCAGTATAAAAAGTGAGAATCAATGTATTTATTGGGTTTTAAACTGCCAGAACCACTAATTATACCTAGGAATCACTATTTACTACCATGTAGTGGTTCCGAGGTATAAATAGTGGTTCCAAAGTATAAATAGTGGTTCCAGAGTAGAAATATTGCTTCACACAATCTAATAAATAGTACTTCATTGGTTGTCAAAGTTGCAATGAATGTATGAACAATGGGTTAAATAGTTGTCTAAACAGTCAGATCTTATGGTGGTTCATAGTTTAGATGGCCTAATACTTGTTCCGAGAGTTTAAATTCTGAGATTAAAAAAGTTACGCAGTCAAAACCACTATAAAAAGTGAGAATCACTGTATTTATAGGGTTTTAAACAGTTAAAACCACTCATTATACCTAGGAACCACTAATTATAAGAACCCCCCCTAATTATACCTAGGAACCACTATTTAGTAGTATGTAGTGGTTCCAAGGTATAAATAGTGGTTCCAATGTATAAATAGTAGATCCAAGGTATAAATAGTGGTTCCAGAGTAGAAATATTGCTTCACACAATCTAATAGTATTTCATTGGGCCTGAAAGTTGTCATTAATTTATGTACAATTGTAAAATATTAACTTAAACCCTCAGATGTTATGGTGGTTCACAGTTTAGATGTCCTAATAGTGGTTCTTTGATCTTACGGTGGATTGTTGCGAAAATGGTAGGAAGAAGGGCTTCTTTATCTTACATGTTGATGGGTACTTGAAGGATGAAGTATCATTCCAATAAGTTGGTGGGACGAAGATGTGTCTAATTGTAAATCGTGACATTAAATTTTCGGAATTGCAGTCTCTTATCTAGCAGAAAATTGGGACCACAGGAACCGACGTGTCATTATCTATAAAATGTCAATATGTCGTGGATCCATATCAAATCTTGTTATATGACATTAGAGATGACGATGACATACATATGGTGATGATACCTTTTGAGAATGGTGTCTTTAATTCTGTAAGCCCAATGGTTCCCACCTTGGCAATCTTCTATGTTTTGATGATTCCCAACACAAGTTGATTTGTGTTGTATTTCTAATGTGTTTGATGTTGAAATGCATGTGTTGGAGATTCAAGTAATCAAACACAAAAGTCAAGGACATTGCATGGATCGTGGCATGAATCAAATGGAGAAGATCATTTGAAGCCAAAAGAAGATGAAGGCTTGGAGCATTTCATGAAGACCTTGTGAAGCCAAAAGAATGGAAGAGATGATCCATGTTGACTTGAAGCCTTGAAGTTCAAGAGAAGATTAAAGTGCTTGTCAAGTCAATTTAGTTTGTATTCCTCTTCTTTGTTTTTAGAGATGCCAAAGGCACCAAAGGCACTTAACCATGTTTTAAAACTAACTTGAAAATGTATTTGAAAACATAGGACTTAAGCCCAAAGACCATGGCCCAAAAGTCCCTGAAGTTTAAATGTTAAAATGGAATTTTATACAGGGCCGGTCGACCGGGGCTCCCCGGGCGACTGCGGAAGCCGTGATAGAAATCCAGCACTTGGCTTTCAATAACGGGCTGGTCAACCGGGGTGATCCGGTCGACCGCGGATATGTTTTTGTTTCGGCAGAAACAATCCAGCATGGTTTGGGCGGATGACCTCCATGGACCGGTCGACCGCGGAAAGGTTTTGAGCTGAATTTTTGAGCGAACAGGTAGACCTCGCCGGCGACCTCGACGGTTTGAAATTTGAAATTAAAAAGGTTTGCCCGATAGGGGCGGACGACCGCTGTGGCTCGGTCGACCGTGCCGGTCTGGCAAAAGAGCAGTTGGGGACTGCGAGGCTTGACTTTTTCAACCCAGATTATTAAAGTTTTACCCCCTAAACGGTCATATTTTCAAATGGGCTATATATACACTATCCAAACCTTTCTAAAGCATCTCTTGAACATATTTTGAAGATCTAAAAGAGAAAATCAAAGTGTTTTAGTGCCTCTCTCATCTCTAAGCAAAGAAGTGGATTAGGCTTATATTTGTACATCCTTCATCCATCTTTTGTAACCCACTTGAAGGGATTTTTAGTTTTCTTTCTTTAAAAGATCATTGTATATTCGGCGAGTGTGAAGGGACGCGGAGCCATCTGTGGACCCCGATCTCGAGGATGTTGAGCGAGGGACGCGAGATCCCCTGTCAAGCCTCTAAGATCTCCACAATGTGAAGGAAAGCTCTACCAAGGAACTCTCGAAACAGATGCCACTCTCAGCATGGGTGGCGAAATAGGTGATACCTCTTGATCCAGAGGCGAGAGCCTCGAAACCAAGACGTACCTAAAATAACACAGAGTCGCCATCCAGGGGAGTCGGCCCTGGAACCCCATAAAATACTCTGTCGCAACGGATAACCAGAGATGTGAAGGTCCGTGCCTGGTGACGAATGAAGAAGATCTGAAAAGCACCCCCAATTCGCCCAAGTACAAGCACTTGGTCTCTTATGCCATTTTTAAGTAACTTCGAAGAATTTGGGTGAAAATCATGTGAAATGGGAACGAGTATCCCCGAGAAAACGTCTATCTAAGCATGCATGACCCGGGGATGGTGAAAATTCGATGTGATAGGCCCAAGTATGATAGTGGCAACCCAAGAGGGGGGAAATTGGGTTTATCAAAAACAAGATCTAACCTATTGAAAACTTTAACCCAATCTTAAAAACTCTCCAATTAAAGATAAGATATCAAACAACAATCAAGCATACAAGTTAAATCTAAAGTGCAATGCAATTGAAAAGAGGAAGAGTAAAGAAAGAGTGCACCCGAGATTTAAAGTGGTTCGGTCCTCAAACCCGAGGCCTACTCCACTCAACCAACCAAACCCGTTGATGGCTTCACTATGTTGATCTTCTTAACCTTGGCGAAGACCGGTGCCAATTACAATCTCCAATTGCTTTAACCTTGGTGGCAATCCTCACCACGGAGAGAGGGTTCTGCTTCTCCGAACACTCGCCCAAATACAATGAAAGAAAATGAAAAATACAAATTCCCTCTTCAAGGGTGGATAGCTCTCAAGCTCACACAAATTTCACTCTTAAAAAGGATGTACAAATTCAAGCCTAGGTCTAATCACTTTAGATATCCCAAATTGAGGCACACGGGTGTTTTCCACTCTCTAATATGTTTAGAACATGTTTAGGAATGAGAGAGATATATTCTAAGGCATAGAGAACACATATATATAGAGAAAACCCAAATATGACCGTTACAGGGGCATAGTCGTAATTCTGCAAAAATTCCCAACGGCTATATTTTTTTTTTCCCGACATAGTGGTCTCGGAGTTCCGAGAGACTTTCTCGGAGTTCCGAGAAATTCTTGGAGTTCCGAGAATTACTCTCGGAGTTCCGGGAAAACAAACAGAGATTTGAAAAATAGTTACTAGACTATTTCTCGGAGCTCTGACGACTCTCTCGGAGTTCCGAGCTCGGAGCTCCGAGAATTATCTCGGAGTTCTGACATAGTGGTCTCGGAGTTCCGAGAGACTTTCTCGGAGTTCCGGGAAAAATAACAGAGATTTGAAAAATAGTTAGTGGACTATTTCTCGGAGCTCCGACGACTCTCTCAGAGTTCCGAGCTCGGAGCTCCGAGAATTATCTCGGAGTTCCGAGAAGCCTAATTCCAGCAGGTTTTCCAATTTATAATGCTGATTTATTTTGGGCTTCAAGGGCTTTCAATTTTCTAATTAAGGTCTGTTGTTTGGGACTCCATTATGCCTCAAGGTGGGGTACCTAAGAGAGATTAGATGTACAATCTAACACAAGACTTAAGCCTTCAAATCTTCTACTTTGAAGCACATCTTCAAGTCTTGAACTCTTGCATGGATCGCCTCCATTTCTTTGGCTCTTCAAGATCACTCCTTTGAATGCTCCAAGCCTTCATCATCCTTTGGCTTCCAATGGTGTTCAAGGATGCACAAGCCTTGATCCATGGCATTTTCCTTGACCTAAGTGTTTGAAATGTTTGAATTTCCAATACGTGCACTAAAACATCGAACACGTTAGAAATATAACACAAATCAACTTTTGTTTGGAATCATCAAAACATAAAAGATTGCCAAGGTGAGAACCATTGGGCTTACAATCTCCCCCTTTTTTATGATGACAACACACAAGGTGATTGCCACATTTAAGCACACTAAACATAAAACTTCTCCCCCTTTGTCATCACAAAAAGAAGGGATGAAAGTTTTAAACATAAGGGAAAAATTATGCAATGTATAGCTCCCTCTTTGTCAAGGAATGAAACAAATCAAAACTCCCCATTTTTTAAAATCCAAATTCAAAACAAGGAGGGTTTAGGAACACAAATGGGGTTTTAAAAGATAAACATTTTTTTTTTCAAACTCCCCCTTAATCAATTCTCCCCCTATTTAGAATATAAAATGAATAGATGGGGACAATTAGCAAAACCTACATTGCCAAAAACATAAAGATTTTCAAGATAAAGCATAAGCCCCTAATCTAATGCAAATGCATAAAAAGCTAGGTTGGGGCTTTTGGAACCCAAACCAACTTGGTTCCAATAGGTTTAGACTTACCTAGAATACTCTTTTCAACCCATACCATCTTAGTTTTAGGTAAAGTTCTAAACACACATTCATTTTTTAAATGTCCTAATCTACCTCAAAAATGACATTTTGTGCAACAAGTAGATGGACATGTAACAATACAAGAAGATTTAAGATTTTCAACAATTTTCTTTTCTTGTAAATTTTGGTTTTCAAAAACCAATATTTCATTTTCTTTTTCAAATGATTTACATCTTTGAATCAAATCTTTATTTACATTAATCAAATCATTATTCAATTGATTCAAATCATCATTTCATGAAGACAGATTATCAATTTCACTTGTCAAAGCTTCCACTTGATTTTTCAATGTTGAAATTGATAAATTGAGCTTCTTATTTTCATTTAAAAGATTTTCACATTTTTTGCTCAAATCCTTATGAGAAGCATCACAATTATCATGTGTTTGAGATGTATTTACATCCACTAATTCAAAATTACAAACAAGATTTGAAAAGATACTATCAAGTTTTGTCCAAGTCTCATTTGCATTTGTGCAACTAGAAATTTTCTCAAACATATTTGGAGATAACGAGCAATAAATTGAATTCAAAGGTCTATTATTCAATACATGCAATTTGAAACTTAATTTTCCCCTTTCAGAAAAATCATTTTCTACAAGATTCAAGATCTCTAAATCCAAGGATCCTAAAAAGAACCTCATACGGGTTTTCCATTTCCCATAGTTGGTTCCATCAAAGGATGGAGGGATAGAGATGGCATGACCAGCTTTAAAATCCATGTGTTTTGCAAAAAAGGATCTTTAACTCTTACCAGTTAAGGCTTTTAAAACAAGAGTTCTAGCTTTGATACCAAGTGAAAATCCGATGTGATAGGCCCAAGTATGATAGTGGCAACCCAAGAGGGGGGAAATTGGGTTTATCAAAAACAAGATCTAACCTATTGAAAACTTTAACCCAATCTTAAAAACTCTCCAATTAAAGATAAGAGATCAAACAACAATCAAGCATACAAGTTAAATCTAAAGTGCAATGCAACTGAAAAGAGCAAGAGTAAAGAAAGAGTGCACCCGAGATTTAAAGTGGTTTGGTCCTCAAACCCGAGGCCTACTCCACACCACCAACCAAACCCGTTGATGGCTTCACTATGTTGATCTTCTTAACCTTGGCAAAGACCGGTGCCAATTAAAATCTTGAATTGCTATAACCTTGGTGGCAATCCTCACCACGGAGAGAGGGCTCTCCTTCTCCGAACACTCGCCCAAATACAATGAAAGAAAATGAAAAATACAAATTTCCTCTTCAAGGGTGGATAGCTCTCAAGCTCACACAAATTTCACTCTTAGAAAGGATGTACAAATGCAAGCCTAGGTCTAATCCCTTTAGATATCCCAAATTGAGGCACACGGGTGTTTTCCACTATCTAATATGTTTAGAACATGTTTAGGAATGAGAGAGATATATTCAAAGGCATAGATAACACACACACACACATATATATATATATATATATATATATATATATATATATATATATATGTATATATATATATAGAAAACCCAAATATGACCGTTACAGGGGCATAGTCGTAATTCTGCAAAAATTCCCAACGGCTATATTTTTTTTCCCGACATAGTGGTCTCGGAGTTCCGAGAATTACTCTCGGAGTTCCGGGAAAACAAACAGAGATTTGAAAAATAGATACTGGACTATTTCTCGGAGCTACGACGACTCTCTCGGAGCTCCGAGAATTATCTCGGAGTTCCGAGAAGCCTAATTCCAGCAGGTTTTCCAATTTGTAATGCTGATTTATTTTGGGCTTCAAGGGCTTTCAATTTTCCAATTAGGGTCAGTTGTTTGGGACTCCATTATGCCTCAAGGTGGGGTACCTAAGAGGGATTACATGTACAATCTAGCACAAGACTTAAGCCTTCAAATCTTCTACTTTGAAGCACATCTTCAAGTCTTGAACTCTTGCATGGATCGCCTCCATTTCTTTGGCTCTTCAAGATCTCTCATTTGAATGCTCCAAGCCTTCATCATCCTTTGGCTTCCAATGGTGTTCAATGATGCACAAGCCTTGATCCATGGCATTTTCCTTGACCTAAGTGTTTGAAATGCTTGAATTTCCAATACATGCACTAAAACATCAAACACGTTAGAAATACAACACAAATCAACTTGTGTTTGGAATCATCAAAACATAGAAGATTGCCAAGGTGAGAACCATTGGGCTTACAATCTCCCCCTTTTTTATGATGATAACACACAAGGTGATTGCCACATTTAAGCGCACTAAACATAAAACTTCACCCTCTTTGTCATCACAAAAAGAATGGATGAAAGTTTTAAACATAAGGGAAAAATTATGCAATGTATAGCTCCCCCTTTGTCAAGGAATGAAACAAATCAAAACTCCCCCTTTTTTAAAATCCAAATTCAAAACAAGGAGGGTTTAGGAACATAAATGGGGTTTTGAAAGATAAACATTTTTTTTCAAACTCCCCCATAATCAATTCCCCCCCTATTTAGAATATAAAATGAATAGATTGGGACAATTAGCAAAACATACATTGCCAAAAACATAAAGATTTTCAAGATAAAGCATAAGCCTCTAATCTAATGCAAATGCATAGAAAGTTAGGTTGGGGCTTTTGGAACCCAAACCACTTTGGTTCCAATAGGTTTAGACTTACCTAGAATACTCTTATCAACCCATACCATCTTAGATTTAGGTAAAGTTCTAAACACACATTCATATTTGAAATGTCCTAATCTACCAGAAAAATGACATTTTGTGCAACAAGTAGATGGACATGTAACAATACAAGAAGATTTAAGATTTTCAACAATTTTCTTTTCTTGTAAATTTTGGTTTTCAAAAACCAATATTTCATTTTCTTTTTCAAATGATTTACATCTTTGAATCAAATCTTTATTTACATTAATCAAATCATTGTTCATTTGATTCAAATCATCGTTTCATGATGAGAGATTATCAATTTCAATTGTCAAAGCTTCCACTTGATTTTTCAATGTTGAAATTGATAAATTGAGCTTCTTATTTTCATTTAAAAGATTTTCACATTTTTTGCTCAAATCCTTATGAGAAGCATCACAATTATCATGTGTTTGAGATGTATTTACATCCACTAATTCAAAATTACAAACAAGATTTGAAAAGATACTATCAAGTTTTGTCCAAGTCTCATTTGCATTTGTGCAACTAGAAATTTTCTCAAACATATTTGGAGATAACGAGCAACAAATTGCAATCAAAGCTCTATTATTCAATACATGCAATTTGGAACTTAATTTCCCCCTTTTAGAAAAACCATTTCCTACAAGATTCAAGATCTCTAAATCCAAGGATCCTAAAAAGAACCTCATACGGGTTTTCCATTTCCCAAAGTTGGTTCCATCAAAGGATGGAGGGATAGAGATGGCATGACCAACTTTAAAATCCATGGGTTTTGCCAAAAATGATCTTTAACTTTTACCGGTTAAGGCTTTTAAAACAAGAGTTCTAACTTTGATACCAAGTAAAAATCCGATGTGATAGGCCCAAGTATGATAGTGGCAACCCAAGAGGGGGGAAATTGGGTTTATAAAAAATAAGATCTAACCTATTGAAAACTTTAACCCAATCTTAAAAACTCTCCAATTAAAGATAAGAGATCAAACAACAATCAAGCATACAAGTTAAATCTTAAGTGCAATGCAATTGAAAAGAGCAAGAGTAAAGAAAGAGTGCACCCGAGATTTAAAGTGGTTCGGTCCTCAAACCCGAGGCCTACTCCACTCCACCAACTAAACTCGTTGATGGCTTCACTATGTTGATCTTCTTAACCTTGGTGAAGACCGGTGCCAATTAAAATCTCCAATGGCTTTATCCTTGGTGGCAATCCTTACCACGGAGAGAGGGCTCTGCTTCTCTGAACACTCGCCCAAATACAATGAAAGAAAATGAAAAATATAAATTCCCTCTTCAAGGGTGGATAGCTCTCAAGCTCACACAAATTTCACTCTTAAAAAGGACGTACAAATTCAAGCCTAGGTCTAATCCTTTTAGATATCCCAAATTGAGGCACACGGGTGTTTTCCACTCTCTAATATGTTTAGAACATGTTTAGGAATGAGAGAGATATATTCAAAGGCATAGATAACACACACACACACACATATATATATATATATATAGAGAAAACCCAAATATGACCGTTACAGGGGCATAGTCATAATTCTGCAAAAATTCCCAACGGCTATATTTTTTTTCCCGACATAGTGGTCTCGGAGTTCCGAGAATTACTCTCGGAGTTCCGGGAAAACAAACAGAGATTTGAAAAATAGATACTGGACTATTTCTCGGAGCTACGACGACTCTCTCGGAGTTCCGAGCTCGGAGCTCCGAGAATTATCTCGGAGTTCCGAGCTCGGAGCTCCGAGAATTATCTCGGAGTTCCGAGAAGCCTAATTCCAGCAGGTTTTCCAATTTGTAATGCTGATTTATTTTGGGCTTCAAGGGCTTTCAATTTTCCAATTAGGGTCAGTTGTTTGGGACTCCATTATGCCTCAAGGTGGGGTACCTAAGACGGATTACATGTACAATCTAACACAAGACTTAAGCCTTCAAATCTTCTACTTTGAAGCACATCTTCAAGTCTTGAACTCCCCTGGATGGCGACTCTGTGTTATTTTAGGTACGTCTTGGTTTCGAGGCTCTCGGCTCCGGATCAAGAGGTATCACCTATTTCTCCACCCATGCTGAGAGTGGCATCTGTCGAGCCTCTAAGATCTCCACAATGTGAAGGAAAGCTCTACCAAGGAACTCTCGAAACAGATGCCACTCTCAGCATGGGTGGCGAAATAGGTGATACCTCTTGATCCGGAGGCGAGAGCCTCGAAACCAAGACGTACCTAAAATAACACAGAGTCGCCATCCAGGGGAGTCGGCCCTGGAACCCCATAAAATACTCTGTCGCAACGGATAACCAGAGATGTGATGGTCCGTGCGTGGTAACGAATGAAGAAGATCTGAAAAGCACCCCCAATTCGCCCAAGTACAAGCACTTGGTCTCTTATGCCATTTTTAAGTAACTTCGAAGAATTTGGGTGAAAATCATGTGAAATGGGAACGAGTATCCCCGAGAAAACGTCTATCTAAGCATGCATGACCCAGGGATGGTGAAAATTCAATGTGATAGGCCCAAGTATGATAGTGGCAACCCAAGAGGGGGGAAATTGGGTTTATAAAAAACAAGATCTAACCTTTTGAAAACTTTAACGCAATCTTAAAAACTCTCCAATTAAAGATAAGAGATCAAACAACAATCAAGCATACAAGTTAAATCTAAAGTGCAATGCAATTGAAAAGAGGAAGAGTAAAGAAAGAGTGCACCCGAGATTTAAAGTGGTTCGGTCCTCAAACCCGAGGCCTACTCCACTCCACCAACCAAACCCGTTGATGGCTTCACTATGTTGATCTTCTTAACCTTGGCGAAGACCGGTGCCAATTACAATCTCCAATTGCTTTAACCTTGGTGGCAATCCTCACCACGGAGAGAGGGTTCTGCTTCTCCGAACACTCGCCCAAATACAATGAAAGAAAATGAAAAATACAAATTCCCTCTTCAAGGGTGGATAGCTCTCAAGCTCACACAAATTTCACTCTTAAAAAGGATGTACAAATTCAAGCCTAGGTCTAATCACTTTAGATATCCCAAATTGAGGCACACGGGTGTTTTCCACTCTCTAATATGTTTAGAACATGTTTAGGAATGAGAGAGATATATTCTAAGGCATAGAGAACACATATATATAGAGAAAACCCAAATATGACCGTTACAGGGGCATAGTCGTAATTCTGCAAAAATTCCCAACGGCTATATATATTTTTTCCCGACTTAGTGGTCTCGGAGTTCCGAGAGACTTTCTCGGAGTTCCGAGAAACCGAGAAAGTCTTGGAGTTCCGAGAATTACTCTCGGAGTTCCGGGAAAACAAACAGAGATTTGAAAAATAGTTACTAGACTATTTCTCGGAGCTCCGACGACTCTCTCGGAGTTCCGAGCTCGGAGTTCTGACATAGTGGTCTCGGAGTTCCGAGAGACTTTCTCGGAGTTCCGAGAGACTTTCTCGGAGTTCCGGGAAAAATAACAGAGATTTGAAAAATAGTTAGTGGACTATTTCTCGGAGCTCCGACGACTCTCTCGGAGTTCCGAGCTCGGAGCTCCGAGAATTATCTCGGAGTTCCGAGAAGCCTAATTCCAACAGGTTTTCCAATTTATAATGAAAGCTATCTACCCTTGAAGAGGGAATTTGTATTTTTCATTTTCTTTCATTGTATTTGGGCGAGTATTCGGAGAAGCGGAGCCCTCTCTCCGTGGTGAGGATTGCCACCAAGGTTAAAGTAATTGGAGATTGTAATTGGCACCGGTCTTCGCCAAGGTTAAAAAGATCAACATAGTGAAGCCATCAACGGGTTTGGTTGGTGGAGTGGAGTAGGCCTCGGGTTTGAGGACCGAACCACTTTAAATCTCGAGTGCACTCTTTCTTGACTTTTGCTCTTTTAATTTGCATTGCACTTTAGATTTAACTTACTTGCTTAAATTATTTTTTGATCTCTTAATTGGATAGTTAATCTTAATTTGGGTTAAAGTTTTCAAAAGGATAAACGGTGTTTTTATTTTAACCCAATTCCCCCCATCTTGGGTTGCCACCATTAAAATTGGGCCTATTATCGGATTTTCAAATTTTAGAGGGACTTACTCGGGATCTTAATCTACTCTAGGAAGAAATTTGGGACTCTAGCTCATAGAGTTGATGGAAATTTTATTAGAACTTGACGGTTTAGGGTTCGGTCAAAATAGGGTGTCTACAGATACAGGACAGAGCAATGGGTTCACAGAGGACCGAGTAAGGGAGGGGTGTATCATCTCCGTATTGATTTGACAGCTCCTGAAGTCTCTCATCATGCACAATCGGCTACGAGTTCGGATTATGATGCTTAGCATCGTCGGTTGGGTCATCGGGCTAACTCTATTCTTCGCCAGTTAGCTTCAAATAATCTTATTATTGTTTCTTCTTTTCCTCCTTCGGGACATCTTTGATCTAGTTGTTTATTGGGAAGACATTGCAAACTGCCATTTAATTTTAGCTCTGTTCGTTGTTCTGTACCTTTGGAACTTCTACATTTGTACTTATAGGGCCCAACTCCTATTTTAAGGAATTATGGTTTTAGATATTATTTCCTGCTTGTGGGTGATTTTACAAAATTTTTATGGCTATTTCCGCTGCACAACAAGTCTGTAGACACCCCCATTTTGCTACGCTTTAAAAAGCAAAAGGTTTGTTTGGTCTGTGTCAGTCATCTGCATTAGGTTAGGCATTATTGCATTTTAGGGTGAATTTCACCTCATTTTAGGTATTTTGAAGTTGATCCGCGATCCTGAAGGTCTCTAGGGGGTCCCTTTCGCCTCAAGAAGATGCAAAATCAAGTTTCCAATCAAGTGAGAAAAACTGTTATTTTTCAAATTTTTAGGGGTTTCCGCATTTTGACCCTTTTTGCACTTCGGGGGTATTTTGGTCATTTCCGATGTGTCCCGTTTGACCCCTGAGTCATGTCTGAGAAATCTTGAGCGATTCCCTAAATTTTGGAAAAGTTGCTAAAAATAGAACTTCTCAGGGGTTTGACTTGAATTGAAAATTTTGCGAAACAAGGGTGTTTCGGGCATTTCCAGGGGATCCCATCCGACCCTGTTTAATTTTCCTTACCCAATGAAGCCAATTAAAAAAGTTTCTATTTTTGAGGTTTGACCACGAAGACTTATCATCTTTGACCTCCCCCTTAGACGGCTAATGGATTCGGGTGTGTTTTGGTCACCTTCCGGGTGCGAATTGGTCAAAAACAATCATTTGGTCCGAAAAACCATTTTTCCTAAAGGGTATGGCTCAACCAAGTGTCAAATGGCGCACCATAGAGGCTACACGGGTTGGGTATATTTATAAAAAAATTCGAATTTAAGAGGATTTCTCTGAATTTTTATCGAAAAACTGAAATCCAAGTGGAAAAAGCCCGTTGGGCCAAAAGCCATGCAGTGGCGGGCCCATGGGGCCCACCCATGTGGGTCGACCACCATGGTGGGCGCCCCACATGGCTGGCCCACATGGGTTGGGCACCCAACCCTATGGATAAGGTTGTGACATCATTATTTGAATAAAAAAAAAGAGAAAAAAAGGAAAGAAGAATAAAAAGGAAAGCAGTGTTTCAATCGGAAAAGGTAACTTTCAAAGGAGGTTTTGGAAGCTTCTAGAATTACTTAGTGCACAAGTAACCTTAGTTGAAAAGGATATCCAAACTTAGAAAGTGGAAAGGAATAGGAAACAAGGAAACCTATTCAAGGAAGGACACCTCAAGTGATAAGATTCATTTTCCCACTCTAACTTGAGTTTTTCTATAAAAAGCAAACCACACAACCCTTGAAAAAAAAATTTGTTTTCTTTTTTCTCCGAAAGAAAAAAAAGGAAAAGAAAAAAAGCCTTCTCTCTCTTAGTTTAATCAATCTTTCAAGTGTTCTTCAAGAAGGGATTCTTGAATCCTTTCTTCTTCCTCAACACATCACCAAAGATTATTGGGGCACCATCTTTTGGATCTTCTTGAGCGCACAAAAGGGTTGGGCAAAGCGAATATCTCGGATTACAAACCCTAGAGACGAGGATCGCGATCAACGGTAAGAATCGCATATCTCTTTAAAGTAGAAAAGCATGCTAGGGTTTTATTTTTTTCATACATCAATTTAATAAATTAACTTTTGAAATTCCAGTATAATGTAATATGGATTATAAGTTTTCAAAATTCAAAATTTCGCCAAAAAATTAGTTTTCCTCCATTAAATAATAATTTTCTTTCTTCCTCTTATCGATATGGATTTAATTTGGGTTTTCAAGGCAAGTGTTTGAAATATGGATCTTTTTCAAAAAAAGAATTTTTTTTAGGTTAGTAAAAATTATAAAACTACTGGAAAGCGAGATCTTGGGCCATGGTTTGGCCATCTCGGTTTCCGTTCTATTTTTCGAAAAGTAACCCAGCAAAGGGTTGTGTCTTGAAGAATTAAATGGAAAAGGGGTCAAACCAATTAATGAAATTTTATACCCAAACCGATTTTTGTATTTCCAGATTACCCAAAAATTTTCGGATTTTTTTGAATTTTTTTAATCAAATTTTAAATTATTTTAAATTTCGGCTATTTTTAATAAATACCAAAAGGTTTTAAAAATTAATAAAACTTTTCAGAATTTATACTTAATGGTATCATGAAAACACATTTCGAAAAATATTTTTTATTTATCGTTTTCCGATCGATTCTCCGTTTTACGTGCCGAAATTCTTTTTTATACTAAATTTAAGGATTTTTGAAATTTTTCCTCACAAACCAGTAACTTAGGTTACTGGTATGTTAGATAAAAAGTTTGAAGGGATTTTGAAAAGTTTTGACATAGTTTTACAATTTATTTTATTAAACGATATTCGATTCCTAGAAAAACAATTGGTCTTTTCAAATTTAAAATCAATTAATGGAGGAGCTTTAATTTTTAGGTTTTGAATTTTTGGTAAAAAATATTATAATCTATAAAATATCTACTGGAATTTTTATATGATTTTAGGATGTCTTTTAATTAGTTCTTTAATTCCATCCGATTTTTGTGAGAATTTTAATTGGTATCAAACAGCAATAAAAATTCATGCAAAATTTACAGTATTCTTATATGGTTCTTGTCATGCTTCTATAAAAGTTTCAACTGATTTGGATTTGATTTGATATAGGTCTATGTGTTAACTTGCAATCTGGTTAGTGATATTAAAAATTAGAAAACTGATATTAATCCACCTCTAAACTTCTTCAAACTCATACAGTAAGATTCTATGGTCATAAGGAAGCTACTATAAAAATTTAGAGTTATTTGAATTCGATTTGCTATGTGTTTGTGTGTAAAACCATCAATCTGGTCTAATTCTTGTAAATTCAGCCAAAAATCGTAATGAACTCAATATACCTTGATATTTTTCAGAAAGCTTTAAATTTTTATCATTAGTTTGATCCCCAACTTATCTGAAACAGAAACCTTAGGGTTCATAGATCTCCCTTGTAAATTTGCTTCATCGGACAGCTTAACCGTCGATTTCGCAACCATAATCGTATACTAATTGCGATCGATCCTGCATAATTGGAGTGCTTAAATTATAGTATGATATTGGCTCCGAGGTTCACTGTCCACGGAAATCTTGAGAAACATGACAGGCAATAAGATACTATAACTTACGTGCTCAATTATACGAGGGTTGAGAGCACGATTTCCTCCCATGGATGCAACTCGCGGCCAAAGCTTGCGAACTATAGAGCCTTTGGTATTCCTTTGATGCTTAGGAATCGAAATCCCTGAAAATCAAAAGTTAATCGGCTCTGCATAATTTGAACATTTAAATTATAGTATGTTGTTGGCTCCGAGGTTCACTGTCCACGGAAATCCTGAGAAACATGCCAGGCAATAATATACTATAACTTACGTGTTAAATTATACAAGGGTCGAAAGTACAATCTCTAAAAGATTAAAAATCAATAACTTCAATAAGTTGAATCAACTTAATCCTCATCTTTGGGAACCGTTGGATTTTGATTTCCCATCATAGGAACCCTTAGGGCCCCCTTTGGAACACTTACGTCTCGTTGCGTCCTAGGTTTTAGGGAGTCCTAGAGTTAGGAGTTCAGCCTCATCACGGCCGTTTGCTATGAATAGCAACCGTGCCACAGATCTAGTTACACTAGTTACCCCTTTTTCCCACAGGACAAGCCTAGTTACATAGGATGTAGGTTCACCTGCATTAGTCTAAGGGATGTCTTGCACTTAGTTAGGACCATATAGAATCTTAGATGAAGTCCTAGAATAATAAAACCTTCAACTTGAACTAAAAATAATCTCTTGAAAACTGTTGAAACAGTCAATACAGTCTAGATTGGTGTCCTATATGTTAGGCATATAGCTTAGTTTAGGTGCACCGAACTACGATCGACTCTGATTCCAGTGAGGCTGGGATACGTAGGCAACTTGGATACTTGCATAGCATACCAAGCCCGAGTCGGCCCACCACAAATGGTGGGGTTTTGTATATTAGTTTTTTTATGATTTCTTAACTAAATTAATTAAAATACGTAGGATTTTTCATGAAATTAGATTCTAGGAGAACTTTCACATAGATCGAATCTAAACTCATAAAAATCAAAATACACATTAGGCATGACATTGAAATTAGATTTTAGGATGCATGTCACATAGTTCGCACATTAATGAAGAGTTAAATGAGCCATTTAAAAGAAATTCAAATGAGTTAACCTTTGGAATTGAAGACCGGATTATCGGGCAGGAATGGTGCTTGTGGCGGTAACCCCTCATACCTTCCATTCTTGTAACCAGGTAACGTATCTAGATTTCTGGTCACTTATGGGTCCTAGATCCCTCATCTAGGTGGCGACTCTGTCATTCTCCTTTGTGTGAAATTCGGATTACTTTAGTGATCCCAAGTTCACAGAAAGTATGAATTAAATCAATCAAATAATAAAAAAAAGCACACGCCAACCGCGTGGGTACGAGAGACCAAGAGAAGACGGGAGAGTGTGGGTGATTTTACAAAATTTTCATGGCTATTTCCGATGCACAACAAGTCCGATGTAAGTCAATGCTTTACTACTTTTAAGACGCTTGTTGAAAATGTCTTGTCCCATAAAATCAAATCCATTGAGACTAACGGTGGTAGTGAATATACTAGTCGTACATTCTCTAATATTCTCTCTACAAATGCAATTCGACATTTTATCTCACACCCCTGAACAAAACGAACAAAACTTGGCTACGCAACACATTAGAATAAACTAAAAGTAAGGGGGTGTGAAAATATCAATTCCATAGTCTGATATTTTCACATCCCATGTTCAATATTTCCACACCCTCTGTTTTCTCTTTATTTTAGGGCATTGGGCGGGAACCTCCTGCGCAACGTTACGTAGCCAAGTTTTGTTCCAACAAGACGAGGTCGTTGAGCGCAAACACCGCCATATAGTCGAGACTGGGCTCTCCCGGCTAGATCATGGCAAACTACCAAGATCTTATTGGTAAATGATGTGTCACCCTTGTCCCCTCCCAATAAAACGCAAGTCCAAAAGAACACAAAAAAGGTGAAATTTTACTTGGATTTCTTAGGAACCACTACTCTATGACGTTGACAACCAAACACTACTACTACTACTATTCCACGACTTAAGTTTCAGGTAAATCAAATGCATGGAACCTCCCTGTTGACTAATTACACCAATCTACGAGTTAAAAACAGTAAAAAAATATAGTTTTTGAACCTCCCTGATCCTAACCCTCAGTCACTCTTGATCGGATGGTTAAGATCATCATATTTATATGACCTACTGGGTTTATATCATATCAATGTAGTGATCTACAGGAAAGTATAAAAATCTCTATTATATAAAGTGATTTGCTAGAAAATTTCGCGGAAAGTCATTCTTCTAGCTTTTTAATTGGATTTGCATTTCTAGGGTTTGTGAAGAGAAAAACCCCCCTTCTCTAGTTTTACTTCCTGTATAAAAGAAACGAAGAGACCAAAAGGGTTTATAGGAAAAAAAAATCTAGTTTTGGTAACTCTCTTTTGCCCTTTTCTCCTTTCTTCTCCCTCTTTTATATGATTTGATCTTTTACTATTGTCTTACTGCCCTTTCCCTCTTTCTTCTTCCCTTTATTGGATTTGAGTTGCTCCTGCTGTCTATATTCTTAACCAAAATTAGATTTTTTCCCCTCGATTATGAAGAAAGAAAAATCAATGGATGTGGAAGAGCATAAGTGGTCTAAACTTCCCATGGATATCATGGTTTCAATTCTAAATCGACTGTCCTTAGAAGATCATATCTGCTTTGGTGAGGTCTGTATGTGGTGGAAAACGGCCACGGAAAAGAAACCTCACCCATCATCTCAATTTCCATGGGTATTGCTCTCCGAGAATCAAAATAGCGAGACTCGAAGTTTCTTCAGCCCGTACGAGTGCAAGGTTTATCATCTAAAGTTGCCAGAGGCTCGTGGAGTCGAATGCTGTGGATCTTCTGGTCAGTGGATGATAATGACGGATCGGGTTGAACGCTATTTTCTGTTGAGCCCATTTACAAGAAGCAAAATCCGGCTTCCATGTGAGGTTTGCTCAGGTCGATTTGAATTCGACCCATGTAACATCAAGAAGGCAATGGTATTTCCGCCACCCACGTTTTCTAATCCTAAAACTATGACTGAGTGTGTAGTTGTGGCCCTTTGTCATGATGGAGGATTATTCTCCTGCCAAATTGGAGATGAAAGATGGACTTCCATTGGAAAAGAGAGCTGCGAGTATGAGGATTTCATATTTTATGAGGGAATTTTTTATGCCATAACTGTAAGTGGAGAACTTGAGGCTTCCAATTTGGGAGCCAAAAGTATACATTTGCGCAGTGTTCTTTTACAGTTACCACCCAAACCTTCTTTCAGTATGGGGGTCTCCAACCACCTTTCTACCCATTTGATGGAATCATGTGGAGAGTTGTTGGTGGTTTTACGATACTCTCGTCAAGGAATGGATTGGAGTGAGTGGCCTCCTTTCAGCAATTTTGCTGGTCGTGGAACCTTCCGTCTTTTCAAGCTAGATCAGAGTGTTCCGAAGTGGGTTTCGGTGGAAAGTGTTTGTGACTCCATACTGTTCTTGGGGGAGAGTTGCTCCATATCACTTAAAGCTCCTGGTTTGTTGGGGTTCAGAGGAAATTGTATTTGTTTCACTCACAAGGATGCTCCATGTTGGGGTGTTGATTTATGGATGTTTTACTTAGAGAATTGCAAGATCAGGCAACATATTCCAAGCGATCCACATCCGTCTCAGCTTTACAATTCATTGAAGTGCACAAACATTTGGGTTACAACACATTCATAACTACAACAATATTTATTTTGGGGTACGCCACATTTATAGCGACAACAATATCTATTATGTATTTCAAATTAAAGACTTTGAGCTTGTCTTTAGTAATTTTATCTTCTGAGTATGATTTATGATTTAAATTAAGCTTGTCTTCTTGTTTTGTTTTGCTAAAAGAGGTTCAACTTTCTCACAATAGATTTCTGGGTTCCTGATTTCTGATTAGGATGTGACTCTAATTTTACTACTCATGATTGTAGATTCTTCATCTTCTTGGTATGCTTCCGCAATTTTAGAAAGAATCAAAATAGTTCATCATAGTTAAATTTTTTGCAAAAGGAACAAATATCATTGACGGGTTTGTTCACTTTATGATGAAAGAATAGTGTTGTTTTTTAGGACGTTGATTAATTCTCCCTCAATGGTTTCCCATCCGCCTCCTTTAAAGGGGCTTGGAAGCGTATTAGCAGTTGAGGTAAGCAACTGGTAACAAGGGCGGACTTGAAATTTTCACATTGAGTTTTATATGTTTTGAACCTTCTACTTTTTAAGATACAAGAAATCTCTCTCTCTCTCTCTCTCTCTCTCTCTCTCTCTCTCTCTCTCTCTCTCTCTCTCTCTCCACACAATAAGAAAACTAAAACTGTAACAAGGTGACTCAAAGTGAATGCCTCATTTTTAAATCAGAAATTCAACACTCTCGAAACTAAAACATTGCCAGCAGTTTAATGGGATAGTTGGTGGAGTTGTTGCCTAGAAAGTGGGTGTTTTTTTAAATTTTATTTGTTTGTGAATTTTGTCTTTCTTTCATCTTCTCTTGGATTCTTTAACCTGCGAGAAATGTCAATATCTACCTATCTGATGATGGTGGTCGTTCACATCTCCAATCTCCAGAAACCAATTGCCTGTGTGTGTTGTGTTTAGCTTGCAATGCACACAAGGTTCTCGAAGGTGTAGTGACAGTAGCTTGCTTTAAATCTTTTTCAACTAAGAATCAAGGAGGGTTTTTTGTTTTTTGAATGGTAAGAATCAAGGAGATTGTTTTTATCTTTTTTTTTTTTTTTTTTCTTTTTTTGGTATTTTCATTTCTTGAAGCTATGGTGTTAAGTTGTGGAGTTCGTCGTTAAAGCGGCGGAATGTTATGCGTTTTCTTCTTCGTGTCGTAATAGGTTTCTCCTTTTTTGTATGACTCCAATCATGGTTTTGAATTTCGGCTGAAATATCGAAATTTTGGATTTCAGCCGGGACTAAAATTTAAAGCCGAAACCAAAATTTAAAAATTTTGGGAGAAATTATAAGATTTTCAATGAAATTTCCGCTGAAATTTCATTTTAGGCTAAAGCTGAGGCCAAAACCGGAACCGAAACCAAAATTTTAAACCTCGACTCCAATGAACAGAAAGAATGCCAAAGAGTTCATATTTAGTTCTTGATTCCACTAGGTTTTTTATGTACGAGCATCCCCATAGCAAAGATACATCGGCTATTCATCGCTCTTTAGTATAGGATTTTTTTTCCTTTTATTTCATTGGATGTAGTCATGTAGGGGTAGGCTAGGAAATTAGTACTTAATTGTCTTTGTTTTCATTAAATAAGGGTAGTTTAGGGATTCAGGGTTGTAATGGGATATAAAAGCCAATGGGGCTTTCATTTTGGGGGACATTATTTTCGGGAAAAATTTTCAGAGGAGAGTAACGGAAACTTGAATTGGGGATCTAAGCTCCATTTCTCTAAAACAAGGAAAACACAGAGACAGGGAAGATCGAGTTAGCAAATCGCTTCCAATTTCTGGCGATTTTCTCTTGTAAATCCTAGCCGTACGCAAGGATTCTTCTATCATTGTAGAAATTTCAGTAAGTTTCTCCTTCTCCCCACAAGAGGAGATCATCTTCTGAATTTCTTTCTATCTTGTAATTGATGTTGATGAATTCAAGGAACATTCCTTAGGGAACTTCTGTTCATTGCATTTTCTATATGCTCCCTTGTCTCTTTTGCATTTTCATCAGTAATTGAGTCCATGAATAGCAAAATCCTGTCTAGCTCTTGGAGAGGGTTTCACCTGAAGGTTAGTTCATTAAAAACACTATCAGGTGAAACAGCTTAGCTCGACATCATCATCCGGTTCAGAGTTGTAGCTGGAAATAGTTTTCCCTGCACGAATTGTAGGCAAATACCATAAGATCCGAAGCAATACTGCTTGATTCCATAGATCCGAACAAATCGCAATTAAGGACAAAATGATCTATTGGTGCCATTGATTGATCGTCTTCTCTTTGTAATTTCCATTTTCCTTTTGGATCCATCTTGTATTTTAATGTCTTAAATCTTCTTGGAGTCTAAATTTCAGAGGTGAAAATTAGTGCCTGCTTCATGTATGTTTGAAGCGGCGACTCGTGCCCAATTGATAGAGTAAAAGAGGTAGGGGCAGACCGAAAACAACTTGGGTAGAAACAATGAAGAAAGACTTGGTAGCTAGGAACATAACAGAGAACATGACCTTGGATAGGATAGAATGGAAGAAAATGATCCACGTAGAAGAACCCAACTAGAGCCAGGATTAGAGCCGGGTAGATTCCCTTCACCTTCTTCATGAAATTTTTCTAAAGGATTCATTTTAGCCGACCCCAACTAGTTTGGGACAACGCCTTTGTTGAGTTGAGTTCATGTATGTTTGAATGCCAATACCAACTCAATTCAGTATAATAAGATGTTATCAGAGAAGGAGTTAGTGAAATGACAGTAAGCCACAAGCTCTATTAATCCTATACACCTGTATGGATCAAATCAAGTTTAATTCCAGAATGCTAACGGCTGCCTGAACTTGAATGGAAAATATTTCACAATTGGACAACCTAAGATGAAGTTACACTGTCATTTTCAAAGGATTTTGCCATTAATTCCCTTTCATGCCTGCTGTTTGTTTTTAATTGTATGAGAGAAATTAAGAACCGAAAGGTACATTGAGTCAGAGGCCTCTTGAATACTTTCCTTCCAACTACCATCGGCTTGCTCTACATCAGTTTTGAATCATGACATGTGTTGCATTTCATTAAAGTGTTCAAACATGTGGGTTTCACCACATTCATAGCTACAAAAACAGGGAAATAACATATTCACCCCCTTTTTTTACTTGGGACAACCCCCTTTAGTGTAAAAGAATAGTCATAAATACACTAGAGGGGCTGTCCCACGTAAGAAAAGAGGGCGAATATATCACTTCGCCACAAATATCTATTTCAATATTTCTGATCAAGTCTTCAGTAATTTATTTCATTGTGTAGGATTTGGGATTTAAATTATGCTTGTCTTCTTGTTTGGTTGTGTTCAAAGGGATTCGACTTTCTCGCAAAGATTTCTGGATTCCTAGTTTCTGATTATGCATCTGAGGTTTCAGAAGGGGAAAAGACTCTTAAAAGAAAAAAAAAAACTGGTTGCAGGAATCGAGACTTGGTGATAAAGATTTTTGAAAAATCTTTTTGCAGGGATCAAGCACCGGAGATAAAGATTCTTGAAAAAAACCCGGTTATAGGGATAAAGAACTAGAGATAAAGATTCTGGTAAGAAACTCGTTGCAGGGAAAAAGAACGATATATAAAGATTCCAGAAAGAGCTAGTTTCAAGGATCAACAACCAGAGAAAAAAGTTTCCTGGAAAAAAGGTTGCAGGGGTTAAGAATTGCGTGCAGAATTTTGTGCTACTTTGTTCTTGAACTACTGCAGATTTTTTAAGATTTCTGCTGGGTTTTCGATTGTTGTAAATTTGATAGGTGAGATCAGATGTTATAGGAAGATTGTTATAGGGAAGTTTGAAGCAAAATTCTATCTAGATTTGGCATTGCATGGGTCTTTCCGGCCTCTCTTGAGGAGCTCTTTGTTAGTTGGTCCATGGTTCCATGGAAGAAAAAGGGGAAGATTTTGTGGGATGCATCTTTCTTAGCTATCTTATGGGTTATTTGGAAAGAGCGTAATGCTAGAGTATTCAAAGGTTTTTCCACAGGATCTCATTTCCTATATTGCAAAGTGATTGCTCTGGTTATCTCTTGGTTAAAAAATCCTTCTTAGCTTCAGATTTGTATTTGCCTATGACACAGTTTTGGTGGCGGGACGCATGGTAAATTTCGACCGAAATCCGAAATTTTAGGTTTTTGTTGAGATCGAAATCGAAAGAAATTTCTTTTTCATCTGAACACCTGTTTGTGGTGCCAATAGAAAATAACCTTGTGCTTCCTAAAGTTCTATGTTTGAATCTAGATCAACTTCCTAAATGGAAAATATGTGGATGGGGTTGGCAACACTACAACGGTACAATGCCTGACTCGACTCTCCATCTCATTGTGCAATGGGTTGGATGAAATTTTTACTTCCGTTCAGATGAAAGGTCTCTCTATCTTGTAACATTCGCAGTTGACGATAGTGAAGTGAAGAAGATAATTTCGGAGGTGGAGGAGGTGGTGGGGGTTGAGAATGGAATCCTACCTAAATTTTGAGTCTTGAGATTAGAAAACCTACCAAAGTTGGAATATTTTTATGTATGACCACTTGATTTGCATTCGTTGGAAACCATTTGGTTAGAGTCATGGCCAAATAGGAAGAAGCTACGGTTTGGACGGCCACATAAAGCATCGTCCCTGCAAAAAATTGAAGCATAAAGGGAGTGGTGGGAAGGATTGATGTGGGAAGAGAAGAAGACATCTGCAAGGCCCTACGACAACCGATGTTCTTTGCCTTCCAACTGCTAGGTACAACGCATCATATTTTTAGGGATCATCGTCTCTACAATCCATCTTCTTTTTACCCATTTTCTCTTTTTCAATCCTGTAATATTAAGTAGTGTATTTCGTCATATAGTGGAAGGGATAACAATGGTGGTTCATCTTAGAGCGAAGAGGATATAAACGGTGATGGATGGTGGTGCAGATTTTCCGATCCTTTCAGAAACATCTCATGTTTTAATTTCATTGGTGTTAATGATACAATTATTATTATAAAAGGTACATAAGGTCGAAAGATAGTACCTTGGTAAAACGTGTACCTGTAAAGCGAAACTGGTAAAATCATCTTTAATATGTTAAACCCATTTTTTTTCATATTTCCTTGTTTTGTTGGATTTTCCTATCATATATGCACTATTGTTTTTATTTTATGAAATATTTCTTTTCAACAATTGTGAGGCAGAATTTCTTGTAGCCATAAAGCTTATTAATTGTGAGGCAGAATTCGGCAATAGCAAAGTAATTGTTAGTGTTTGTCCCCTAGTTAGTACTTAGTAGACCTTACTATATGAAAAACAGGTCATTCTAACATGCACAGTCAGGGAATTGGCACCACTGACTTATCCTATGAAAAATGGGTTACTGTTTCTTGGCAATATGAGTATTGCTCTTTTGGTGATCCTCGCGGGCCATTGTAGATTTTGCCTTGAGATATCTGTCATTTTTTTTCCCAAGTTCTAATGTGCACAATGGGCAATATTGAGTTGATTTTTGCAATAATAATGATTATTCATCTTCTTCATTGAAGATTATTATTGGTTGCTCAGACATCTTTTAACCTGCCATTTTTAGATCCATACGCATTGGACAAATGAAACGAAATGGTCAAAGTTACTCATACAGCAAATAGTTCTTCAATGAATATGTAAAAAGATATAAAGCAAAAAAAGCTGTCTGATTCATCGCGCAGCCCAGATTCATGTGATTGGAGATATTTTTTTTTTAAAGGCAGACCATAGGACTTGAATAAATAAAACAACTGTTAGATCTAACAGATCAAACTGTATTTTACTCTCTTGTGTGATTTATGTTTTCCATTTTGTTGATCCTTTCAACAAAAATCTGCTAATTTCTTCTTAGTAGAGACTAATTCTGTATTTAATTATGAAGGTGGCTGTGGAAAGTAGCGAGGAGAAGATTCTTTTCGAGGCGAATTATAGGTGCCTGTATTCATAAAAAATATGATCTGATCGTGGCCTTTTATCTCTCTTCATATGAAGTTTGGAGCCACACTTTTGGACATTTTCCTCGTCCGGAGCGCTGATTCTCATGTCTGTTTTCCTCCATGGGGTAGTTCAAGCTCTGAATGGGAATCCCAAATAGATGTTTGAATCCTCTGAAGTTGCAGTGAGATTATTTTTAACTGGATTGTTTAAATGGATTGTTTCCTCCATGGGGTAGTTCAAGCTCTGAATGGGAATCCCAAATAGATGTTTGAATCCTCTGAAGTTGCAGTGAGATTATTTTTAACTGGATTGTTGAAATGGAGGCAGCTATGTCAAGAATTCATCGTCTTAGCAATAATGGAGTAGGAAAGAAAAGAAGAAACATAATTTATGCTCTGTTCAAGCAATGAATGTGGTAATCCACTCTGAACACAAAGGTGAACAAATTCGCTATGATATCATCTTGAGTCGCTTGTTGAGTTGTACTCACAATTTAGCATTCCCCTTATTTATGATATTTCTACAGTAGCACCCTCATATATTGATAGAGACTGTAATAGGAAATGACAGTCTAAAATAATGAGTGCTACTATCAAGGGAGATGATAAATGCTTATCACAATGTAATATGATGTGCAGTACTGTAATATTACCTATCTCCTTATTTGTTTGCTTTTGATTGATATGCAGTTTGCTTACAGTTTTGATTTATTACCTTCAAAGCTCCCTTTTTAACTATTGAACTTGTATTGATGTACATTTGATCTATATTATTATTCCTAGCCAATATAACACTGTGCCCTGTTACACTGTGCACTGCGTAGATTGATCCAGGCCTTCCATTTCATGGGACTTTGGGTCTCGTTTGGCATTGCTTTTCATTCTGTCTCTCTGAGCCGATGAAGTATGTGGAAATGAGTGAATAAGAACTGCCCGAATTGACTGTCCTTTGGTTTCAAAGGCAGGTTTTGAATAACGGGCAGGGTTGGCCCCAAAAGTGCCCAAAAGTAAAGATTGGACTGGATGTCGATTTCTTATTGGAATTGCAAGCAAATTTTTGGACAATCTGGGCCATCAAATAGATTGGTTTTGCTGTGGCCCATTGACTATGGGTCCCACTGAAAAATTGGTGTGATTTATGGATCGTGGACAATCCAAGGTGGGCCTGGCTCCGAAGACTGAACTTAGGAGTGACATTGTGATGCTTCTGTGAAGAAGAATCTGTTTGATAATGCAATCTACACTTCTGCAATTAGAAAGAATCAAGAAAAAAGAAAGGAAATCCTCGAGAAGAAACAGAGGAAGAGTAGAAAGAGAAAGAAGAAGTTCTGAGTAATTTCTTCCTTTTCCATTCACAATGAGCTCATTTATAGCCTTAGTACATTCAGTTATTTCTGTTACAACCATCAACTAACTATTGACTGAAGTTACATCATTTTAACCACCTAACAAACTCTAGTTCTACCCAATCTCAACTGACTTACCCTCTCCTACTTAAGCCTTGTTTATCCTCAACTCCTCACATAATATGCCATCCATTTTGGCTGTCCTCTGATCCTCTGGTTAATAACCTGTGATGTTGGAGTTGTTGCTTGAATATCAGAACCTGACTGAACTAAAGATGTATCATTGCCACCCTCATTGAGAAGCACCTTGTCCTCAAGGTGAAGAGCAGGAAACAAAATTTGTAATTCAGTAGCATCTTCCCAAGAAGCGTCTTCGAGTGGTAAGTGCTTCCATTGCACCAGCCATTGCTTAATCCATTTATCCTGTCGAAAAACTTGTCGCTCATTGATAATAGCCGAAGGTTCAATCACTGGATGGTTGTCAATGCTGACCAAAGGTAACTCAAGTGGCACTACAACTGAACTTGGATCCCCATAACAAGGTTTCAGTACGGAAATGTGAAATACTGGAGGGATTTGTGATCCTTCTGGAAGCTGACGTTTATAAGAGACTAACCCAATCTTTTTGATGATTTGAAAAGGACCAAAAAACTTTTTACCCAATTTATGATGAGGCTTATGTCCTACTGTCACTTGACGATATGGTTGTAATTTCAATTAGACCCAGTCACCTACTTGAAGTTGTAGTTCAGTTTTGTGGGCGTCTGCCTTAGCTTTCATACGAGATTGGGCAGACTGAAGGTGTGCTTTAAGACAGTGTAGAAGTTCATCCCTGGTACCCAAATCCTGATCCAATGCTTCTAATTTGGAAGTGCCCCTGCAATATACTGGTATGTTAGGAGGAGGTAATCGACCAAAAACAGCTTCAAATGGAGATCTACCCAAGGATGAATGAAAAGCTGTATTATGGTGATTTGCCCATCCCAAAAAGAAGGACCACTTTGTAGGATAATCAGATGTGAAGGCTCTCAAGAATTGTTCCAAACAACAATTGACGACTTCGGTTTGCCCATCAGTTTGAGGGTCATATGCAAAACTCATCCTCAGCTCAGTTCCTTGTAAATGAAATAAAGTTTTACAAAACTGACTCAAGAAAATTGAATCCCTATCACTGACCATTGATCTTGGAATCCCATGATGTTTACACACAATATCCATAAATAAGGTTGCAACTTTACTAGCATTATAATGCTTGGGTAAAGGTCCAAAATGAGCACTCTTAGAGAACCTATCCACCACCACCAATATCACAGAAAATCCATTAGAAATAGGCGGATGAGTAATGAAATCTAAGCTTAAATCCTCCGAAACCTGCTATGGAATAGGTAACGGTTGTAAAAGACCATAAGAAGGAACAGGGGGGCTTTTGATCTGTTGGCAAGTTAAACACTTTAGAACAAATTTGTGAACATCTGACCTCATGGATTTCCAAAAGAGATTAGTTGCTAATCGAACATAAGTCCTGTGAACACCCGCATGCCCTCCAATGGGTGTAGAATGGAATTCACTAATCATACAGTCTTTAAGTTCAGAATTAGCTGGCAAGAAAAGTTTTCCTTTATAAAAAAAAGCAGATTATCCTTAACTGACCAATTCAATGAATCGCCGGACTGTTGTTGTAAATTTCGAAGCTTGCGAATGATTATCTAGTGCCAACTCTTGTCTGAGTGTCTTCAAAAAATCGAATTGAGGAACAGAAACAGCCATCATATTCAGTGAAGAAGGGACTGATGTTTCAGCTCGTAGTCCGGATAAAGCATCAACAGCAGAATTCTCTTTTCCTGGTTTGTAACTGATTTCATATTGATAACCCAATAATTTGGTGAGGTAATGCTGTTGCACAGGGGTTTGAATCACTTGATCCATAAGCCCCCTTAAGCTCTTTTGATCTGTATGAATAAAAAATTTATTCCCTAACAGATATTGTCGCCACTTAGCCACAGCAGATGTAATGGCATAAAATTCCCGTACATAAGTCAAAGCCTTTTGCAGTCTCGGACAGAATTTCTTGCTAAAATAAGCAATTGGATGACCTTGTTGCATCAAAGCAGCTCCAATTCCTACACCGGAAGCATCACTTTCCACACAAAAAGGCAATGAAAAATCCGGTAATGCAAGGACAGGTGCTCTTGTCATTGCATTTTTTAAATTCTCAAAAGCTTGTTGTGTCAAAGAGGTCCATGAAAATCCATTTAGTTTAAGCAATTTTGTCAAGGGAGCGGCGTTGGTGGCATATCCGTTTATAAATTTTCTATAGTACCCTGTTAAACCTAGAAATCCTCTCAACTCTTGCTGATTGGAAGGAACTGGCCATTGCAACATGGCCTCTATCTTTCGTTGAGCAGGTTGAACTCCCTTCTTAGAAATGAAATGTCCTAAATATTCAATAGAATTTTGTCCAAAGGAACATTTACCGAGCTTAGCATAGAATGAATTGTTTTTGAGAGTTTGAAGGACTTGGGTAAGGTGGATAATATGTTCAGCCATCGATTTGCTAAACACAAGGATGTCATCAAAAAATATAATGACAAACTTCCTTAAGAAATGTTGAAAAACTTGATTCATGGTTGCTTGGAAGGTAGAAGGAGCATTTGTCAGGCCAAAAGGCATGACTAGAAATTCTTAGTGTCCATCGTGTGTTCTAAAAGTAGTTTTTGGAACATCCGACGAATCCATTCTGATTTGATGATATCCAGCCCGTAAATACAACTTAGAAAACACCTCTGCTCCATGCAATTCATCGAGTAATTCGTCCACAGTGGGTATAGGAAACCGATCTCTAATAGTAATAGAATTTAAGCCCCTATAATCTACACAAAACCTCCAACTGCCTTCTCTTTTCTTTCCCAATAAAACAGGGGAGCTAAAAGGGCTTGTACTAGGCTGAATGACACCCGAATCCAACATTTCCTTAACTAATTTTTCAATCTCTGATTTTTGAAAGTATGGATATCTATATGGTTTTATATTAATAGGTTTGGAATTGTTTTCTAACATAATCTTGTGATCAGTAGAACGTGAAGGAGGTAAAAAAGAGGGTTCAGCAAATACCTCTGTAAATTGGTTTAAAATTGGTTGTAGAGCAGGAACCACCTCTTGATATGAATCAATGGTGAATTGTCCAGAAGAATTAGCTGTTGATGTAGACAGCAGCATGAAACACGCGAACCCCCATCATCAGCCATTTGTGTAACTGTGTAGGTGAAATAAAATCTGACTGGTGCTCTTGAATGCCATGCAATTGAATTGTTTTTCCTTGCCACATAAAGTTCATGGCTAACGAAGTATAATCAGTGGTAACTGGACCCAAGGTTTGTAACCATTGAACTCCCAAGATTACATCAGCACCCTGAAGAGAAATGACGAACAAGTCTGTGACGAAGGAATGATTTTGGAGCTCAATTCTGATGTTGGAACACAGGCCCTGACACATCATAAACTCCCCATTCCCCACATGAACTTTGAAATGAGGGGACTGAGTAATAGGAAGCCCCAAGAACTTTGCTACTCTTTCTTGGATGAAATTGTGTGTACTTCCTCCATCAACTAATACCTGAATCTTATGATTTATAATAAATCCTTCGAGCCTTAGTGTTCTTGAAACAGTGAGACCCATCAAAGCATGAAAACTAATGGTGGGTTTGTCCATCATATTGGTGGGTTTGTCCATCATATCAAGATGCTTTGTTTCTGATAAATCTGGTTCTTCAGAATAAAAAATGTCATCACCTTCTTCCAAAAGTAGTATAGAGACTTGATTTTTACACTTATGGCCTAGATGAAATTGTTCTTCACAATTAAAACAAAGACCCTTTTCTCGTTTTTGCTGCATTTCAGGAAAGGAAAGTCTCTTGATTGGAATTCTTTGGTTTGTTGGATTAGAATTTGAAGTCGAAGGTTTAAAGGTTGATACATTGGTTGGAAAATTTTGGGAAGTTTTTTTAGCAGAAAAAATTGGGCTAGGACCTAGAATAGAAGGTTGAGTACCAAATTTTGAATTCCATTGACGATTCATAAGACAACATTCTGCAATTTTATCTTCTTGTAAGCGGGCAAGACCGATAGCTTGATGTAACCCATATGGCTGATGAGCTATCACCTCTCGTTTGATCTCTGGTTTGAGTCCAGATACAAAACAACTCTTCAAGAAATGGTCAGACATACCATAAACTTTGGTTGATAATTCCTCAAATTCAGTTTGGTAATCAAGAACAGAACCAGACTGAGTTAATTTTGACAACGCACCTTGGGGATCTGCATAAGCTGAAGGGCCAAAACGATTTTTTAGTGCAGCTTCAAATTTAGGCCAAGATCGTACCTGATTACTGTTGGACATCCATTGAAACCAGCTTGATGCAGGACCTTCCATGTGGAAAGAAGCCATCTGAAGTTTCTGATTTTCTGGGGTTTGATGAAAAGTAAAAAACTGGGTAACTTTGAAGAGCCATGACGTCGGATCTCCTCCACAGAATTTGGGAAAATCAAGTTTAACAAGTTTATGGAAAGGCATAGAAAGAACAGAAGAAGGCATATCTCCTTGTTGGGAAGAAGAATTGGATGGATTTTGGTTGTGTTGGGAAGAAGTGGATGGGTTATGGTTTTACTGATGTTTACTGGATTCGAAATCGGATGACAATTTATCCAATTGCTGCTGCATTAGGCGGAGAAGAGCCAAGAAATCCTCTCTCATTTGTTTCTGCATAGCAGCATTTGAGCGGAAATTTTATCAATGTTAACATCTGGTTGAGAATTTTGTCTAGTTCGAGTTCCATCCGCCATGATCAGAAATCAATGAAAGCACCAATGATGCTTCTTTGAAGAAGAATCTGTTTGATAATGCAATCTGCACTTCTGAAATTAGAAAGAATCAAGAAAAAAGAAAGGAAATCCTCGAGAAGCAACAGAGGAAGAGTAGAAAGAGAAAGAAGAAGTTCTGAGTAATTTCTTCCTTTTCCATTCACAATGAGCTCATTTATAGCTTAGTACATTCAGTTATTTCTGTTACAACCATCAACTAACTATTGACTGAAGTTACATCATTTTAACCACCTAACAAACTCTAGTTCCACCCAATCTCAGCTGACTCACCCTCTCCTGCTTAAGCCTTGTTTATCCTCAACCCCTCACATAATCTGCCATCCATTTTGGCTGTCCTCTGATCCTCTGCTTAATAACCTGTGATGTTGGAGTTGTTGCTTGAATATCAGAACCTGACTGAACTAAAGATGTATCACATCGGCAGTTGATTAAGACACGTAAATTTGGGACCATTGATCTGGCCGCACATCAACGACTCTCATAGTGCTAATCCCACGCCAGATACATTTCATCCCTGGATCTAAGGCCTAGGAAAAAAAAATCATTTGCATTCTTCACAATGTTAGGAAAAAAGCCTTATAAAAAAATGATCCTTTAGGCCTTGTTTGGTTTGCTGGTAATTTTTGAAAATGTTTGGAAAAGAATTTTTTTTCCTGATTTTCAATTGTTCGACCACACGTGAAAAAAGTAACTTGAACTAGCGCAGTTCAAGTTTTATTTAAAGGGACCTTCAATTTATAATGTTATCCCTTTACATAAACTATATTCATATCATTTTACTCTTTATAATATATGGTGTAAGCCGCATAGTCCAGTATTACGGTGTATGATGATGATCCGAACTGTCCATAGGTTGTTGCCAAAAAATCATTTCCTTAGGATGCCCTACAGTCTATAGAGGAATTGCATATTTTGCAAAACTCTAAATCGGAGGTTTGGGATCATCATGTGGAAATGATTTTGGGACACAACCTATTTCTGTTGTGGCTAATCAAATGGATGGACAGTTTGGATCATCCTATAATGTAAGACACAATACTTTTTGAAAAATACTGGAATATAAGGGCTTACACCATATAAAAACTCTGACAATCAGATCAAGGTGGGGCCAATGGCAATTGGACAGACTTGTGTGTATTAAAAAAATATCAACAAACCAGATCACATCCATGTGGTGACATGAGATCCAATGAAACTGATCAATTACCAGAATAACTAGAAATCCACCGTTTGGGAACGTTTAATCAGAGATGTAGGTCTTGGGGTAGAATTAGACCTAGCAAAAAGTGACCCGCACCCGCGGGTCCACCCGGCCTGCCCGCAAATTTGCACGTGTGGGTCTCTGATTAGTGACCCGTTTGAAGTGGACCCGCGGGTCCACCTGGCCAATCAAAACTGGGCTGGGCCGGGTAAATCAGCAGGTGCCCGCAGGCATAGCATCACAAAAAGCAAAAAATGAAAAATGAAAAAATCAGGCTCCGAAAGACTTTTAGAGACCAAAATGCCCTCATGTACATGAAGAAACTCCGCCATATATATATATATATATATATATATATATATATATATATATATATATATATATATATATATATATATATATATATTCTCCCTCAGTGAATTTTCAGGTTTCCTGTTGTAGTGGAATTTTCAGGTTGCCGGTTGTACTTGGAATAGACTGAAGGTATTAGGTATGTGCCTTTAAAAGCTGACATGTCTGTTCTTGATTCATCAATGCGAAGTTTATTGCATTTATTTTGTTATTCTACTTGTTGATTAAGCATTCATTGTCACACAATTCATGTATTCAATTGATTACTTTTCACGAACTGGAAACACTTCTATGTGATGGGTATTCCATAATTGTGGCCATCAAATGGGGCAATTTTCAGATTGTCGAGTAACCTTGGAGGCTTGGAGAATGTGATACCAATAGAACTCCAAAATTTGCCGGGTTACCCGCGGGTATACCCGTACCAGCTCGGGTGGAGTCTGGGTATATGAAATAGCTACCCACAGAATTGTGGGTATTTTTTACCCGTACCCACCGCGTCCGCGTACCCGCACGGGTCGTACCATACCCACGCGGGTTACCCGTTTGCCAGGTCAAGGTAGAATAGCTCGCATCGATGTTCAGACTGTCAATCGAGTTAGGGCATAATACGATACAATTTACGTACATGTTGAAAATTGAAAATACCACTTTATTTTTGATTGACTGGCCGGATGACCATTGATCTTGTGAGCCCTATTGCATCTAGGGACGATTTTACCACAAGATAGATGATGATCTTTACACAAATTTTGAGACATGATCAACAGCTAACATCTATTAATGGAATGTTTCCGGATGGCTGGGATCATTCTATCTATTTGAATTTGGAGCTTTGAACTCCCAAAGGCCAAACATACCTTCATAAGGTAAGGGCCTCTGTACATGCCTCTGGTCATCATTTGCAAATGAGAATAGTTTAGTTTATTCTAACTTGAAAATTAGACATTAAGGCCTCTTTGGGAGCCATTGACTGTATCATTACAAAGACAGGAGAGGAAGAGAGAATACGGGTTGTGATAATAAATATAGGTGGGGCCTACCTTGTTCAAAGATGTAAACAATTAAGTTGTTGGCCCCACTAAGGGGAGAGAGAGTTGGTGATGAAGCCACAAACCGTAAAGGGGGTGAATTTATCAGTGCCATTTTCTTTAATTTTTGTGTCCTGTAAGGGGGATATGTATGTGAGGTGAAGACCATTGATCTCGTAGAAAATCATGGGGTAAAACATGCGGTCTTGATGGATCAAAGTCCAAAGATCATCCGATCAAGGTATTCTCAAGGGAATTTGGGTAGGGTTATGATTGCCATTCGGATCAATGGATCTGACCGCAGAAACTAGGCAAGTAAGAGCTGATGAGTACCTTGCAGGAGAGAAAAAGTAACTTCTCTTTTCACTTTGCTTTACTAAGAATTTTCCTATAGATGGAATGAGGGTCTATGACGATTTTCATTTCCAAATTGATCCTTTAGCAGCAGTTCATTTGGGTGGGTAGGATGAGAGGACCCGCAGTAGATCAATCCAAGGTTTTAAATTTTGGTTCTAGCCGAAACCGAAATTTCAGCCAAAATTTGGTAGCTCCACCGCTTGTGTGGGCCCCCGTCAATTCCTTTGAGTTTCATTCTTGTGAACGTACTCCCCAGGAGGAATACTTAACGCGATGGCTACAACACTGCACGGGTCGATACGCACAGTGCCTAGTAACCATCGTTTACGGCTGGGACTACTGGGGTATCTAATCCCATTCGCTCCCCTAGCTTTCGTCTCTCAGTGTCAGTGTCGGCCCAGCAGAGTGCTTTCGCGGCCAAAATCACCTGAAATTCTATAAACAAATAAAAATAATAATATTTTAACTAAAATTTGCCTAAATTTCTAAAATTTGGTAAATTTAGGCAAATTTTGGCCAGTTCGGTTTCGGTCTTACAGAAATCCGGAATTTCGGTTCGACGAAATTTCGGATTTCGATCGAAATTTAAATTTGGCCATTTCGGCTTCGGTATCAACCAAAAATTTCAGATTTCCGTTGAAATTTAAAACCTTGGATCAATCTAACTGTATCTTCTCAATCGAGCGGTTAAGATCCCTCCTACAAAAAACGCTTATTTCTCGGGGCACGGATTCTGGTGACCATACAAGTATACAAGTATACAACACAGGATTCTCGTGATCTTACACAAAAGTCACGTGCTTATCACGTGGAGGAGGTATTACACGGGATGCCTGTGAGCAACCACGCGATCCTGGTGACCCTACGATAAAAGAGAGAATAAGGGCTTACACCATATAAAAACTCCCTTTAAGGGTTTGTCCTGACTTAAAACAGTGAGTCTAGGGCTGGCAATTTCACCCGGGGAAGCGGGGATCCGCCCCGCCCCGCTTGGGGAGGGGATTCCCCGATTTGAAAGGGGAAGGGTAAGGGGATGGAGTTGGCCCCGCCCCGCCCCGCCCCGATTAATGCCATTTTTTTTGTAATTTTTTAAGTGTTTTTTTTTTTTGAAAAACTACTAGAAACCCCTTGGATCGAAACATATCTATAAGATTCCCCCAAAATTTTCATAATTACCATTAGTACAGTTTTGTCCCTGAAATAGCTTTTTATATTTTCTTTTACCCATAATCCATTGGGCATTGGCCCTCATTATATTAGTATATTACCTTTAGAAATTCCTAAATCTCTCCATCGAACCATCACTGAAAGGTAATATTAAATCCTTTGAAAATCTCCCTCCCTCAAATAAAGGCAACATCTCTCTGATGAGTGATTAGATTTTATATGGTGTACGCTCGTATAGTCCATTATTTTTCAAAAAGTAATGTATGGGCTATGCCATAGGATGATCCAAACCGTCCATTTGATAGGCCACAATTTTAAAGTACTTTACAGGCCACACCATAGATCATCCAAACCGTCCATTTGATGGGCCACAACGTAAATAGATTGCGGCCCAAAAATCATTTCCATAGGATGATTGCAACCCTCCGATCTATAGAAGGTACCATAATATGCAATTCCTCTATAGATCATAGGGTTGGGATTATCCTATGGAAATGATTTTTGGGCCACAACCAATTTACGTTGTGGTCCATCAAATGGACAGTTTGGATCATCCTACAGTGTACCCATCAAGTGGAAGGTTAGGATCATCCTATGCTTATAGTAGTATGGTGTGCCCATCAAATGGACGGTTTGGATCTTCCTATGGTGTGGCACGTACAATACTTTTTGGCAAGTGGGATTGGGAATTAGGGATCTGCTAGGGACTATCGATCAATTAAATAAATCTGAGAGCAGCCACTTTTGTCCCCAGATTAATAAAATGAATAAGACAAAATCTTAGCCAAGTCGCAACATACCTGAAGTGATTGTCCCTAGGAAATCTTTAGTTTTAAACCTAACATTTAACAAAGTGAAGGGGATGGGGATTAAATATTCCCCGCAGGGAGGGGAGGGGATTCCCCACCATCCCCGCATAGGGGAGGGGAAGGGGAGGGGGAAAATTCCCCGCAAAGGGGAAGGGGAAGGGGACCCCAACATCCGGCCCCGACCCGCCCCGTTGCCAGCCCTAAGTCCTCTCCTCCAAGCTAAAACTCTCTACTCAGTCTTTGGAAGTTTAGGTAAGGCTTTTTTTCTTTCTTTGTTTTTTTTTTTTTAATTTGTAATGATAGATTTCTGGGGTTTAGATGGCATGATTTTTGGGGGTTTCTTTTGTGAGTTTTCCATTGTTTATGTGGTTTTTGGGAGATTTCCATCGGTTATTTTTGTAATGGTAGATTTCTGTTTTAGGTAGCTTCATCTCTCTAGAAGTTTCTCTCACGCTTTTGACTCTCTAGATTTATCTAGAGAAGAAGAAGGAGAAGAAGAGAAAAAAAATTCAAAGCTCTTAACAAGGTATGTATTTCTGATTTTTTCCCCCTCTTTTATTTATTTCGTTTTTCTTTTTCTTTTATATTGTTTTCAGTTTCGGTTTTGCTGAAGCTGCCTGTAGTGGCTGGAATAATAATAAGAAGAAGAAGAGGGCAAGTTATTTTTGTTTTTTCCCCCATTTGTTTTTAGTCATTTTGTTTATTATTTATTTTCACTTTCTTGTGATTTTTCTCTCTTTTTTCTTCATCAAATTAATACAATCAACCCTTGATTATAGAGTTCTGTTCAAGATTGTAGGATAATTTTCTCTATTTTCATTTTCTTCTGTTCTTATGATTGTTTTCTCTCGATTGAAGAGTTAATTTTTATTTTTATTTTGGAATATTACATTTTATTTGGGTTGTTTGGTGTTTCTATGAGAAATCCAGGTTTTGGATATTTGCAACTGAGAAAGCACTCCTCTTCAGTCTATTTCAAAAGTTCTTTTGCATGATGGAATTTAGACCACCTCCTCTAATAGACAAGGTTATAAGTAAACTTCTCATTGCCTCTACAAGTTTAAAAGGAATGTATGTTAAAATATCTTCTCCATGTTATATTATCTCGCTTGCTTCTTTTAACTGTTATATTTATGTATTACAGGCTAACTAAGTATATGGAACAGGTGATACAGGAAAAGAAAAGGTGTGTATACTTTTCATAATCCATCTTCAACTCTCTTCCATTAATCAAGGCTGATATTTCTTTTTGGGAAGTGATAAATCCACCCCTTTTGATTACTTGGGACACCCAACAGCAGTGTACGTGGCAATGCAAATCCAGGTATGCTATTTGAGGTCTAATCTGTTAAAGTAATTCTTTGATCAATGTCTACTCTAAAAATTTGAAATTAGAATAGTCGAAAACTGTTTTTGAATCAATGAACACTCGTACTTTGATCACATGGAATAATGATTTCAGGGTATGCTTGAAATGAAGCTGTTTTATTAAATGGGGTTGTCCGAGGCACTTGTTAACTTGGATTTGTCTAATCTCGGGCCATGCCCCTTTTGTGGAAATGATACAAAAAGAGAGATAATGAGATAACGACAACCTTGCTATGAAAATTGATTAAGGCCATAAACATATCATATATTCAACCAATATGTAATAATGGATTCACACCTTTCCTACCACTTTATTAGTACTCATTAACAACACTTGGATATTTTAAGTCCTTCAAAAGTGAAAGAGTGAAGTACAATTAAAAATTTAAATTAATAATCAGGTCACCTTATCATTAATAAAAATATTAATTAACAACAAAAATAAAATTTTCTTAGAAAAAGTGTTCTTCAAATTCTCTATACCTAGTCTAAAATTCAATAACGCCCCTTTTCTAATAAAAACCATCAACAGATTATCTATTGCACACAAACACTTACATTAGGTCAAAAAGTGTTTGTAAGACTTTCAATGTCAACCACGGCTATTCAAAATTTACTAACCAATAACATTCTATACATGTAATAAATAGTTACAATAGAATGGAAATAGGCAATTTAAAATCATAGCACTAAGAAAAAATACAAGATAACCTAGAAAAATATAGATAAATAATTCTAGAAAGGGATAGTTACTCATTTTAGGCACACGATCATTGGAGCTACCTCTTCAACTTTTGAAACGGATCATGTCAGTAAGAACAAAATGAGATGTCTACAGGAAATCATCTCGAACTCTGATGGAAGTTCATGCGATAACGATGATGAGATGGCAATCAAGGTCAAAGCTGATTGTTTTCACCTTAAGTGCTTTGGCCACAATTGGTTGATCTTGGGCATGGAAGTAAATTCTTTAACTATCATAAATTGGCTCAAGAAATCCTCATGGCCTCTATTTAAAGCAAGTGAACTGTTAACTAATGAATTGCCATGGTGCCAACAAATGGATTTGGATTACTGAACCTCAAGGATGGTTCGAGGTTAGATATTTTTTGTCATTTATTGTGGTTACTGAAGAAGTGACATCCATCCTCATCCAATTGTGTTTGGGTCCCCCGATACCCTTTCCATGCCTAGGACATTAGAAGTTAGCCAACATAGAATATTTGATCTTTGTAGAAAGTTGTAACGATACGGAAATGACAACGGGTCGCTACGGAAAAGAAATCTGCAAATACCATCATTTTTTTTAAATATAAAGGAAAAAGATCCAAATTTAATTCCATTCTATTAGTAGCCACATCCATGATTATTATTCCAACTTAAAGGTAATCCACCAGAACATAAGAGTTCCAAACATCTCTAAAAGTTCCATAGGCATCAGCGAAATGAAATAAAACTAGATGAACAATGACGCGGTCCGTCATTCACACTTGACAATATCCTTTTCCTGGCGTATACCCCTTAGGCCTCCCCATTAGCATTGGTTTCATCATCCATTGTCGCGAATCCTGTGGGGAGAATGGCATTAGTTCCAAGAACTAGCAAGGTCTTTCAGCGACTTAAAACATGTATTAGAGAACAATGTAGGAATTAGATTCAGCAATACAGTTCCTTAAAGATTGTAACAACCTATGCACAACAGTATAAGGGAGAAGTAAATGGAGATCGTAAATGCTAAGTATAAGATGGGAGAAAATGGACAGATTTGTGAATGTTTATACAAGTCCATTTTACCTCCACAAATCGTAGGGTTGGGATGATCCTATGGAGCTGATTTTTTGTGGACACCCTATCTATGTGAGGGCCAATCAAATAAATGGTTTGGATCACCCAAACAATATGCCATCCCATTAGTGTTGGTTTCATCGTCCATTGTCGCGAATCCTGTGGTGAGAATGGCATTAGTTCCAAGAACTAGGAAGGTCTTTCAGCAACTTAAAACATGTATTAGAGAACAATATAGGAATTAGATTCAGCAATACAGTTCCTTAAAGATTGTAACAACCTATGCACAACGGTATAAGGGAGAAGTAAATGGAGATCGTAAAGGCTAAGTATAAGATGGGAGATAATACAGATCATAAAGACTACTACAACAATGTAAAAGAGAGTAAAGTACGAATAGTGTGCTATAAGTGCGTAGAGTGTGCCATGAAGTTGATACGGGGCGGCTACCTAAGGTCCTCCAGCTTCCCAATTTGCCTGTTACATTTGCCTCATGCCGGTTCACTCCCCCATCCGAAGTTAGTGGTGTGACGGTCTGGATTATGGTCATGCATTTTGCCATGCCGCCTCAGGGATTATGGTCCCCTCAGAACATTGCAAACTGGAGGCCGCGCACGCTGCTCGTGTTGACTTTGGATTTTAATAGTCTCCGGATGACTCCACGGCCACCTAACCACCTCATCTAATCATACCCATGCAAGTCCTTGTTACTTAAGTTATCGGTTCGACCATAATTTCTTTTCTTGAGTAACATAGCTAGATTTCATGAAATAATCTCAATTTTTGCTTTTGCCACGTCCCAGATACATAAACAAAATATTAATAGTAATAGAAGAAGCAACATCACATAAACCAATTCATTATAGTAAACTATACATGTAAGTCTAGCTGTCACCTGCTTTCTAGGCTTACGAAGTTTAGAAATCTGAAATGGTCTCAACGAGGAAATAGAGTGCAATAATCCTGAAGTTAAAATCAGTGTCAAATTAGCTGAGGCAAAACTTTCCCAATCACAAACACGACACGTCCTAAGTCTGTCCTGTCTTGGGAATAAGAAAATATGCACACTAAACAACCCACAAAACACTAAATTGCTGCCCTGTTTTGGGGTACAAAACACACATGCGCGCGCGCACACACACACACTATCACTAAACTGCTGCCCTGTTTTGGGGCACAAAACACACACACACACACACACTATCACTAAACTGCTGCCCTGTTTTGGGGCACAAAACACACACACACACACACACTATCACTTAACTGCTGCCCTGTTTTGGGGCACAAACACACACAATCACTTAACTGCTGCCCTGTTTTGGGGCACAAAGCACACACAATCGCTTAATTGCTGCACTGTTTTGGGGCACAAAGTGCACACACACAATCGCTTAGCTGCTGCCCTATTTTGGGGCACAAAACACACACACACACACACACACACACACTATCTCTATGTTGCTGCCCAGTTTTGGGCACAAAAACATACACAAAATCAGCAATAAGATAAGGGTATTTTTACCCTAAAAACAGTCTTGAAAAAACTGATAGTAACTATGCAAAATCAGCAACAAAATAAGGGGAGTTTTTACCCTAAAAACAGTCTTGGAAAACTGATTGTGCGTGTACAAAATCAGCAACAACATAACGGTAATTTTTACCCTAAATGCACTCTTGAAAAACTGATTGTGCGTACATAAAATTAGCAACATTACAAGGGTGGTCCTTACCCTAAAAACAGTCTTGAAATCTGATTGTAACTATACAAAATAAGCAACAATATAAGGGTAGTTTTTACCCTAAAAACGACTTAAAAAACTGATTGTAACTATACAAAGTCAACAACATTACAAGGAAATTTTATTAATGGAAATTTTAGTTTGAGTTTGAGTTTGAGTTTGTACTACTCACAGAGTACTACTCACAGAGTGCAGCAAGGGTACTACTCACAGAGTTTGAGTTTGTATTAGTAATGACGAGTCTGTCATATGCTATAGTAGTAGGTGATTCATTTATTAATGGAAATTTTAGTTTCGTGGAATTAATATAGATGAATGTCAGTTTGTTTCCCTTTTTGGGGTAGCGATTCGGATTTTGGGGATTTGGGAAAAAAATTCATGTCTAAAAATTTGCCCCAAATCCAGGTCGTTACAGTTGGTATCAGATTTTAGGCTGTCTAGCAAAGTTATGAGATAAGTAAAACTAGGCAAGGAACACATAGGATTGACAGAATGGATTCGTGTGTACTGCAGGCACATAAGTCAATTGGGTTCTAACAACCACATAACGAACTCAAGTGCACCGGGGATGCCTGGTTCGAAATATGAGCGAGTTATGTCTGCAAAAACTAAAAAAGTTAGTTGTGAGCCCCAAGGGCAATTTAGTCGTCTCACATAAATCCAGTGTCCCTCCTACCTTCCGTTGTCCCAACGTGGACGTTGGGCCCCAAGGAGGGTAGATCGTAATATCTCACATAATAGAGTAAGCTGTTTTAGGTTTCTAAGAAATTTGATACGTTGTGAGTACATGTACTTCTTAGGAAAGGGTAGTTAGACAAAACTTAATTCAAAGTTATGCACGTCCCTTCTGATTCTCATAATACAATTAAATAAAAACACAACACCAACATATAATACTTGATCATAATACAAATAATGGACCAACATCGCATCATAAAACGTTGTTTGTTTAATAACTAAACTCTATAATATGTTGTTTGTTTAAGACAGATTAATGAATTACAAAAATATGTTGTCTGTTAACTATTAAATTTTCCCTTCAAATTCATAGACTATATCTAACTTAGGAATTTTTTTAAAGTTGTTTCGAGAGTTACACTCTCCATTGACGATATTGTCTGCATATCTCCTTAGTCCTGTAACTTTATTACCGGAGAAAAAAATTGTTAACTTAAAGGAAATTGGAGGAGTTGAATTTCGGGGACAAATTTCCTCAAGGGTGTAGAATGTAATAACCCGGCCCCACTAAAGGTCGGAAAAGTTAATAATTTTAATTAAATCTGAGCCATGGATCCTTCGATCAAGATCAACAATCTAAATCCTTGATTTGGAGCTGTTCGGGCCGTCAGATTCGCACTTATTATATATAGTAAATCCCATTTCTTATTATAAATAGTAAATCCCGTTTTTACTATAATTAGTAAATTTCATTTTTTACAATAGTAAATCGAAGTTTTATTATAAATTAATAAATTCCATTTTACTATAAATAGTAAATCTATTTTTACTATATATAGTAAGTGGACCATATGTGTCACAAAATTTGATTTTCCTTTTATCTCACGTAAATAAAAGATAAGAATTAGAGAGCCCTAAATTAAAATGGACTCTTACTTTTTATTGATGGATTAGAATAGGAAATAGACTAGACTAGAATTAGGAGTCCTAATTAGGAACAACCTAAAACACCACAAAGGTTGGTTTTATAATAACCCAAAAGTCATGGATTTTCCCCACCTTGTGCGCAAGCCCACCCCAAAACCGAGAGGAGAGAAAGAGAGGAAGAGAGAAAGAGAGAGAAGGGAGAAGAAGAGAAGAGAAAGGGGGAAGCTAGGGTTTCTTTGATTCGATCTTCGTTCCAAATAAGTCCCTAAAACTTGAATTTTTTCTTGTAATTTTAGACCTAACAAGATCCTAAACCTAAACCCTACTCACAAATCCCACAAAAAATCCATATTGATAACCACGCCAAATCAGTTTGTCTTTTCTGATTTTATGTGAAAAACTGCCAATTTTAGCACAAAATCCATTTTGATAACTACACCAAAGCAGTTTGTCTTCTGATTTTATGTGAAAAATTGCTAATTTCAGCACAAAATCTGTTTTGATAACTACACCAAATCACTGTCTTTTCCGATTTTATGTGAAAAATTGCCAATTACAACACTCAATACGTTTTGATAACTACACCAAATCAGTTTGTCTTTTCTGATTTTAGGTGAAACATTGTCAATTTCAGCAAAAAATCCATTTTGATAACTACACCAAATCAGTTTGTCTTATGATTTTATGTGAAAAACTGCCAATGTAAGCACAAAATTCGTTTTGATAACTACATCAAATCAGTTTGTCTTTTTTGATTTTATGTGAAGAACTGCCAATTTCAGCAAAAAATAGGTTTTGATAACTACACCAAATCCGTTTGTCTTTTCTGGTTTTGTGTGAAAACAACCATCTTATGTATGAAATAACTGTATAATATGGAAAAGTATTTTCAAACTTGAATATATGTGTTAGGTTGACTATTTTGTAAAAGAAATCTTTTGAGTTAAAATTTTATTACCTAACTTGAATTTTTAGAAAAGAATATGTTTATAGAATTTTAAAGAGGCTTAGGTTGATAAGTTCAAATCATAAATATCGTATAAGATTAAAAAGGGGACTTTTAGAATGAAAAGAATGACTTAGGTTATACGGTGGAGTAAGTTAGGTAAATTACATCAAGGGGAAATAAATAGGTTAAGAGGAACAAAGTGAAATAAAGAAATATTTGAAACACTAAGGATAATTGGGTTGACACCTTTGACACGTTATGTTTACAGGCTGTCTTTCGAGTGACACCTAGAGCTTGATATCTTATCTTTCTCACTCACGAAAGACTCAAGGCAAGTGATGACTGACTCTATAATAACAATGATATTAATGTTATTGATATTATGACTTGTTCCTCTATCATATCATACTCACACCTTTTATTCCTATGCCTTGGATTTTCAAAATAATCATGTGGACTATTGTTAGGATTTTTATTTTAGGTCCAGATGTATATACTTGATGACATATATATATATATATATATATATATATAATGGTGACTTTGATCCACTTGCGACGTCTTGTGATGTTTGACTCTAGTATATACACAGGGTGCATGAATTTGAACCGTATCTTTTGGATATGATGTGATATTTGGAGTAGTTTGACCATTGCCATTATATTTCTATACCATGAGCTATTCACGTCCTTTATTGCCTACACTTATGCCTTTTTGCTACTTTTCACACACTTTTGTTGATACATTCATATACCTATCCTATTTCGATTAACTTTTGATATTGATTTATGGATCATCTTTATAGTGAAATTTCATTTATGCATTTTTATTATAAGAGTCATCTATATGATTTTGTTTAGTTCATACTAATCTGGATACTACTCACAGGGTTTGAAGGTGGAGAGGAAGGAGCTTTCGTCAACGAACAAACATGAACCATACCTTTGGGTGGGGAAGAGTCTTCATAGAGATTGAGTTTGAATGCCGAGTTCGTCATATCCCATAGTAGTAGGTGATTCTTTTGTTATTAAGAATTGTATTAGTGGAATTTTTAGTTTTGTGGAATTAATATAGATGTGTGTCAGCTTGTTTTCCTTTTTAGGGTAGTGATTCGGATTTTGGGGATTTTGAAAAAAGGGGAAAAAGGAAATTCATGTCTAAAAATTTGCCCCAAATCCGGGTCGTTACCGAAATACTATGTGATTCTTTTTTTATTAAGAATTGAGTTTTGTGGAATTAATATAGATGTGTGTCAGTTTATTTTCCTTTTTGGGGTAGCGATTCAGATTTTGGGGATTTGGAAAAAAAGGGAAAAAGGAAATTCATGCCTAAAAATTTGCTCCAAATCCGGGTCGTTACCAAAATGCTAAATAATTGTTTATGCTAATCTCTTTTTCTTATATACAAGTCGATATGTACAGTTTAGGGTGATCCTTTTTGAACTATTCCATCCATTTGAATCAGCAATGGAAACAAATTGTATGCTTGGTCGCCTGTATTGAAATGGAGCACTTGAAACCTGGAAGGCCAATTATCCTGAAGTGGAAGCCATATGAAATGGTCTAATGTTGACATATGCATCTGATCAGCCTTCAGCCAAGCAGCTAAAACTGAAACTATTTCTCTGCCGCAAGTGAATGAAGTATAGCACTGGAGATTTGTAATTGCAATTCACCTAATTTTTCAGCAATTCGTATGGCACAACTGTGGCAGCCAAGTAGAAATGGTTTGCATTCCTTGGAGTATGACTTCTATTTATCACCCGAAATATTGGGAAAAATCAGAACATATTGATGAAAAGGTTGAGATTAATATGACTATTGTGGAATTTTTATTGCATCATTTCATTGTCTAGGACATTGTTAGCAATCATTGATTTTGTTGCGCAACTAAAAGAATTGACATATTTTATACTAGTTCTATTTTTTCAGCGATTTAAATTGTGAAATGCAAAATGACTGTTTATGCTAATCACTTTTTTTTCTTATATATAGGTTGATATGTACAGTTTAAGGGTGATTCTTTTTTAACTATTCCATCCATTTGAATCCGGAATGGAGAGAAATCGTATGCCAGGTCACCTGTGTCGAAATGGGGCAACTGATTCCTGGATTGCCAATTATCCTGAAGTGGAAGCCATCCGAAATCGTCTAATGTGGACAAATGCGTCTGATCGCCCTTCAGCCGAGCAGCTAAACCTGGAACTATTTCTTCACCGCAAGAGGATGAAGTATGGAACTAGAGATTTGTAATTGCAATTCCTCTAATTTTTCAGCAATTCGCATGGCACCACAGCGGCAGTCAAGTAGAATTGGTTTGCGTTCTTTGGAGTATGGCTTCTATCTATCGCCCAAAATGTGGGAAATCAGTACATATTGATGAAAAGGCTGAGATTTATATGACTAGTGTGCTATTTGTATTTTGTATTTGCATCATTTCATTGCCAAGGACATTGTTAGCAATCATTCATTTTGTTGCTAAACTAAGAGAATTGACATGTTTTATACTAGTTCTATTTTTTAGTTATTTAAGTTACGTAATGCAAAATGATTGTTGATGCTAATCTCTTTTTCTTTTATACAGGTCTATATGTACAGTTTAGGGGTATGCCTTATAAACTTTTCGATTCATTTGAATCATGAATGGAAAGAAAATGTATGCTTGGTCGTCTGTATCGAAGTAAAGCACCTGATACCTGAAGGCCAAATTATACTCAAGCGGAAACCATACGAAATTGTCTAATGTTAACAAATATGTCTGATCACCCTTCATCCGACAGCTAAAATTGGAACTATTTTTACGTCGCAAGAGGATGAAGTATGGCATTGGAGATTTGTAATTTCACTTACTCTAATTTTCAGTAATTCGCTTGGCACTACTGCGGCAGTCAAAGTATAAATGGTTTGTGATCTTTGAAGTTTGTCTTCTATCTATTGCCCTGAAATGTTAGAAAAATCAGAACATATTGATGAAAAGTTGGAGATTTATATGACTACTATGACATTTTTACTTTGTATTTGCATCATTTCATTGTTCATGACATTATTACTCATGTTGTCACACAACTAAAGGAATTGGCAATTTAATACTAGTTCTATTTTCACCGATTTAAGTTATGAAATGCTAAATTATTTTTATGCTAATCTCTTTTTCATATATATAGGTCGATATGTACAGCTTAGGGGTGATTCTTTTTGAATTATTTCATTCGTTTGAATCAGGAATGAAAAGAAATCGTATGCTTGGTCGCCAGTATCGAAATGGAGCACCTGATACCTGGAAGGCCAATAGTCTTGAAGTGGAAGCCATACAAAATTGTCTAATGTCGACAAATGCGAATGATCGCCCTTCAGCCGAGCAGCTAAAACTGGAACTATTTCCCTGCCGCAAGAGGATGAAGTATGACATTGGAGATTTGTAATTGCAATTCCATTAATTTTCAGCAATTTGAATGGCACTGCTGTGGCAGTCAAGCAGAAATGGTTTCTATTCTTTGGAGTATGGATTCTATCTATCGCCCGATATGTTGGAAAAAGATGAACTTATTGATGAAAATGTTGAGATTTATATGACTATTGTTGCATTTTTATTTTGTATTTACGTCATTTAACTGTCCCTGACATTATTAGCAATCATTCATTTTGTTGCACAACTAAAGGAATTAACATGTTTTATACTAATTTTATTTTCAACGATTTAAGTTATGAGATGCTAAATGATTGTTTATGCTTATGTCTTTTTCTTATATACAAGTCGATATGTACAGTTTATGGGTGATTCGTTTTGAATTGTTCCATCCATTTGAATCAATAATGTAAAGAAATAGTATGCTTGGTCGCCTGCTTCGAAATAGAGCACATAATACTTGGAAGGCAAATTATCCTGAAATGGAAGACTTACGGAATTGTGTAATGTCGACAAATGTGTTTGATCACCCTTCATCCGAGAAGCTGAAATTGGAACAATTTCTCTGCCGCAAGATGATGAAGTATTGCACTAGAGATTTATAATTTCAATTACTCTACTGTTCAACCATTCGCATGGCACTACTGCGGTAGTCAAGTAGAAATGGTTTGCATTTTTTGGAGTATGGCTTCTATCTATCGCCTGAAATGTTGGAAAAATCAGAACAAATTGATGAAAAGTTTTAGATTTATCACTTGTATTACATTTTCATTTTGTATTTGCATCATTTCATTGTCCAGGACATTGTTAGAAATCGTTCTTCTTTGTTGTACAACTAAAAGATTTGACATGTTTTATACTAGTTCTATTTTCAGCGATTTAAGTTTTAAAACGTTAAATGATTGTTTATGCTTATCTCTTTTTCTTATATACAGGTCGATATGTTCAGTTTAGGGGCGATTATTTTTGAACTGCTTAATCTATTTGAATCAGGAATGACAAGAAATCATATGCTTGGTCGCCTGTGTCGAAATGGAGCACCTAACACCTGGAAGTCATGTAGTCCTGAAATTGAATCCATATGAAATCATCTAATGTCTTCAAATGCGTCTGATCGCCCTTAAGTTGAGCAGCTAAAACTGGAACCGTTTCCCCTGCAAGAGGATGAAGTATGACACTAGATATTTGTAATTTCAATACCTCTAATTTTCAGCAATTCGCTTGGCACAACTGCGGCACTCAAGTAGAAATAGTTTGTATTCTTTGGAGTATGGATTCCATCTATCACCCGAATATTGGTAAAGCTGAACTTATTGATGAAAATGACGAGATTTATATGACTGTTGTGGCATTTTTATTTTGTATTTACATCATTTCATTGTCCAGGACATTATTAGCAATCATTCATTTTGCTACACAACTAGAAGAATTGACATGTTTATACTAATTATATTTTTCAGCGATTTAAATTATGAAATGTTGAATGATTGTTTTTGCTAATTTCTTTTTCTTATATACAGGTCGATATGTACAGTTTAGGGGTGATTGTTTTTTTAACTATTCCATCCATTTGAATCTGGAATGAAGACAAATTGTATGCTACGTTGCTTGTATTGAAATGGGGCACCTGATTCCTGGAAGGGCAATTATCCTGAAGTGGAAGCCACCCAAAATCGTCTAATGTCGACAAATGCGTCTGATCGCCCTGCAGCCGACCAATTAGAACTGAAAGTATTTCTCTTCCGTAAGAGGATGAAGTATGGAACTGGAGATTTGTAATTGCAATTCCTTTAGTTTTCACAAATTTGCAGGGCACCACTACGGCATTAGTAGAAATGGTTTGCGTTCTTTGGGGTATGGCTTCAATCTATAACCCAAAATGTTGCGAAAATCTAAACATATTGATGAAAAGGTTGAGATTTAGATGACTACTTTGGCTTTTTATTTTGTATTTGCATCATTTCATTGCTGAGGACATTGTTAGCAATCATTCAGTTTGTTTTTCAACTAAAAGATTTGACATGTTTTCAGCGATTTAAGTTATGTAATGCTAAATGATTAATTATGCTAATCTTTTTTTCTTATATACAGGTCGATATGTATAGTTTAAGGGTGATTATTTTTAAACTATCCCATCCATTTGAAGGAGGAATGAAAAGAAATTGTATGCTTCGTCGCTTGTAGCGAAATGTAGCACCTTATATCTGGAAGGCCAAATTATCCTAAAGTGGAAGCCATACAAAATTGTTTAATGTCGACAGATGCATTTGAATGCCTTTCAGCCAAGCAGCTAAAACTGGAATTATTTCTTCGTTGCAAGAGGATGAAGTGTGGAACTTGATTTGTAATTGCAGTTCATCTAATTTTCAGTGATTCGGATGGCACAACTCGGCAATCAACGTATAAATGGTTTTTGTTCTTTGGAGTTTGTCTTCTATCTATCACCCAAAATGTTACGAAAATCAAAACATATTGATGAAAAGTTTGAGATTTATAAGACTACTATGGCATTTTTATTTTGTATTTCCATCATTACATTGTCCAGGACATTGTTAGCAATTATTCTTTTTGTTGCACAACTAAAAGAATTGACATGTTTCATACTAGTTCTATTTTTTCGGCTATTTAAGTTATGAAATGCTAAATGATTGTTTATGCTAATCTATTTTGCTTATATACAGGTCGATATGTACAGTTTAGCGGTGATTCTTTTTGAACTATTCCATCAGTTTGAATAAGGACTGATGAGAAATCGTATGCTTAGTCGCTTGTATCAAAATGGAGCACTTGATACTTTGAAGGCCAATAGTCCTGAAGTGGAAGACATACGAAATCGTCTAATGTCAACAAATGCGTCTAATCGCCTTTCAGCCGAACAACTAAAACTGTAACTATTTCTCCTTCGCAAGAGGATTAAGTATGGCACTAGAGATTTGTAATTACAATTCCTCTACTTTTCAACAATTCATATGGCACTACTGCGGCGGTCAAGTATAAATGTTTTACGTTCTTTGGAGTATGGCTTCTATCGACCGAAATGTTAGGAGAATAAGAACTTATTGATGAAAATGTTTATTTTTATATGGCTATTGTTGCATTTTTATTTTGTATTTACATCATTTCATTGTTTAGGACATTATTAGCAATCATTCATTTTGTTTCACAACTAAAAGAATTTACATGTTTTATACTAGTTCTATTTTTCAGCGATTTAAGTTATGAAATGCTAAATGATTGTTTATGCTAATCTCTTTTCTTATATACAGGTCGATATGTATAGTTTAGGGGTGATTCTTTTTGAACTATTCAATCCTCTTGTATAAGGAATGTAAAGTAATTTTATTCTTGGTCGCTTGTATCGAAATGGAGCAACTGATACCTGGATGGCAAATTATCCTCAAAAGGAAGCCATACGAAATCGTCTAATGTCGACAAATGTGTCTGATCACCCTTCATCCTAGCAGTTAAAACTGGAACTATTTCTCTACCGCAAGAGGATGAAGTATGGCACTAGAGATTTGTAATTGCAATTCTTCTACTTTTCAGCAATTCGCATGGCACTACTACGGCAGTCAAGTAGAAATGGTTAGCGTTCTTTGGAGTATGGCTTCTATCTATCGCTCGAAATGTTGGGAAAATTGATGAAAAGTTTGTGATTTATATGAGTTGTATTGCATTTTTATTGTCTTTGCATCATTTCATTGTCCAGGACATTATTAGCATTCATTCTTTTTGTTGCACAACTAAAAGAATTAAATGTTTTATACTAGTTCTATTTTTCAGCGATTTAAGTTATAAAATGCTAAATGGTTGTTTATGCTAATCGCTTTTTCTTTTATACAGGTCAATATGTACAGTTTAGGGGTGATTCATTTTGAACTATTCCATATATTTAAATCAGGATTGGAAAGAAATCATATGCTTGGACGCTTGTATCAAAATGGAGCACCTAACACTTCGAAGGCCAATAGTCCTGAAGTGGAATCCATACGAAATCGTCTAATCTCAACAAATGCGTCCGATTGTCTTTTAGCTGAGTAGTTAAAACTGGAACTATTTTCCTGCGGCAAGAAGATGAGGTATGGAATTGGAGATTTCTAATTGCAATACATCTAATTTTCAGCAATTCGCATGGCACTACTGTGACAGTCAAGTAAAATAGTTTGTATTCTTTGGACTATGGATTTTATTGATGAAATGCTGAAATTTATATGACTATAGGTAAAAGATGAACTTATTGATGAAATGTTGAGATTTATATGACTATTGTGGCATTTTTGTTTTGTATTTACATCATTTCATTGTCTAGGACATTATTAGCAATTTTTGTCGCACACCTAAAAGAATTGACATGTTTTTATACTAATCCTATTTTTCAGCGATTTAAGTTATTAAAAATGCTAAATGATTGTTTATGGAGAGAAATCGTATGCTAGGTTGCCTGTATCGAAATAGGGCACCTGATTCCTAGAAGGCCAATTATCCTGAAGTGGAAGCCATCTGAAATCGTCTAATGTCGATGAATGCGTCTGATTGCCCTTCATCCTGTAGACACCCCCATTTTGCTACGCTTTAAAAAGCGAAAGGTTTGTTTGGTCCGTGTCAGTCATCTGCGTTAGGTTAGGCATTCTTGCATTTTATGGTGAATTTTACCTCATTTTAGGTGTTTTGAAGTTGATCCGCGATCCTAAAGGTCTCTAGGGGGTCCCTTTCGCCTCCGGAAGATGCAAAATCAAGTTTCCAATCAAGTGGGAAAAACTGCTATTTTTCAAATTTTTAGGGTTTTCCGCATTTTGACCCATTTTTGCACTATGGGGGTATTTTGGTCATTTCCGATGTGTCCCGTTTGACCCTGAGTTGTGTTTGAGAAATCTTGAGCGATTCCCTAAATTTTGGAAAAGCTGCTAAAAATAGAACTTCTCAGGGGTTTGACTTGAATTGAAAATTTCGCGAAACAAGGGCGTTTCGGGCATTTCCAGGGGATCCCATCCGACCCTGTTTAATTTCCTCTATCCAATGGAGCCAAATAAGAAAGTTTCTATTTTTGAGGTTTGACCACGAAGACTTATCATCTTTGACCTCTCCCTTTTACGGCTAATGGATTCGGGTGCGTTTTGGTCACCTTCCGGATGCGAATTGGTCAAAAACAGTCATTTTGGTCTGAAAAACTAGTTTTCCTAAAGTGTACGGCTCAACCAAGTGTCAAAGGGTGCACCATAGAGGCTACACGGGTTGGGTATATCTTTAAAATTTTGAATTTAAGAGGATTTTTCCGACTTTTTATCGAAAAACCGAAATCCAAGTGGAAAAAGCCCGTTGGGCCAAAAGCCATGGAGTGGCGGGCCCATGGGGCCCACCTATGTGGGTCGACCACCATGGTGGGCGCCCCACATGGCTGGCCCACATGGGTTGGGCGCCCAACCTTACGGATAAGGTTGTGACATCATTATTTGAATAAAAAAAAAGAGAAAAAAAGGAAAGAAGAAGAAAAAGGAAAGCAATGTTTCAATCGGAAAAGGTAACTTTCAAAGGAGGTTTTGGAAGCTTCTAGAATTACTTAGTGCACAAGTAACCTTAGTTGAAAAGGATATCCAAACTTAGAAAGTGGAAATGAATAGAAAACAAAGAAACCTATCCAAGGAAGGACACCTCAAGTGATAAGATTCCTTTTCCCACTCTAACTTGGGTTTTTCTATAAAAAGCAAACCACAAAACCCTAGGGGGGATCAAAAAATTCGTCCTTCCCTCTCCTCCCCAAAATAAAAAAAAATAAAAAAATTTCTTTTTTCTCCAAAAGAAAAAAAAAGAAAAGAAAAAAGCCCTCTCGTAGTTTAATCAATCTCTTTCAAGTGTTCTTCAAGAAGGGATTCTTGAATCATTTCTTCTTCCTCAACACATCACCAAAGATTATTGGAGCACCATCTTTTGGATCTTCTTGAGCGCACAAGAGGGTTGGGCAAAGCGAATATCTCGGATTACAAACCCTAGAGACGAGGATCGCGATCAACGGTAAGAATCGCATATCTTTTTCAAGTAGAAAAGCATGCTAGGGTTTTGATTTTCATATATCAAATTAATGAATCATCTTTCAAATTTTCAGTAGAATGTAATATAGAATATGAGTTTTCAAAATTCATAATTTCGCTAAAAAATTGATTTTCCTTCATATAAAATTAGTTTTCTTTCTTTTCTATGTCGGTAAAGATTAAACTTGGATTTTCAAAACAAGTACTTGAAAACACACTCTTTTTTCAAAAAAGAATTTTTTTTGCATTAATATAAATTCCAAAACAACTGAAAAGTGAGATCTTGGACCATGGTTTGGCCATCTCGGTTTCCGTTTTATTTTTTGAAAAGTAACCCAGTAAAGGGTTGTTTTTTGAACAATAAAATGGAAAACGGGTCAAACCAAGTCCAAATCCAATGAAATTTTGTCCCCAAACCGATTTTTGTATTTCCAGAACATCCAAAAAATTTAGGAATTTTTTTATTTTTTTTAATCCTGTTTTAAATTATTTTAAATTTCAGGTATTTTTAATAAATATCAAAATGTTTAAAAAATTAACGAAACTTTTCAGAATTTATAATTAATTTAAAATTGAATTTTTCATGAAAAAAAATTTAAATAAATATTTTTTATTCATCGCTTTCTATTCGATTCTCCATTTTACGTGCCAAAATTCTTTTTTATATTAAAATTATGATTTTTTAAATTTTTTTTTCACAAACCAGTAACTTAGGTTACTGGAATAGTAGAAAAAAAGTTTCAAGATATTTTGAAAAGTTTTGATAGGGTTTTACAATTTATTTTATTAAACGGGTTTCGATTCCTAGAAAATCAATTGGTTCTTTCAATTTAAAAAACCGATTTTTGGAGGAGCTTTAATCTTTAGGTTCTAAAATTTTGTTAACAAATCTTATATTCTATTATGCATCTACTGGAATGTTTCTAGAATGTTAGAATACCTTTAGGGTTGTCTTTTAATTAGTTTTTCAATTTCATCCGATTTTTGGGTAAATTTTAATTGGCATCAAACAGTAATGGAATTGTATGAAAAATTTACAGTAGTCTTACATAATTGTTGGCATGCTTCTGTAAATGATTCGACTGATTTGGATTTGATTTGCTATAGGTCTATGTGTTAACTTGCAATCTGGTTAGGGATATTAAAAATTAGAAAATTGATATTAAGCCACCCCGAAAATTCTTCAAAGTCATGCAGTGAGATTATATGGTCATAAGGAAGCTACTATAAAAATTTAGGATTATTTGAATTTGATTTGCTATGTGTTTGTGAGTAAAACCATAGTCTGGCCTAATTTTTGTAAATTCAGCCAAAAATCGTAATGAACTCAGTATACCTTGATATTTTTCAGAAAGCTTTAAATTTTTATCATTAATTTCATCCCAAACTTATCTGAAACAGAAACCTTAGGGTCCATAGGTCTCCCTTGTAAATTCGCTACAACGTGACAGTTTAACGGCCAAGGTTACAACCATAATTGTATATTAATTGCGATCAACCCTGCATAATTGGAGTGCGTAAATTATAGTATGATATTGGCTCCGAGATTTACTGTCCACGAAAATCCTGAGAAACATGCCAGGCAATAAGATACTATAATTTACGTGCTAAATTATACAAGGATTGAGAGCACGATCCCCTTCCATGGTTGCGAATCAAGGTCGAAACTTGTGAACCATAGAGCCTTCGGTATTCCTTAGTTGTTTAGGAATCGAAATCCCCTAAAATCGAAAGTTAATCGGCTTTGCATAATTTGAACATTTAAATTATAGTATGTTGTTGGCTCCGAGGTCCACTGTTCCCAGAAATCCTGAGAAACATGCCAGGCAATAATATACTATAACTTACGTGTTAAATTATACAAGAGTCAAAGATACAATCCCTTAAAAAATGAGAAAAGGAAAACTAGAAATCAATAATTTTAATAAACTGAATCATTTTAAATCCGCGTTTTGGAACCGTTGGATTGCGGTTTCCTATCATAGGAACCCTTAGGGCCCCCTTAGGAACACTTACGTCTCGTTGCGTCCTAGGTTTTAGGGAGTCCTAGAGTTAGGAGTTCAGCCTCATCACGGCCGTTTGCTACGGATAGCAACCGTGCCATAGATTTAGTTACCCATTTTCCCACAGGACAGGCCTAGTTACCTAGGATGTAGGTTCACCTGCATTAGTCTAAGGGATGTCTTGCACTTAGTTAGGACCATATAGAATCTTAGATGAAGTCCTAGAATAATAAAACCTTCAACTTGAACTAAAAATAATCTCTTGAAAACTGTTGAAACAGTCAATCCAGTCTAGATTGGTGTCCTAGATGTTAGGCATATTGCTTAGTTTAGGTGCACCGAACTACGATCGACTCTGATTCCAGTGAGGCTGGGATACGTAGGCAACTTGGATATTTGAATGGCATACCAAGTCCGAGTCGGCCCACCATAAATGGTGGGGTTTTGTATATTAGTTTTTTTTATGAATTCTTAACTGAATTAATTAAAATACCTAGGATTTTTCATGAAACTAGATTTTAGGAGAACTTTCACATATATTGAATCCAAACGCATAAAAATCAAAACACACATTAGGCATTATATTGAAATTAGATTTTAGGATGCATGTCACATAATTTGCACATTAATGAAGAGTTAAGTGAGCCATTTAAAAGAAATTCAAAAGAGTTAACTTTTGGAATTGAAGACCGGATTATCGGGCATGAATGATGCTTGTGGTGGTAACTCCCCATACCTTCCATTCTTGTAACCAGATAACGAATCTAAATTTTTGGTCACTTATGGGTCCTAGATCCCTCATCTAGGTGGCGATTCTGTTATTTTTCTTTGTGTGAAATTCAGATTGGTTCAGCGATCCCAAGTTCACGGAAATGATGAATTAAATCAATAAACAATAAACGGCACACACCAACCGCGTGGGTACGAGAGACCAAGAGAAGAGGGGAGAGTGTGGCGGCTCGCGCTCCATGCTCCATCCCTCTCGTGGGATCGGGTCCCACAATGGCGCCATCTAATTTTTTCAGTGCCATCGTAAACACACTTTTGTTGAAATTGGCCAATGAGGGCAGCCTTCAGTCTATCGTTCCTCTATCTTTAAAATGACTTATCTTCTGTTTAGCCGATGTTGAAGACAATACATTCTTTATAAATATATTGGTTGGTGAAGAAGACGAAGAAGTGGGAGAAGTTCTATTGGAGTGAGAAAACCAATAAATTAAAAATGTCACCCTTTTCTCATGAAAAATAACCAAAGTTCTCCCATCTCATAAAATGACTATAATGCCCCTACCTCAAAAATGACCAAAATACTCAATAGAAAATGACCCAAATACCTCTACCTTGTGTAAAGTAGCCAAAATACCTCTCACCTCTGCCTCATGGAAAATGCTCAAAGTACACCTATCGGATGGAAAAAATCACCAACTTACCCTACTTCGTAGAAAAATTACTAAAGTACCCTTGTCTCATAGATAAAGTACCATTGTCTCATAGATTATGAGCAAAGTACATCTATCTCATAGAAAAATGACTAAAAAGATCCACCTCATAGAAAATGATAAAAATACCTCTATTTCATTAAAATAATGAAAATATCCATATGTTTCATAAGAAATTTCAAAGGCAGCCCTAACCCATGAAAATAACCAAAATACCCTACCTCATAAAAACGGACCAAAGTACATCAATCTAATGAAAAATAAAAAAGGAAAGAATAAAAAATAAAAAAAAGAGATCATCTCATGAAAAATAATACATATATCTCATAGAAATGACAAAAAATTCCCTATCTCATAGAAAGTTACGAAAATACCATTAGTGGAAAATACCCAAGGTTTCCTTATTTCATGAAAAAATATCAACCTACTATCCCATGGAAAACTAAAGGCTTCCCCATCAAATAAAATGCTAAAAGTAACCGTATTTTTATAGAAAATGACCAAATTACCGCTATCTCGTGAGATAGAGATAGTTTGAACATTTCCAATGAGGTTGGGGTACTTTAGTTATTTTATATGACTAGGGGTATTTTAGTTTTTTTCTATAACATAGGGGTACTTTGGTTATTTCTCATGAGATATGTTGGTTCATTTTCTATGAGAGAAGGCTATTTTGGTCATTTTCAATGAGATCGTCCTGTGGTAATTTTTCGCAGGATAGCTGCATTTTGGTCATTTTCTATGAGATCGGGGTAAAATATATGGATATTTTTGTCATTCCCCATTTCTGTGTGATAAGAGTGATTTCATCATTTTTAAACGAGATAGGGGTACTTCGTGGGTTTTTATGAGAGATATTTTGGTCATTTTTATAATGATATAACGATATCTTTATGATTTTGATGAGAATGAGGTATTTTAGTTATTCTTATGAGATAGTAAGTTTACAACTCGGGTCGGGTTTACCCAAACTGCATCGACTCGACTCGAAAATAACTCGGGTGGGGTTTAGAAATCATGGGTCTTGGGTTGGGTAGGGTTTTAGTTTAAAAAATCCCGACCTAAGATTGGGTCGGGTGGGGTTTAAAGGGGAAAAAAAACCGAAACCCGGCCCAACTCTTATAGGTGTACTATCACTTTCTTAAATATCTCTTAAAAAATATGAGAATTTATTTTCTAATATATTAATAGAATTGTTTTCATCGGGCTAATCATGTTTGGGATGTGAAAAAATAGTTTCCTTCTTAAATTTATGCACTTGATGATATAAATTTAGAGATTTTTGGTGCTAAAATTTATCGTTTTCTACAATTTTTGAAATTATCATATGCTAAATATTACAAACCCGACCCGACCGGAAACAACCCGAGAAACTATTTTGGGTGGGGTCAGGTTTATGAATCTATGATTTTCCAAAAGAAAACTAATCTCGCCCCGCGCTGCTCGAGTTGCACCCCAATGAGATAGGGATATTTTAATAATTTCCCATGTGGCGTGTATATTGTCACTAATTTCCATGAATCAGGCGTATTTTTTCATTTTTATAAGATAGGGAGTACTATGATTATATTTTATAAGATAGGGAGTACTATGATTATATTTTATAAGATAGGAGTACTTTTGTTATTTTTCATGCAATAAGAATGCTTTGGTTGTTTTTCTATGATAGAGGTACTTTGGTTGTTTTTCTATGAGTTAGCACATTGGCTAGCTATTTTTCATGAGATTAGGCACTTTAGTCATTTTCTACGAGATAAGGGTATTTTGCTCTTTTTCCATGATATATATGGGTAGCTTGGTAATTTCACATAAGATGGATAATTTTGTTATTTTTAAAGAGATAGGGGTATTATGATCAGTTTCTATGAGAAAAGGATATCTTGGTCATTTTATTCCTAAGATAGGGGTACTTTGGTGATTTTATAAGATAGGGTCATTTTATATGAGCCACAGGTATTTTTACCATTTTTTTTGAAATATTGGTATTTTGGTCATTTTCCTCTGTGGTAAGTATACTTGTTGCGGATCATCTAACAATACTAAGTCAATTAATACATTCATGAGGTGTACTCTTATATTGAAACTCAGATAAATCCACTTTAAGTCACCATTATCCAGCCTCCCAAACTGGGACAATGAGCTCCATGATCACTTCTGCCCCTTCCCCCCTCCCTTGTTTTTTGAAAGACGACAAAATATATTGCTAGATCATACGAGGGTTACATAAGAGAGAGACCAGGAGTCCCTCATGAAATTACATCGTATGAGGACCTAGGAGATGACTCCCGGTCCCTAACAGAAAAATCCAAAGTCATTTCCCCCATTACTATCCACTCTAAATCATCATACAAAACAGAAATAAAAGTGTAATTTCTGCTATCTTCTCAGAAGATGTTCCTTTAACTACTACAGAACTTGTCTTTTCAATTCATCAACTTCAACATCTTTTACAAGACTTTAAATAACATCTTTTACCTGACTTTAAATAAGGGATCTGCACGAACACCTCCTGACCAACATCTATGTCAAATAGTGTGAGTGCCATAGCGAAGGAAAGCAAACACAAAATTGCAAGAGAGAGGGAGGAGAGGAAGTCAGCCCTAGGTTACACAGTGGAGAAATCCTAAATTCCTGTAGTTACCAATTTGTAACAACAAGAAATAGAAAATAGAAACAACTTGTTGCAAAATCTTCAGTGTAAATTGAACTTCTGCCTCTTCCGACGAACAAGTAATTCATCTTGAACCTCCGTAGCAGAGGGGCGATCGGAAGCATTTTCTGACATCATCCGACTTATCAAGGCTGCCGCTTCAGGATGTTTTTTAGCAAAAGTAAGAGGCACTCCACGACGCAGATTGGTAAGAGAATTACATCTTTCCATATCCAATGTGTAAGCATGGAAGAGCTCAAAAAACATTACCCCTAAACTGTACATATCAACCTTTTCATCGATGTCATTTGCTTTTCTCTTCAATTCAGGTGATAAGTAAATAGTAGGATTTAAGGAAAGCGAAGTAGAACGATTTCTCACGTCCTGCTGCAATAACGTCAGGGGCATTGTTGAAAAATAATCAACAAAGAAAAAATTAATAAAGATGTATGGCAAACCAATATCGAACAAGTATTATGTTTACTGGGAAAAAAACAGATATCAGGAACAAACTAAGCCAAAAAAACGAGTTACATGAAGAAAGTCTCATTCTCCAAAATACAGTCCATATGCCGCACTTCTGCAATTTGAATGTCTATGGCTTCATTGGAATCATAAACACCTTTTAACAGATGATTAGCCATGAATAGTGTTGGGACAAGGAGATGAATTATACATAGACCTTGTCCTTTGATTGGGAGATCAATAAGAGAGGTTATGGAATAGAAGCCTTATTATTAAGTTAAGCTCTGGATGGGTCTCACACTTTTATGCCCATTAAGTTAAAATTCGACTAAGCTAACCACATGGCTAAGTATGCGGGTTGCATAACATGGCTAGAATTCAGCAAGTGTATTTGCAGGTTTTGTCAGATCTAACTAAGGTTGTAACCAATCTAGTTTATGGTCTACATGTTTGAAGCAACTTTTTTTTTTATCATGAATGTCTTACAACAAAGAAAGTGAGTGATGTGATTGATTTTCTTTTTTTTCTGAATTATTTCAAATTTGACAAGAAATTTGGATTACTCGTGATAAAATCTGTAACCAGAAGGTCGTGATTTATTGAGCTGTACATGCATGTTGTATAATCATAAATCAAAGATTTAAATATACTATTTATCACTAAGGTTCTATATTCTTGGTCCTATTTTTATGTGTGAATGATAAGAATATTTAGCTGTCATCAACCAAAATTCGAATGAAGTGTAACTCTATTATCAAATATGATTAATATACAAAAAAATGAAGCACTTATTAGTAGAGTAGAAGGGGCAGTCTGAGCTTCATTGCTCCAAAACTACCACAACTCTGAGTAATGATTTAGATTGAATGTAGATTGTGTAATGTTATTGAGTTCAACATTTTGGTGTGCCTTTTACAATTATGGTGATATCCATGGAGGTTCTGTTCTTTTCTCATATGAGAAATTTCACTCCAACAAATAACCTGCACTAAACCAAAATCGAACTAAAATTATTCAGGTTAATCCGTGATGGCCTTGGTTGATGAACCTACACATCTATCTTTTCATTCCAAGTTCTGCTTAGTAAATATTCAGCACATCCATAACACAATATGCCTTACAAAATCTATATCACAAAGGGTTTTAAAAGGGCTCTAGCATGAGCTTTTGGAAACTGTGAGAAGAATTTTTGTATTTTGTGTGCGTCAAATGTGGACCCGGAGACAATGAGAAGTCCAATGTTATGATCATATTGACACTCCATTTAAAAATTACATTTTCCTTACTAGCATAGTTTATCTTGTAAATATTCAGCACATCCATAACATTTGACTTCTCATTAAAAAAAAAAAAAAGTTTATCTTGTATGCAAGGGCAAGATGCTAGTAACAATTGAGCAGTGTTCTAAAAAGCGTTGGGCGGAACTAGGCGGCTGACTGACCTCCCACCGCCCAGGCGGTGCCCACTTCCGAAAGTATTCAGAAGCATAAATATCAGAAAATATGGTTTCCATAAGAAGACCCTGTCCCAGAAAGGCACCATAGGCTTGGGAGAGTCTCATAGGTGATGATGATTGGGCCGATTTCTCAGCAAGATGGATCATTAAAATTTTGAATTTTCTTTCAGTCAATTGAATACCATCTTCATCAAGAAATTTTTGTCCGAATCCCACCTTCCAATTTCAGTATCCAGGAAAGCCGTTGTTCTAGATTACATGTTCAGGAATTTAGATCAAGATTTCAGTTCGCCAATACCAAGAATTCCCAGCAGTAATGACCAACAGTCTCTATGCAATAAACTCTTTTTTAAAGCTTCCTCAAAGCATTCTCAGCAATTTTCACAAAGTCATGTTTCATCGTTTCTGCTCTAAGGATAAAAATGTCAATAGTCGTTGCATTTTGCTCCTGATATGCGTTGTCTAGTCATTCGGTTTTGCACAATATCGATTGTCCTCGAATCCGATTTCACACATCTAAAGTTCATCAATTTTTAAATTTATCTAATTCAAGTTCATGCTCAAATCTCCAAATTCAAGTTCATTTCAAATCATCAACTCAAGTCCATTTCAAATTTCCAAATTCAAGTTCATTTTAGGTCATCAAATCAAGTTCAGAATAAATTTCAAAATCCATTTTCCATTTCTTTTCAGAGAAAAAGCGAAAGTGCCTCTAGATTGAAAATCTTTTCTCCATTCTTTCCAGAGAAAAAACAAAGGTGCCTCTGGATCGAAAACCTATCTTCCTTTTCTTTTTGGAGAAAAAGCGAGAGTGCCTCTCGATCGAAAATCTATCTTCCTCTTCTTTTCAGAGAAAAAGCGAAAGTGCCTCTGGATCGAAAACCTATCTTCCTTTTCTTTTCAGAGAAAAAACGAAAGTGCCTCTCGATCGAAAATCTATCTTTCTCTTCTTTTCAGAGAAAATGCGAAAGTGCCTCTAGATCGAAATTCATCCTCCTTTCTTTTCAGAGAAAAAGCGAAAGTGCCTCTGGATCGAAATTCATCTATTTTCCATTTCTTTTCAGAGAAAAAGCAAAAATGCCTCTGGATTGTAAATCCTTCTTCCTTTCTTTTCAGAGAAAAAGCATAGGTGCCTCTGGATCGAAAATTCATCCTCCTTTCTTTTCAGAGAAAAAGCGAAAGTGCCTCTGGATCGAAATTCATCTTTCATTTTCTTTTCAAAGAAAAAGCGAAGGTGCCTCTGGATTGAAAATCCATTTTCCCTTCTTTTCAGAGAAAAAGCGAAGGTGCCTCTCGATTAAAAATTCATTTTCCCTTCTTTTCAGAGAAAAAGCGAAGGTGCCTCTGGATTGAAAATCTCTTTTCCCTTCTTTTAAGAAAAAAACGCGAAGGTGCCTCTGGATTGAAAATTCATTTTCCCTTCTTTTCAGAGAAAAAGCAAATGTGCCTCTGAATTGAAAATTCCTTTTCCTATCAGAGAAAAAGTGAAAGTGCCTCTGGATCGAAATTTCATCTTCCATTTCTCCTCTTTTCAGCGAAAAAGCGAAAGTGCCTCTGAATCGAGATATTCTTCTTCCTTTTAGTTTAGAGTAAAAGCGTAGGAGCTTCTAAACCAAAAAGATTCTTTCTTCTGCCCCAGACAAAAAGCTTAGTGCCTCTATGAAAAAGAATTCCATCCGAATAATCCAATTTCTCAAAATTCTAGGACTTCATCTAAGGTCTTGCATTAGGAAGCGTTCAGGTTGCATTATGTGTAGTGAATCTTTTATTAATTAAACCTACGCAAAATGGCCCTGTCACTTTTACTTTGGTATTCAATGACTATGTCATCTCTACCAAAGAGGGGCATCTGTAGACACCCCCATTTTGCTACGCTTTAAAAAGCGAAAGGTTTGTTTGGTCTGTGTCAGTCATCTGCATTAGGTTAGGCATTCTTGCATTTTATAGTGAATTTCACCTCATTTTAGGTGTTTTGAAGTTGATCCGCGATTCTAAAGGTCTCTAGGGGGTCCCTTTAGCCTTCAGAAGCTGCAAAATCAAGTTTCTAATCAAGTGAGAAAAACTGCTATTTTTCAAATATTTAGGGTTTTACGCATTTTGACCCATTTTTGCACTACGGGGGTATTTTGGTCATTTTTGATGTGTTCCGTTTGACCCCTGAGTCGTGTTTGAGAAATCTTGAGCGATTCCCTAAATTTTGGAAAAGCTGCTAAAAATAGAACTTCTCAGGGGTTTAACTTGAATTGAAAATTTCGTGAAACAAGGGCGTTTCGGGCATTTCCAGGGGATCCCATCCGACCCTGTTTAATTTCCTCTATCCAATGGAGCCAAATAAGAAAGTTTCTATTTTTGAGGTTTGACCACAAAGACTTATCATCTTTGACCTCTCCCTTTGACGGCTAATGGATTTGGGAGCGTTTTGGTCACCTTCCGGGTGCGAATTGGTGAAATCGAGTTTGGTGGATTCCTTTTGTTGATACGAATCCATCGGATCCGATCTCGCGTAATTTGGACCCCGAACGAAGAAAATATGAATTTTTGAAGTTTTGGAGAAATTCGGGTTTCTACCGAGGCAGTCGACTGGCTCGTATAAAACCTGCAACCTTAACCGAGGCAGTTATGGCGTGGCAGTCGACAGAGTGAAAGCGTGTGCACGCATAGGGTGTCTTTCATAATTGGGCCAGAGACTAGTTTCCGAGTTGCAGACGATGGTGAGAAGGTGACATTACTTACGTTGGGGAGGATGGATTGATCGATCCCTCTCCAAGGTTGACTGGGTGAGTCAACGGGTTGACAGCTGCACATGTGCATCGGCCGTATTGATCGAATCAAGAGGAGTCAGAACCAAGGTGATTCGAGGGTGTGTAGCTTGTACTTTAAAAGGCCACTGGTGGTTTGCGGCAATAGCGGGCTGGTGGCGGCATCAACGAAAAATCTTCAGGTGGCTGGGAAACAAGCCAAGGTGGAACCGAGTAAGCTTTGGCTTTGGATCAAAGAGATAATCTGTGTTTCCCACAGCAGGTAGTTCGTTTGTGTCAGTTTGAGAGACACGAAGTTGGCTACACTGATTGTATTTGGATAGGGATAGGCGGGTGAAGCAGACATGGTGGAATTTTTTGAAGAAGAAAGGAGATGTCTTTAGTCTATGATATTATGTCAAACCACCAATTACCCCAAAAGCTTAAGCTGTTAGAGATGGCGCTATTTAATCTTTTATTGATTTCAAAAAAAGAAAAAATACAACTATGTTTTTTAGCAATGCAACTTTTTAATTTAAATTTACCCTTGTGCCATGCATCGCACAGGCTGCCCCACTAGTATTTTTCTACTGCAACGGAAGATTTTAATAGGACCACTCTGGGACACACTGGTATTAATGGAGGGTAATACGGTAATGAACCATCTACGAAAAAAGCGTCTTTGATTCAGAAGTTACATTATTAAGCCTACCTTAGATCAGAAAAAAAATTTGATGTAACAAGATGAGGTATATGTTGGTGGGATATTTTACGATGTAAGCCCGTGTAGTCTAGTATTTTTCAAAAAATTATTGTATGGCCCGCACTATAGGATGATCCAAACCGTCCATTTGATAGGCCACAATGGTTGTGCCCAATAAATCATTACATTGGATAGCCGTAGAACTTCGATCTATAGAGGAACGGCATGTTATGGAAACCTCTATAGATAGAAACTCATATCAAAATTTGGGATTTGCTAGGGACCGTTGCAGAAGACATTTCGCGGGCATACACCATATAAAAACTCATATTGAGATTTGGGAATTTCTCGGAAAAGCTGTTGGATGAGAGTGCACTCACATATGCTCACTTTTCAAAAGATTTTGTCCTTATTGGTTTTAATTCATAATATGGTGTAAGCTCGAGATTTTTAAAAGGTGTATGCTGCGGTAGTTTTTATAAAAACTCTTTGCAGTGGTTAATTCCCAACGTGGTAGCTATTATAATGGTGGGGTGTTCTTTATTTTTATTTGGTCACGGGATCCTCGTGACCCAGGCGAGATTCACGTGACTTGATCACGGGATTGTTGCTTAGAAGTCATAACTTTATTATCTCTCCCTACCCACAGCTCTTAAAAAAAATAAAGCTCTTCTCAATGTATGTAGTTCTGCTTGTTCGCTATACTCTAATTTTGGTTCTTTCTATCTTTCTTTATATTTTTTTTTCACTTTCGGTTTTCCTGCAGTTCTTTGAAGTGGCTGGAAGAGGAGGAACAAAAAAGGCAAATTATTTTTGTTTTTTTTCCCTTTTTTTTGTAATTTTGTTTTTATATATATTTATTTTCACTTTCTTCTTGTCTTTTTTCTCTTTTTTCCTTCGTCAAATTGTTACTATCAACCCTTGATTTTAGTTCTGTAGAAGATTATAGGATAATTTTCTCTATTTTCATTTTCTTCTTATGATTGATTTCTGTAGATTAAAGAATTAATTTTTTATTTTGGAATATTACATTTTATTTGGGTAGTTTGGTGTTTCTCTCAGAAATCCAGGTTTTGGGTATTTGTTACTCAGAAAGCACTTCTCCTCTTTGGTCTTACTTAGCCTTACATTGTCTGCTCCTATTTCAAAAGCTCTCATGGAATTCAGACCACCTCCTCTAATAGACAAGGCTATGGGTAAACTTTTCATTGCCTCTAAGTTTAAAAGAAAAGTAGGTTAAAATACCATCTCTCTTGCTTCTTTTAACTGTCATATTTATGCATTTCAGGCTAACTAAGGCTATGGAACAGGTGATATAGGAAAAGAAAAGGTGTGTATACTATTCATAATCCGTCTTAAACTCTCTCTTCCAGCTAAGCTCTCTCTTCCATTACTCGAAGTCTTATATTTATTTTCCAATAGCCCTACTTTTGCTTCTATCATTAACAAATACAAACTAAAATATCAGACATGAATTATCTTCTTATAATCCACTAGTAAAAGACCCGTGTAATGTACAGGAGTGATAGTAAAAAACTGAATGGGAAAATTTTCTAAAAGAAAAAAAGAAAATCGGGCCTCCGCATCTACGATTCCATGTTATCCAAGAAAACCCTTCTATGTTCATTTACCCCTATCTCTCTTTCAAGATCCAATAAGTAAAGATTAAAAAGAAGCTCTATAGTAGTAGTGGCTTTGGGGAGGCAAACAATAACAAGGGTTCAAAGGTTTTAGGAAAAAGATGAAACGAACCGTGATTGTGATATCCAAAATAACAAACTGAAACAATGAAAATAAAGAGGAAAATAAACTAAAAGGCCATGGATCCTACCCAATAAATACTGAATTGGGAGGAATTAAAATTAATATCTAGAGCTAAACACTAATAGACAACTATAGACAAAATTAGACTACCTACTGATCAAAATATGTTCATTTGAGGGAAGGTGTGTGTAAATACCCAAAATACCCCTACTAAAATTTTCGTCCCCCCTTGAAAAAGAGGGGCGTTTTCGTCAGTTATAATTTAACTCAGATTAGGGCTTTCTAATAAAGCCTATAAATAGATTCTGTGTGGCTAAACAAACCCTAAATCGGTTGTGCAACCCTAGAAAGAGAAATCAGAGAAAGAGAAGAAGAAGAGCAAGGAGATCACGAATTCGGAGTCGAAGCCGCGAATCCAGGTAAGATCTTTGAACTGTGAATAATTTGGATAATAAGGAACCCTGAATCAAGGATTATATGAATAAAAAAAAAATTGAACCTCTGGATTGATTGTGAGTTTTCTTGGGTTCGATATTGTTTTACGATCCCAAGGAACTCGAAACCGATCAATTAGAATCAGAATTTAGAAATTAGAACTTTAGAGATTCAAATAAGAATCTTTAGCGATTTTTCATAAATCGTGTGTTTGAATTCGGAGCGTGAAATCGAGTTTGGTGGATTCCTTTCGTTGATACGAATCCATCGGATCCGATCTCGCGTAATTTGGACCCCGAACGAAGAAAATATGAATTTTTGAAGTTTTGGAGAAATTCGGGTTTCTACCGAGGCAGTCGACTGGCTCGTATAAAACCTGCAACCTTAACCGAGGCAGTTATGGCGTGGCAGTCGACAGAGTGAAAGCGTATGCACGCATAGGGTGTCTTTCATAATTGGGCCAGAGACTAGTTTCCGAGTTGCAGACGATGGTGAGAAGGTGACATTACTTATGTTGGGGAGGATGGATTGATCGATCCCTCTCCAAGGTTGACTGGGTGAGTCAACGGGTTGACAGCTACACATGTGCATCCGCCGTATTGATCGAATCAAGAGGAGTCAGAACCAAGGTGATTCGAGGGTGTGTAGCTTGTACTTTAAAAGGCCACTGGTGGTTTGCGGCAATAGCGGGCTGGTGGCGGCATCAACGGAAAATCTTCAGGTGGCTGGGAAACAAGCCAAGGTGGAACCGAGTAAGCTTTGGCTTTGGATCATAGAGATAATCTATGTTTCCCACAGCAGGTAGTTCGTTTGTGTCAGTTTGAGAGACACGAAGTTGGCTACACTGATTGTATTTGGATAGGGATAGGCGGGTGAAGCAGACATGGTGGAATTTTTTGAAGAAGAAAGGAGATCACTTTAGGCTTTGATACTATGTCAAACCACCAATTACCCCAAAAGCTTAAGCTGTTAGAGATGGCGCTATTTAATCTTTTATAGATTTCAAAAAAAAAAAAAATACAACTATTTTTTTAGCAATGCAACTTTTTAATTTTAATTTACCCTTGTGCCATGCATCGCACAGGCTGCCCCACTAGTATTTTTCTATTGCAACGGAAGATTTTAATAGGACCACTCTGGGACACACTGGTATTAATGGAGGGTAATATGGTAATGAACCATCTACGAAAAAAGCATCTTTGATTCAGAAGTTACATTATTAAGCCTACCTTAGATCAGAAAAAAATTTTGATGTAACAAGATGAGGTATATGTTGGTGGGATATTTTACGATGTAAGCCCGTGTAGTCTAGTTTTTTTCAAAAAATTATTGTATGGCCCGCACTATAGGATGACCCAAACCGTCCATTTGATAGGCCACAATGGTTGTGCGCAATAAATCATTACATTGGATAGCCGTAGAACTTCGATCTATAGAGGAACGGCATGTTATGGAAACCTCTATAGATAGAAACTCATATCAAAATTTGGGATTTGCTAGGGACCGTTGCAGAAGACATTTCGCGGGCATACACCATATAAAAACTCATATTGAGATTTGGGATTTTCTTGGAAAAGCTGTTGCATGAGAGTGCACTCACATATGCTCACTTTTCAAAAGATTTTCTCCTTATAGGTTTTAATTCATAATATGGTGTAAGCTCGAGATTTTTAAAAGGTGTATGCTGCGGTAGTTTTTATAAAAACTCTTTGCAGTGGTTAATTCCCAACGTGGTTATTTTTATTTGGTCACGGGATCCTCGTGACCCAGGCGAGATTCACGTGACTTGTTCACGGGATTGTTGCTTATAAGTCATAACTTTATTATCTCTCCCTACCCACAGCTCTTAAAAAAAATAAAGCTCTTCTCAATGTATGTAGTTCTGCTTGTTCGCTATACTCTAATTTTGGTTCTTTCTTTCTTTCTTTATATTTTTTTTTCACTATCGGTTTTCCTGCCGTTCTTTGAAGTGGCTGGAAGTGGAGGAACAAAAAAGGCAAGTTATTTTTGTTTTTTTCCCCTTTTTTTTTGTAATTTTGTTTTTTTGTTTTATTTTTATATGTTTATTTTCACTTTCTTCTTGTGTTTTTTCTCTTTTTTTCTTCGTCAAATTGTTACTATCAACCCTTGATTATAGTTCTGTAGAAGATTATAGGATAATTTTCTCTATTTTCATTTTCTTCTTATGATTGTTTTCTGTAGATTAAAGAATTAATTTTTTATTTTGGAATATTACATTTTATTTGGGTAGTTTGGTGTTTCTCTCAGAAATCCAGGTTTTGGGTATTTGTTACTCAGAAAGCACTTCTCCCCTTTGGTCTTACTTAGGCTTACATTGTCTGCTCCTATTTCAAAAGCACTCATGGAATTCAGACCACCTCCTCTAATAGACGAGGCTATGGGTAAACTTTTCATTGCCTCTAAGTTTAAAAGAAAAGTAGGTTAAAATATCATCTCTCTTGCTTCTTTTAACTGACATATTTATGCATTTCAGGCTCACTAAGGCTATGCAACAGGTGATATAGGAAAACAAAAGGTGTGTATACTATTCATAATCCGTCTTAAACTCTCTCTTCCAGCTAAGCTCTCTCTTCCATTACTCGAAGTCTTATATTTATTTTCCAATAGCCCTATTTTTGCTTCTATCATTAACAATTACAAACTAAAATATCAGACATGAATTATCTTCTTATAATCCACTAGTAAAAGACCCGTGTAATGTACAGGGGTGATAGTAAAAAACTGAATGGGAAAATTTTCTAAAAGAAAAAAAGAAAATCGGGCCTCCGCATCTACGATTCCATGTTATCCAAGAAAACCCTTCTATGTTCATTTACCCCTATCTCTCTTTCAAGATCCAATAAGTAAAGATAAAAAAGAAGCTCTATAGTAGTAGTGGCTTTGGGGAGGCAAACAATAACAAGGGTTCAAAGGTTTTAGAAAAAAGATGAAACGAACCGTGATTGTGATATCCAAAATAACAAACTGAAACAATGAAAATAAAGAGGAAAATAAACTAAAAGGCCATGGATCTTACCAAATAAATATTGAATTGGGAGGAATTAAAATTAATATCTAGAGCTAAACACTAATAGACAACTATAGACAAAATTAGACTACCTACTGATCAAAATATATTCATTTGAGGGAAGGTGTGTGTAAATACCCAAAATACCCCTACTAAAATTTTCGTCCCCCCTTGAAAAAGAGGGGCGTTTTCGTCAGTTATAATTTAACTCAGATTAGGGCTTTCTAATAAAGCCTATAAATAGATTCTGTGTGGCTAAACAAACCCTAAATCGGTTGTGCAGCCCTAGAAAGAGAAATCAGAGAAAGAGAAGAAGAAGAGCAAGGAGATCGCGAATTCGGAGTCGAAGCCGCGAATCCAGGTAAGATCTGTAAACTGTGAATAATTTGGATAATAAGGAACCCTGAATCAAGGATTATATGAATAAAAAAAAATTGAACCTCTGGATTGATTGTGAGTTTTCTTGGGTTCGATATTGTTTTACGATCCCAAGGAACTCGAAACCGATCAATTAGAATCAGAATTTAGAAATTAGAACTTTAGAGATTCAAATAAGAATCTTTAGCGATTTTTCATAAATCGTGTGTTTGAATTCGGAGCGTGAAATCGAGTTTGGTGGATTCCTTTCGTTGATACGAATCCATCGGATCCGATCTCGCGTAATTTGGACCCCGAACGAAGAAAATATGAATTTTTGAAGTTTTGGAGAAATTCGGGTTTTTACCGAGGCAGTCGACTGGCTCGTATAAAACCTGCAACCTTAACCGAGGCAGTTATGGCGTGGCAGTTGACAGAGTGAAAGCGTGTGCACGCATAGGGTGTTTTTCATAATTGGGCCGGAGACTAGTTTCCGAGTTGCAGACGATGGTGAGAAGGTGACATTACTTACGTTGGGGAGGATGGATTGATCGATCCCTCTCCAAGGTTGACTGGGTGAGTCAACGGGTTGACAGCTACACATGTGCATCGGCCGTATTGATCGAATCAAGAGGAGTCAGAACTAAGGTGATTCGAGGGTGTGTAGCTTTTACTTTAAAAGGCCACTGGTGGTTTGCGGCAATAGCAGGCTGGTGGCGGCATCAACGAAAAATCTTCAGGTGGCTGGGAAACAAGCCAAGGTGGAACCGAGTAAGCTTTGGCTTTGGATCATAGAGATAATCTGTGTTTCCCACAGCAGGTAGTTCGTTTGTCTCAGTTTGAGAGACACGAAGTTGGCTACACTGATTGTATTTGGATAGGGATAGGCGGGTGAAGCAGACATGGTGGAATTTTTTGAAGAAGAAAGGAGATCTCTTTAGGCTTTGATACAATGTCAAACCACCAATTACCCCAAAAGCTTAAGCTGTTAGAGATGGCGGCTATTTAATCTTTTATAGATTTCAAAAAAAAAAAAAATACAACTATTTTTTTTAGCAGTGCAACTTTTTAATTTAAATTTACCCTTGTGCCATGCATCGCACAGGCTGCCCCACTAGTATTTTTCTATTGCAACGGAAGATTTTAATAGGACCACTCTGGGACACACTGGTATTAATGGAGGGTAATAAGGTAATGAACCATCTACGAAAAAAGCGTCTTTGATTCAGAAGTTACATTATTAAGCCTACCTTAGATCAGAAAAAAAATTTGATGTAACAAGATGAGGTATATGTTGGTGGGATATTTTACGATGTAAGCCCGTGTAGTCTAGTATTTTTCAAAAAATTATTGTGTGGCCCGCACTATAGGATGATCCAAACCGTCCATTTGATAGGCCACAATGGTTGTGCCCAATAAATCATTACATTGGATAGCCGTAGAACTTCGATATATAGAGGAACGGCATGTTATGGAAACCTGTATAGATAGAAACTCATATCAAAATTTGCGATTTGCTAGGGACCGTTGCAGAAGACAATTCGCGGGCATACACCATATAAAAACTCATATTGAGATTTGGGATTTTCTCGGAAAAGCTGTTGCATGAGAGTGCACTCACATATGCTCACTTTTCAAAAGATTTTTTCCTTATTGGTTTTAATTCATAATATGGTGTAAGCTCGAGATTTTTAAAAGGTGTATGCTGCGGTAGTTTTTATAAAAACTCTTTGCAGTGGTTAATTCCCAACGTGGTAGCTATTATAATGGTGGGGTGTTCTTTATTTTTATTTGGTCACGGGATCCTCGTGACCTAGGCGAGATTCAAGTGACTTGGTCACGGGATTGTTGCTTATAAGTCATAACTTTATTATCTCTCCCTACCCACAGCTCTTAAAAAAAATAAAGCTCTTCTCAATGTATGTAGTTCTACTTGTTCGCTATACTCTAATTTTGGTTCTTTCTTTCTTTCTTTATATTTTTTTTTCACTTTCGGTTTTCCTGCAGTTCTTTGAAGTGACTGGAAGAGGAGGAACAAAAAAGGCAATTTTTGTTTTTTCCCCCCTTTTTTTTTGTAATTTTGTTTTTTTTGTTTTTTTTATATGTTTATTTTCACTTTCTTCTTGTGTTTTTTCTCTTTTTTTCTTCGTCAAATTGTTACTATCAACCCTTGATTATAGTTCTGTAGAAGATTATAGGATAATTTTCTCTATTATCATTTTCTTCTTATGATTGTTTTTGTAGATTAAAGAATTAATTTTTTATTTTGGAATATTACATTTTATTTGGGTAGTTTGGTGTTTCTCTCAGAAATCCAGGTTTTGGGTATTTGTTACTCAGAAAGCACTTCTCCTCTTTGGTCTTACTTAGCCTTACATTGTCTGCTCCTATTTCGAAAGCTCTCATGGAATTCAGACCACCTCCTCTAATAGACAAGGCTATGGGTAAACTTTTCATTGCCTCTAAGTTTAAAAGAAAAGTAGGTTAAAATACCATCTCTCTTGCTTCTTTTAACTGTCATATTTATGCATTTCAGGCTAACTAAGGCTATGGAACTGGTGATATAGGAAAACAAAAGGTGTGTATACTATTCATAATCCGTCTTAAACTCTCTCTTCCAGCTAAGCTCTCTCTTCCATTACTCGAAGTCTTATATTTATTTTCCAGTAGCCCTATTTTTGTTTCTATCATTAACAAATACAAACTAAAATATCAGACATGAATTATCTTCTTATAATCCACTAGTAAAAGACCCGTGTAATGTACAGGGGTGATAGTAAAAAACTGAATGGGAAAATTTTCTAAAAGAAAAAAAGAAAATCGGGCCTCCGCATCTACGATTCCATGTTATCCAAGAAAACCCTTCTATGTTCATTTACCCCTATCTCTCTTTCAAGATCCAATAAGTAAAGATAAAAAAGAAGCTCTATAGTAGTAGTGGCTTTGGGGAGGCAAACAATAACAAGGGTTCAAAGGTTTTAGAAAAAAGATGAAACGAACCGTGATTGTGATATCCAAAATAACAAACTGAAACAATGAAAATAAAGAGGAAAATAAACTAAAAGGCCATGGATCTTACCAAATAAATATTGAATTGGGAGGAATTAAAATTAATATCTAGAGCTAAACACTAATAGACAACTATAGACAAAATTAGACTACCTACATATCAAAATATGTTCATTTGAGGGAAGGTGTGTGTAAATACCCAAAATACCCCTACTAAAATTTTCGTCCCCCCTTGAAAAAGAGGGGCGTTTTTGTCAGTTAGAATTTGACTCAGATTAGGGCTTTCTAATAAAGCCTATAAATAGATTCTGTGTGGCTAAACAAACCCTAAATCGGTTGTGCAGCCCTAGAAAGAGAAATCAGATAAAGAGAAGAAGAAGAGCAAGGAGATCGCGAATTCGGAGTCGAAGCCGCGAATCCAGGTAAGATCTTTGAACTGTGAATAATTTGGATAATAAGGAATCCTGAATCAAGGATTATATGAATAAAAAAAAATTGAACCTCTGGATTGATTGTGAGTTTTCTTGGGTTCGATATTGTTTTACGATCCCAAGGAACTCGAAACCGATCAATTAGAATCAGTATTTAGAAATTAGAACTTTAGAGATTCAAATAAGAATCTTTAGCGATTTTTCATAAATCGTGTGTTTGAATTCGGAGCGTGAAATCGAGTTTGGTGGATTCCTTTCATTGATACGAATCCATCGGATCCGATCTCGCGTAATTTGGACCCCGAACGAAGAAAATATGAATTTTTAAAGTGTTGGAGAAATTCGGGATTTTACCGAGGCAGTCGACTGGCTCGTATAAAACCTGCAACCTTAACCGAGGCAGTTATGGCGTGGCAGTCGACAGAGTGAAAGCGTGTGCACGCATAGGGTGTCTTTCATAATTGGGCCAGAGACTAGTTTCCGAGTTGAAGACGATGGTGAGAAGGTGACATTACTTATGTTGGGGAGGATTGATTGATCGATCCCTCTCCAAGGTTGACTGGGTGAGTCAACAGGTTGACAGCTACACATGTGCATCGGCCGTATTGATCGAATCAAGAGGAGTCTGAACCAAGGTGATTCGAGGGTGTGTAGCTTGTACTTTAAAAGGCCACTTGTGGTTTGCGGCAATAGCGGGCTGGTGGCGGCATCAACGGAAAATCTTCAGGTGGCTGGGAAACAAGCCAAGCTGGAACCGAGTAAGCTTTGGCTTTGGATCATTGAGATAATCTGTGTTTCCCACAGCAGGTAGTTCGTTTGTGTCAGTTTGAGAGACACGAAGTTGGCTACACTGATTGTATTTGGATAGGGATAGGCGGGTGAAGCAGACATGGTGGAATTTTTTGAAGAAGAAAGGAGATCTCTTTAGGCTTTGATACTATGTCAAACCACCAATTACCCCAAAAGCTTAACCTGTTAGAGATGGCGCTATTTAATCTTTTATAGATTTCAAAAAAATAAAAAATACAACTATTTTTTTTAGCAATGCAACTTTTTAATTTAAATTTACCCTTGTGCCATGCATCGCACAGGCTGCCCCACTAGTATTTTTCTATTGCAACGGAAGATTTTAATAGGACCACTCTGGGACACACTGGTATTAATGGAGGGTAATATGGTAATGAACCATCTACGAAAAAAGCGTCTTTGATTCAGAAGTTACATTATTAAACCTACCTTAGATCAGAAAAAAAATTTGATGTAACAAGATGAGGTATATGTTGGTGGGATATTTTACGATGTAAGCCCGTGTAGTCTAGTATTTTTCAAAAAATTATTGTATGGCCCGCACTATAGGATGATCCAAACCGTCCATTTGATAGGCCACAATGGTTGTGCCCAATAAATCATTACATTGGATAGCCGTAGAACTTCGATCTATAGAGGAACGGCATGTTATGGAAACCTCTATAGATAGAAACTCATATCAAAATTTGGGATTTGCTAGGGACCGTTGCGGAAGACATTTCGCGGGCATACACCATATAAAAACTCATATTGAGATTTGGGATTTTCTCGGAAAAGTTGTTGCATGAGAGTGCACTCACATATGCTCACTTTGCGAGATTTCAACACAATCAGGTACCCTGGTGAAAAGAACCGAGCTGGTGGTATTACTGCTAGTATGCGTAAACTGTCTGAGATGATAAACGAATGCGAGGTGATTGACTTGCCTTTGGAAGGGGCCAAATTTACTAGGACGAATAATCAGGTGCAGCTTGTTCAATTTCTCATTGATCGTATTTTAATTTCGAAGGAATGGAATGATATGTTTCCAAGTATTTATCAGCGGGCCCTCCCCAGACCTCTATCTGATCACAATCCTATGTTGCTGGAACTTGGCGAATTCTCTAGTGGGCCTACTCCATTTCGGTGGAACATGGCTTCGTGTGAAGATCTGTCTCTTGGTGAAAAGATTGGGGAGTGGTGGAACTCGGAGTCTTTTAATGGATGGGTGGGCCCGTGTGTAAAAAACTCCGGGTGATTAAAGAAAAGGTTAGGGCTTGGGCATCTCTGGATCAGAACTTAAATCATGGCCGTAAGGATGAAATACTCCGGGAGCTAGAAGACCTTGAAAAGAAAGAGGCAGATCGAACTCTCTCGGATGTTGAGAAGCAGGGCAGGGAGGAGATTCTTTTCAAATATGAAAGCATCATCCGTAGGGAGGAGATGACATGGAGACAAAAATTACGGGTGGTATGGTTGAATGCGGGCGATAAAAACACTAAATTCTTCCATAAGATGGCCAATGCTAGGCGAAGGGTTAACTCGATTAACTGTTTACTGATTAACGGTGCTCTTGTGGAAGATAAACAAAGCATTACTGATCTATATACCACGTCGCATAATTGGAGGCCTAAATTGGGCGATTTAACTTTCAAAAGAATCAGTGAGAAAAAAATGGGATGACTGGAAAGGGTGTTCTCGATGGAAGAAATCGAAGCGGCATTACACGTATTAAGGAAGGATAAGGCGCCTGGTCCGGACGGCTTCCCCGCAGACTTCTATATTCAATATTGGGATATGATGAAAATTGAAGTATGGCGGTTCTTTAATGAATTCCATGAGACAGGCATATTAAATAAGGGGATTAACACCACTTTAATAACTTTAATACCCAAAAAGGAGGGTGCTGTCGAGCTCAAGGATTTTCGGCCTATTAGTCTAGTGCATAGTCTTTATAAACTGTTATCAAAGGTGTTGGCCATGAGGATGTGCACTGTGATGGCTGATGTTATATCTAAATTTCAAGGTGCATTTGTCTACAAGCGGCAGATACTGGATGGGGTGCTGATTGCGAATGAGGTACTTGATACAATGAAGAGACATGGGGATTGTGGTATAATTGCGCGCGTAGATTTGGAAAAAGTGTATGATCACGTCGTATGGGGGATGTTGGATCTTGCTTTAGGCAAAATGGGTTTTGGGGATAAATGGAGGAAGTGGATGAGGCCTTGCGTGTCCACTGCTTCATTTTCGATTCTTATTAATGGGTCTCCCCATGGATTCTTTAACAGCTCTCGTGGAATTCGCCTAGGTGATCCGCTTTCACCTTACTTATTTATTATTGTGGTTGAAGTGTTAAGCCGACTATTAGTATTGGCGGAAGGAAAGGGCTTCTTACGGGGTCTTGCAGCTTCAAAAAATTCAGAATTAATATCGCACCTGCAGTTCGCGGATGACACTCTAATATTTTTGGAAGTGGGACTACCATATATGAAGAATCTGAGGGTCTTTCAATGGTTCGCGATGGCATCTGGACTCAAGATTAATTTTTCAAAAAGTACCATTGCTGGTATTAATTTGGATGAAGTATCGGTATGGCAACATGCTGCTGTGCTTGGATGTGAGGTGAGATCCTTCCCAATAACATACCCCAGGTTGCCTCTTGGTTTTGGCATACTGAAAATTGGAATGTGGGATTCGGTATTGACAAGAATTGAGATGAAGGTGGCCTCTTGGAAGAAGCAATACCTCTCCTTTGGTGGGCGGATTACTCTCATCAAAGTGGCCCTCGCAAATATGCATGTGTACTATATGTCACTGTTCAAAATTCCGGCAAAGGTAAGTGCCCTTATCAAAAAGATTCAAAAAGACTTCTTATGGGAAGGTAGGGAAGGAGGGAATAAGAAAGTCAAACATTTATTAAAATGGCAGCAAGTATGCAAGTCGAAAAAGCAGGGGGGTTTAGGTGTTGGAAGGATCAAGCTCCGTAATAAGTCCCTATTGGGCAAATGGTTATGGAGATTTGTGGTGGAAAAGGAGGCGTTATGGCACAAGGTTATCGGGGATAAGTATGGAAGGGGCTGGGGAGACTGGGAGATCGGAGGTTCGTCCGGTAGAAAGGGATCGGGAGCTTGGTGATCGATCATACATGTAAGGGATTTATTCCATCCATGGGTAAGATTCAGGCCTGGAAGGGGAGATGTGGTGCGCTTTTGGATTGATCTTTGGGTCGGTGAATCACCCCTATCTATCGCATTCCCGGACCAATTTCAATTAACCACAAACCGCGAGGCAAGAATTTCAGATCATCTGAGTCCGAAAAGGAACCACGGAGAGATTTTCTGGGATATCCGCCTTCGACGAAATTTAAAAGATAATATGATCGGGTCCCTGGCAGCACTTCTTAAGTTGCTTTCAACTCAATATCTCTCTCGAAATATGCATGACAGATGGTTCTGGATTCCGAACACTAATGGCGGTTTTTCTGTTAGAAGCTTCTATATGAAAATCAGCGAGGGGGAATGATAGGATGTCAGATATAAGGCGAGTATGGAAAGCTTGATAGCGGCCTTCACCTGGACCGTGACTCATAGGTGCATTAACATTTGTGAAAGATCACAGAGGAGAAGTATTCGACTTGCTAGCTGGTGTGTGCTATGTCACAAGAGTACGGAATGTTTGGACCATGTACTCCTTCTGTGTCCCTACTCTTTTGTTGTGTGGATGGGAGTGATAAGATTTTTTGGGATGCAATGGGTAATCCATAGTAGTATTTCGGAAACTATTATCAATTAGCCGAGTGCTTTTAATGGTTGTACCGGACAAAAATTGTGGAACTGCATCCCGTATGCCATAAGTTGGTTTCTGTGGAGGGAGAGGAATGAGAGAATTTTCAATAACAAGTCAACGCCCAGTCAACACATATGCCTTGCAATTATCGTTACCATAATTTTGTGGGGCCAGGGGAAGAGGGGATATCCATATTCGATAACTCATATTTTGAGAAATGGAGTGACAGTGTTGTCTGAAAAGCGAAAAAAAAACAACAGTATCAAACCTCGCTGGAGAGCACCGGAAGTTGGTATGTTAAAGCTCAACTTCGATGGAAGCTCGATGGGTAACCCGGGGCCAGCTGGGATACGGGGAGTATTACGGGATTCAAATGGGACTAAAATCATGACCTTCTCTGGTCCGGCCGGAGAGTGTGACTCCAATGAAGCGGAGGCACGGGCCCTATTATTTGGTCTTCGATTGTTCCGGAGTCACAATCTTGGGCATCTCATTGTGGAGGGAGACTCATCAAATGTTATTTCTTGGGCTACTAATCGATGTGTGGGACCATGGAGATTATCAAATATTATTGATGAAATTCGGGATTTAATTCAGTGCATTGGGCCTTCTTTTGTGCACCGTCGTCGAACAACAAATTCTGTGGCAGATTGTTTTGCCAAAGATGGCGTCAGCCTCCCGGATGTCATTGTCCATTTCTCTGATCAAAGAGGGGAGGGGGTGGTTTCTATGGATTGATGTAATTTTGATAAATGGATGCATGTATTTCACCGTGACATCTTGTCCCAAGTTTTTGTACACCCTTTATTGAAATAAAATTGTTATCATTAAAAGAAAAAAAAAAACATTCTGAGCCGTACAACATGGCTGGCCTCACAACTTTCTATAAAACTTTCCCTTCAACTTCGTACGTATTTTACGATCACACAGAGCTCCTGAAGCATGCTTCCACTTCAACCAACCTGCTCGTATTCTGTGGTTAACATTCTCTTCAATCTCTCCTTCCTTATGTAGGATTGAATCAAGATAGCGAAAGATATCCCTCTTAGGTACCTCCTTTCGAGTCATATTTACTATATCCTCGCCCTGTCTCCTTACATTACTAAAGTTGCACTCCATATAATATGTCCTAACCTTTGGATTCCAAAGTATTTTTACAAAATAGTGTAAAAAATGCTTTGATTCCTTAGCACCCCTCCTATTCCTTCACGGCTTTTTCCCTCTAAATTGGAAAAATGCTTTATATTGATATGACCAAATTAGCTTTTTATGTCCTAAAAATAACGAATACATAATGTCGCGAAAAACCTCAAATTTTCTACTCTAAATGGCTTTTTACGGCTCTATATTGGAAGAGATTTTTTTTATCCCGAAGAAGCAAAGTTTCTGCTCTAAATTGATTTTTTATATCTCTAGAAAATCCAAATTAGAGACAGAGAGAGGGAGGGAGAGAGAAATGACATCCTTTTTACACTATTTTGTTTAGGCTTTCAAATTTTTCTTCTTGTTCTATTATCGACGATATTTCTTAGAGATTGGTTCTTAATATTTTTATCCTTTCTAGCAAACTCAGAAGTAAGATATGCTAGGGGTGCCTCTTTTGAATATGTGTGTGTGTGTGTGTAGAGAGAGAGAGAGAGAGGGAGAGAAAGAGAAATGACATCCTTTTTACACTATTTTGTTTAGGCTTTCAAATTTTTCTTCTTGTTCTATTATCGACGATATTTCTTAGAGATTGGTTCTTAATATTTTTATCCTTTCTAGCAAACTCAAAAGTAAGATATGCTAGGGGTGAGAGAGAGAGGAAAAGGATTGTGCGCTCGAGCGCACCTAAGCTTAGGTGCGCTCGAGTGCCAAATCACATGGGTGCCACATTTTTTGTGCTGATCCAAACCATTCATTTGCAAGGCCCCATCATAGATAGGGTGTGTACCAAAAATCAGGTCCATTGAATCATCCTAACCCCTCCAAAAGTGGAGGGCAAAAATGGGCAGATTTGTGGACAAACAGAGTCTGTCCATTTTGACCTCCACAAATGGATGGGTTAGGATGATCCAATGGAGCTAATTTTTGGTACATACCCCATCTATGTAAGGGCCTTTCAAATGAATGCTTTGGATCATCCTAACAAAGTGGGCCCACATGAGTTTGGGGCACTCGAGCGCACCTAAGCTTGGTGCGCTCGAGCGCACAATCCTTTTCCTCATATATATATAAAGGGTAAAGGGTTCCTGCACTCCAGTGCAGAAACAAGGGTGGGGCCACATTGTTGAGGGGGATCCAAAGCATTCATTTGGAAGGCCCTTTCATGGATAGGGTGTTCACCAAAAATCAGCTCCATTGGATCATCTTAGGGTGTCCATTTGTGGGGTGAAAAAATGGGCAGATTAGTGGACAAACAGTATCTCTCCGTTTTCACCCTCACAAATGGACACCCTATGATGATCCAATGAAGTTGATTTTTGGTACACACCCTATCCATAATGGGGCCTTTCAAATGAATGCTTAGGGTCACCCCAACAATGTGGCCCCACCCCTGTTTTCTGCACTCGAGTGCAGCGCAGGAACCCTTTACTCATACGTGTGTGTGTGTGTGTGTGTGTGTGTGTGATTTGTGAAGAAATGGCTCTTGGATCCTTTACTTCCAAGCCTGCCTTTGTTTGAATGTTGAAAATACACACCAAAGTCGACTAGAAGTAGAAGCCTTAGTAGTGGTTTGTACCAAGGTTTTAAATTTCGGTTTCGGGGTTAATTTCGGTCCTCATCGAAACCGTAATTTCAGCCGAAATCCCAAAATTTCGGCCGAAATTCAGTAAAGGGCGTCGAAATGTTGGTTGAAATTTCTGTAATTTCTGCTGAAATTTGGCAAAGGATTAAAAAATTAATATATTTTCTGAAATTTCGGCAAAATTACCGAAATTACCAAAATTTGGCCCGAAATTTGGTATATTTCGGATTTCGGTTTCTGTCTTGACAGAAATCCGGCCGAAATTTAAAACCTTGGTTTGTACTAGAAGCCTCTGGAATAGGGATTAGTAAGTATGATGGAGGTAGAAAGTAGTAGAAAGTAAGCAGTAGAAAGTAATATAGAAGTGGAAAAAAAGGAGTAGAGTCTAGAGTAGGGATTACTGAGAGGGGTAGAAGAAGTAAGGAACAGAAATAAGAACTATATGGGTTTATATAGAGATTTTCTTGCTTGTAGATGAAAAAGACGAAAATACCCTTCCAATGACTATAAAACAGTAAAAATGACTAATCATACGGAAAATAGTCAAATCCCTCAGATATTCAAGCTCGCCTAATCATTCAAATCTTCCAACAAATCATTGTGCAGATGCAATGATACATATTTTTGTTGATGCATTTACACAATGATGCATACGTTTAACAATAAATACGCTTATTAAAGAAATTTCAGACTAACCTCTTTCCTCTTCAAACGAACACTTTGTAATTGTTCTTACTTGCGTGTTATCATTTATTGGGCAACAATTTACTCAGTGACAACTTCATGGTGGCTGAAGCTACTTGTCATCTAGCCGAATCCGAGGCATCTGATGGACGATGGTGAAACAACTGAGTCCGTGGCATCCAACACTATTTTCTAAGATATATAGTCTTTCCTTTCCCTAGGTAGGAAGGCAAAGAATTCATCCTCAAAAGTGGTTTTTTAAGGCGGCGAGGGGGCCTTGAGAAGGAAGGGGCTATGCTCACAGAGTGCGAAGGCTCTGATGAAAACCAAGGCTCAGGGGCCATCCAAGTATCATTAGAAGATACAAAGCGCGGCTAAGATGGTTGAGCACTGCAAGTCATAATGTTTGCAAAGGCATTGAAGACATATGCCACAAGGTACACCTTACTGTGAGACACATTCAAATTGCGTCAAGGCGCAAAGGAAAATGCAGAAATCTGTTAAGGCGCAGAGTTTTGGGGTCAGGCTCATCGAATGCTTTCAAAGTTGTATGCCTTTCACTTAAAGCATACATATCCAATGAAAGGTGTGCTTTTAGATTTTTTGCAAGAAAACAAGAAATTAAAAGGAAAAAAGAGAGAACCTCCTGCTTGGATGGAGGCTTGGACTGCATGAGCTGCGAAATCTGCTTCTCAATTTGCCTTTTGGATTTTGATTGAACCATATCCACATTTTTTAGGTATCTTGAATGATTACAGGATATCAAAAAGAGGGAAAATCTCTTACTCGTAGATAGGTGCCTAAGCTGCGAAATCTGCCCATCGATGTGGCTGTAATGTTCTCTTTTAGGAACATTGATCTAGTGTTTGTGGATCGAATGGATGGGCCATATGGGACAGCTTTTTGTGTGATTGGACATCATTCGTGGGGCCGGATCATGCGGAGGTGACCTACTTGTGAGGCAAATGGAGTGGGAGTCCCTCTACAGGGCATGGGGCCAAGGGCCATATAGCATTCAAAGAGGATATGATATGACCATAGTTGTAAATTTCATTTCGGTGGCCATTTCGTTTTGGCCACTGAAACGAAATTTCAGAAATTTTGGTCAATTTCGGTCCACACTTTTCATCAAATTTCTGTAAATTTCAATAAATTTTGATCAATTTCGGCCGAAATTCGGCCAAAATGAAATTTTCATCATTTCGTTCCGGTTTTCGGCCGACACCGAAACATTTCGTCCATTTCGGACGAAACGAAACGAAATTTACAAATGTAGATATGACACTTTGGAGTGTTTCAGAGTGGTACTGAAATGATATGGGCACCCCTTCTGTGTGTATTGGGCAAAAGCTACTCTCTTGGACATTTTTGCCTGGGCATTGATTTGATATGGACACCTTGTTTTGTATTGGTTATAAGTAGGTTGGATAGGTAAGGAAAGGGGTATGCTTGCATATTATCTCCATGTCACGAAGTGAAGTTCGCTAGTGTAGTCGATCAGCCGTGGTAGTGAGATAGTGCATCTCCTACATGGTGAAGGTGCAGTGAGCACCCCATCTAACCTCTATCCCCCATCCTCCTTGCAGCAGTGTGCACTTGGAGATCACCCATCTTCCACAATCATTCAAGAGAACACCCCCTCCATGAGCAGTGCGCCCTTGGATGCGGCAACCATCTATCCTTCCCCATCTACTCTTCTACTTCCTTACATATTCTCCAGTCCACAACATCCCTCCATGTAATGCCCCCAATCTTCTGTATGTGACTAAATTTATACATGAAGAGATTAACTTCAGATTCCCCATCTACCGTCTATCTTTATATTGTGTTTTTGCATATGGTGTATTAAATGGAGTGCTGCCATTAGTGCTATATGAATGCAATGCAGTCTTTTTCTTGAGGGTTTAATGTTCTTTATAGAGGTTGAAGAAAATGGTCATTACAAGTGGTATCAAAGCATCATCCTGCCAGCCTCGGTGGCGAAGGGAACTCACAAAGACACTGTGAGAGTATTGGTCCACGTCTGGACTGCATTTAGATTCTAGATTTCTCCATCCACGAAGCCCACTAGGTGTTTGTGGAAAGTTCCAAGTGAAGGTCACGGTTTTGGGCTGTTTTGAATTGTAGAAACACACTTGCGACTGCGCCCACAAACTGTTTGTAGAAAAGCTGAAGAGAAGTACATAGTTCTGGCCAGTTTTGGGCTGCTGAAATGCCAAGGCAAGGACGCCCCTAAGTGTTTGATGAAATGCTCCAATGAGAGTTGCTGACTTTTGGTTGTAATAGCTTCCATCCATGGTGTTTGAAGAAATTTCCAGTGAGACTAACCAGCTATTGTTATTGGGATGATCAAGCTGTGGCACCCCCTAGCTGTTTGAGGAAAGGCCTAAGAGAAATACACGGTTCTGGCAGGTTTTGGCCTTTAGAAACACCCTGTTAACTACGCCCCTAAGCTGTTCGACGAAATGCGGCAGTGAGACTGGCCAACTGTTGTTTTGCAAAAGCTTTCCCAACCTCAATTATTTGACAAAATGTACTAGTGATACTGGTTACTTGAGGGCTGTAGAGACAACCAACCATGTTTCCCCCAGGTGTTTGATGAAAAGCCTACATAAAGAATATTACAAATTGGCCTAGTTTTAGTATACGTCTCAATCAACACACCATGAAATTTTGATTGTGTGGGTTGGATTCTGCAAACACAGGTGTTGTATAGGAGTAACTACGAGGAGTAATCAAGTTTTTTTGATATGCATACCAACTGTTCGTCAAGTGGTCTGTGAGGGACTACACGTTCTGCACACCAACTGTTTGTTCGGTGGCCCATGAGGAAGATAGAGCCATTAGAGGGGTTGCATCCTACATAAGGGGACTGATCTGCACCCCCCATGGGGTCCCTCCGGAGTGGGTCTAGGTATGATGATGTTGAGGCACCTGTGGTAACACGTTTGGCTGCCGCTATCGACACACGATTTGCCCACCTTGAGCGCACCCTACTTGAGGCTATGGAGCGGTTGGTAGCTCAATCAAGGAGGGGTGAAAATTTCAAGGCAGCAACTGAGCCTCCTGATTTAGGGAGCTCCATTTCCACATCACTTGCCATAGAAATACCATCCTGTAGACACCCCATTTTGACCGAGCCCTAAAGTCCCTAAGGTGGGGTCGTGATCCTTAAGTTGAATAATTCCCAGAAAGAGTGGGCCCAAAATGAGAGGGTGGCTTGACTTTCCGCCAGCTAATGGCCCACATTCGTGGGTACAAATTCCCCAGGAGGTTGTTTATGTTCACAGGGCTGCCCGTGCAAAATTTCGGGACAATCGGACCAAGAATTTAGAATAAGACGAGCGGAGATAGGGCAAGTATCAAAACATGGGAGTGCGGATACCATCCCCATTTATTATAAAAGCCAAAGGATTTCATGGGGATTTGTCATCTTCAGAAGGGCGCATTTGTAATTCCCATGTTCCTTATACCTTAAGCAATCCTTGGTGGCCCTTGGATAAAGTTAGAAGGCTAGGATTGCATGGGAAAAAGGGGATCTTCCTTTTATTTTACCCCCTTTCTTCTACCCGAGCCACCCCCCCTGTAAAGAAGGAGAGTTGATGTAAACACACTGGATGGGGTTATCCCTGGAAAGATGAGGGGGGATGAATATATCACTTCCCTATACTAAACCCATCAAATTAGGGCTTCACAAGGAAAAACCCATTTCTTTGAGAAAACCAGAGAGAGAGAGAGAGAGAGAGAGAGAGAGAGAGAGAGAGAGAGAGAGAGAGAGAGAGAGGCCTCCTTCTTCATCTTCTCCGGCCACCCTCCAACCGCCGGCTACTCCTCCTCCCACCACCTCGGCCCACCACCTCGGCCACCACACCCCCTCAGAAACCACCTTCCCTTGCAGCCACCTCTCCACCACCATCAACCTCCACCTTCGGCCTCCACCCGAGCCACCATCTCCAACAACCATCTCCGGCCAACTCCCACCTCCCTCACCTCTGCAACTCCCAAACCCAATCTAAAAAAAAACCACCTCTCGAATTAGAGCTACAGGGAACCAATTTTTGGTGAGAAGCAGAGAGAGGGAGAAAAGAGAAGCAGGGAGAGGGAGGAGCTCCCACCGGCCACCATCACCACCATCTCCGGCCACCGGAGCTCCACCAATCATCCCCAAACCCATCCTCCGACCGGCCAGCCACCACCACATCCCCAATCTCCTCCCATCCTCGCCGCCGGCCAACCATCAAGCCACCAACCCCATCTGCCAGCCATCTTCTCCGGCCAAACCCACTTCGTAAACCCATCTTCTCCAATCAAACCCAAACCGCCGCCACCTCCATTCTCAGTCACCATCACCATCATCTACACCATCATCCCCATTTGCAACCACCATCCACCAAGCTCCGGCGAGATCCCTTCAATCCCACCACCGATTTCGACCAAAATCCGACCCAACCTCTGCCAGAACCCTCAAAACCCATCTCTACAATATCCGAACCCCATCTTCTCCGTCTCACCCTTAAACCCCATCTCAACCATCCTACTCTGTTTTTAACTCCCACAGCCACTACTCCGGCGGCCTCTGCATCTCCGATCACCGGCCGATTACCCTTCCACCACCATCTCCTTCCTTCTCTTATTCCCTCCACCACCGGCAACCCAATCGGAGCATCATAACCTCCATTAACCCATTACCACCAAACCCCTTTTCATCTCTCCCCTCATTTTCACCCAAATCTCTGCAGCCACCATCACAAACCACATCAAGGAGCAGAGGGATTTAGATCTGGATTTAAAGGGGTCGGATATCTCATTGGGTATTCTCGAGCAAACTGAGAAGGCTGCAAAAGGAGGTTTGAAATCCAAGGTTTGGGTATTGGAAGGTTGATGAAGTAGAAGTAGAAATAGAAAAGGGGTTTTGATTTAGGATTTGCAGGGAGCTGTGAAAGGAAAGAGAAGGAAGAGAAGAAGGTTGGGCCTCTCCATTTCCAAGGATTTTTGCCCATTTCAACCAATTTCGTCATCATCTCAACCCAATTTCACCAACAGCCCATCCATCACTATCTCCACTCAATTCCGCGGATGGCCCCTGCTGATGCGCTTATGGCTACCTTTTAACGCTACATGTAGGTTACCCGGATAACAAAAGAGGTGAGCATAGCATTCCTGTATTTTAGCATGTCATCTGGATTGGTTTTGATTTTTCTAACCCCAAGTATCCCGATTTATTATTGCATACCCATTTCAAATGATTACATTGGGTTAGTTTCTCTTCTTTGCCTTAAGTATCTTTCATTACATTTGGAGTTATAATAGTCCTTGGTGCATGAACCAGGTAATATGAAAGTTTAAGATTTTCTTCCTTGTGTGTTAGGCCCTTGATGTTTATCTAGTTTCATAGCTTGGACTTGTTGATTCAAAAGTCACAGATTTCAAATGAGGAGTGTCAGTTTCATTCATCCCTTGGGTTTTAGTTACCGATGTGCATATAAAGCAAAAGGAATCCCTTCATTCATTGTGATTCATTCTCTGCTCGGAATTTTGAAGTATGCTTGAAAGATAGTAATGGGACCTGATCATTTTTTAGGTTGGGACTTAGATCATATAGGATACCTGTGTTTGAATGGCATGGGGGTATGTTTGGTTCGCTTTTGGCATGCTACTTTAAATGAAAGCTGAGACCTGAATAATCTGTTGATGTTTTATAGGTGTAGAGATTCTAAGCTTTCGAGATTTAAGCATGGTTATTTTTTAGTGTGTCCAACATGTCTGTATTTCATTAAGGTACAAAATAGATTCCCTACACTAGCTTTATTGACTCAATAGATTTTGTACCATTTTTGGAGATGAGGATATTCAGGCTAATGCATGTTTTCATCTACTGTTGGAGTTTCATTCAATATACCCTTTCCTTGAGTACATCCGATGGAATTTTAGCCGCCCCAAGGTTAATTTGGACATGTAAAAGAGGTGGTTTCTTGTCCTTTAAGCCAAGAGGTCGATGTTCTTCAGAGTTGCTTCCCAATTTTGTGAGAGAAGGATCTAATATAATTCTCCGTGTAGGATAATGATGATCTTGTTTGATTCAAAGGAGCCTCAGTGTTTATCTATCCGATTCGGAATAAGACTAGCGACCTTGTCCTTTTAAGGAAATAATTCCTGACTTTTCCTTCCTTCTATCTCATTTTAGGATTTCTGTGGGGACTTAAGGTTTCATTTCTTTCTGAGATGGCTCTTCACATGCCCCTCGGGATCGCCTCTTAAGTTTAAGATTTGACCGATCATAGGGGCGCATCCCTGGGTTCAGGCTATGACAGAATGCTTCTTGAGCCAACCCTTCCCTTCCTGCCTTAGAGTTTTCGCAGGTTAAGGGATTCCTTCCTTTTAGGGTCTGTCATAGAGAGTTTAGGAGTCTGTCCATCCTTTATAGAGTCTAGGAGTAAGTCCTATCATCGTAGGGGGTTAGGATTCTGTTCGACCCCTCATCAAGTCATGTGATTCATTTCAATCCTTACAAGGCATAGGATTCTGTCCAACCCTTGCAGAGTCGAGATTCTGTCTTTCCCCCCCACAAAGTATAGGATTCTGTCCAACCTTTTCGGGATATCAGGAGTCTGTCCCATTCCTTATGATGATAGGATTCTGTCCTCTTGTGTCAAAAACCCAAAAAACATTTGAAAACTTGAAAACATAAAAAACATCTGAAAAATCCAAAATATTCCAAAAAATCTAGAGTCATTAGGAGTAGTTTCGAAATCTGTTCCGAACTACGGATGGCTTGATCCCTAGCTTGGGGGTACGTAGGCAGCTCAGGCATGCAGTTGGCATTCTGAGTCCAGTCACCATTTTAAAAACATATTCACAACTTCAAAACTTCCAGAACTTCAAACCTTTCAAAATAAACGTTTTTAACCTTCAAAAAATACAAAAATGCTTCAACCATTTTCAAAAAGATCTTCCCATAGAGTTAGGAGTCTGTCTTAGAAGTTTGGGGTGTCTTAGAGTTAGGAGTCTGTCTTGATCTTGTGTTGATTTGTTGTATCTCGTCGTGTAAGTGTCCCTAGAGTTAGGAGGCCTCGAGTCGTGGTCGGCTAGACACTTGGTCGAACTGATGGCTAGACTATGATACACTAGATATCCTATTGTTTCCCTATGACGCATAGCCTAGTCATACATAGGATGTAGGGCCCACCTGCATTAGTTTAAGGCTAAAACTTGCATTAGTTAGGGCATATAGGGAGTCTAAAAATCACAATTTACTTGAACTTAAGCAATCAAGAAGCTTTAAAAACTAGTCGAGTCTAGTTGGTCGAGTCTAGGATAGCGGTCCTAGACGGTTAGGCATCGTAGTTTAGAATAGGTCACCGAACTACGTTGACTCTGATTCTTCCCGAGGCTGGGATACGTAGAGCAGCCAAGATGGATGGCCATCTTGGTCCGAGTCGAGTATCACATTAGAGTCTTAGGGTTTGTCGTGTCGTGTGTGGAGTCCGGTCGTGTTGCGTGTTTTGATGTGTTTTCTTACTTTTCTGTACAGACCTCATACCTTTAGCTGTAGGGTGCATGTGCTTGTACATCAGAACTCAGACACCAATTAGGCATGCCACTCATAACCTAGCTATTCTTAGGTGATATCCCTTTCATTTACTCTGCGTGTGCTTATTATTTCCTCCCCGGGACGTGCATGCTTAGGTAGACGTTATCTCGGGGATATCAGTTCCCATTTGATATGATTTTCGCCTAGAATTCTTTGGAGTTAGTAAAAATGGCACAAGAGACCTTGTGCTTGCACTCGGGCAAATTGGGGGTGCTCTTCGGACCTTCCCCATTCGTCATCAGGCACGGACCTTTATATCTCTGGTTATCCATTGCAACAGAGCACAGTATGGGATCCAGGGCCCACTTCCTTGGATGGCGACTCTTCATATATCAGGTACGTCTTGGTTTCGAGACTTCGATCTCCGAATCAGGAGGTACCTCACTTCGCATCGCCACCCATGCTGTGAGTGGCTCCCCTTTCGAGAGTTCCTTGGTCGAGCTCTCCATCACGTGGATGATCCAGAGGCCGCCGGGGGCACGCCCCCTCAGCCGCTCCCGGATCGCGGTCCACACATCCCTTCATCGATATTCTCCAATAACGCAGAAGGATAATACAAAATCAATTGAGAGTGATGCAAGTGACCTCTTTGCTTGCACGCCTACACCAATGCCGCCTTTGTCAGTACAACAGATGCCAATGCATATCGCGATCTTTGGCATTGATTCCAAGGTCGAGGGTGAAGAGTCTGTTAATGATGACAGTGATAGTAGGGATGGCTCACCAACTCTTTAGATGCATCTTATTGATGTTCCTCCATATGTAGAGGGCACAATAAAGGTGCATGGCTTACCAATTTGGTCTGTGCTCCGTGATAGAAATATTGCTTTGCAGATCCCACTCTTGTTGACCCTCACATTGGAAGGAGCACCTACGAGCATGCCACCTAGAGAAGCTCACTCAATAATTGTCCCCTATCTCTAGGAACCGAGCCCTCGGGACCTCAACATTGATCGACGGAGCTACCATCAGTATTTGCTCCTTTTTCATGGAGTACATCAAGCGCTTGAGGCCGATGTACCACCAAGATTCCCATTTGATCGCGGACAACACAATTACATGGTAGTATCATTTCTCTTCCAATTGCTTGGGGGCAAGCAATTTGGGAAGGGGAGATTTGTAATGTTCTCTTTTAGGAACATTGATCTAGTGTTTGTGGATCGAATGGATGGGCCATATGGGACAGCTTTTTGTGTGATTGGACATCATTCGTGGGGCCGGATCATGCGGAGGTGACCTACTTGTGAGGCAAATGGAGTGGGAGTCCCTCTATAGGGCATGGGGTCAAGGGCCATATAGCATTCAAAGAGGATATGATATGACACTTTGGAGTGTCTCAGAGTGGTACTAAAATGATATGGGCACCCCTTCTGTGTGCATTGGGCAAAAGCCACTCTCTTGGACATTTTTGCTTGGGCATTGATTTGATATGGACACCTGGTTTTATATTGGTTATAAGCAGTGTTGCATGGATTCGGATTCGCGTGTCGGGATCCGACACGGATTCGAGGTGTCGGATTCGGCAAACCCCCAAAAGTGGGATTCGGATTCGTTAATTTTTAAATAAAATAAATTTTCAAAATTTTAAATTTAAATATATATATATATATATATATATATATGCTATGATTTGGTCGACACTTCAAATTTATTCCCGACTCACCTGTCCTGCCGTGTCCGACACGACACGCGTGTCCACACGTGTCGAAACTCCTTTGGACACTTTTACTTGTATTGTTGGAAGTATTAGACTTAATGTGGGTTTGTGGGCATGTTTGTGTACCGTATCAAGTGTGACATTCTGTTTTTTTTATTGAATATTGTGTTTTCCTCATTTAGACAAGCTCGAATCCATGTCGAAACTGAACACACGAATCCATATCCACAGATCATGATTACATATACTTTCTATTTTAGCCGTGTCCCTGTTTCTAAAGTTTGGACGTTTGCCGTGTCCGACACTCCGTGTCCGTGTCAACACGCGACACTCATGTCTGTGTCCACAAATCATAGTATATGTGTGTGTGTGTTCATGAAAAATTTGAGGGTAGAGGGTTGAGGTGAGTTTTCTATTAAGAGAGTTGAAGGAGGAAGGGGGTCGATAATCGAGAATCGAGGAGCTAGGGTTTTTATTAAAAGAGTACCGGTTTTGCTATCATATAAAAAAGTTAAGAAGAAAATACCTTTAAAAGGAAAATATACAGGATTCGCATTTCAAAAGATACAACAATGAATCGGATTCGCCCGAAAAAAAAGGGACACACCCGGACACTGCTACGACAAGAATCCGGGTGTGTCCCACGTGAATCCAAGTCTGATTCGGATGTGGAGACGTGTCGACACGGTTTCGGCATAGGGGGGCAAAGAATCCGTGCAACATCGATTATAAGTAGGTTGGATAGGTAAGGAAAGGGGTATGCTTGCCTATTATCTCCATGTCTCGAAGTGAAGTTGGCTAGTCTAGCCGATCAGCCGTGGTAGTGAGATAGTGCATCTCCTACATGGTGAAGGTGCAGTGAGCACCCCATCAATCCTATATCCCCTATCCTCCTTGAAGCAGTGTGCACTTAGAGATCACCCATCTTCCACAAGCATTCAAGAGAACACCCCCTCCATGAGCAGTGCGCCCTTGGATGCGACAACCATCTATCCTTCCCCATCTACTCTTCTCCTTCCGTACATATTCTCCACAACATCCCTCCATGTAATGCCCCCAATCTTCTGTATGCGACTGAATTGTTACATGAAGAGATTAACTTCAGATTGCCCATCTTCCATCTATCTTTATATTGTGTTTTTGCATATGGTGTATTAAATGGAGTGCTGCCATTAGTGCTATATGAATGCAATGCAGTCTTTTTCTTGAGTGTTTAATGTTCTTTATAGAGGTTGAAGAAAAGGGTCATTACAGTGGCCATGGCAGTTGGATTGGACTATAGCCATACTTTTTAGGTACTTTAGAGGAAAACAAGAAATCAGAAGGAAAGTGAGAACCATAGTTTCAAAACTCCCCCACGTCATTGTGGACTTCCCCGAGTGGACTCCCTTTTACCTTGGCCATTTTCTTGTCTGAGTCCGCATTTTGCCCTATAAAATCAATCAAAACTCGTTTGACTCTCCCAAGTTACGACCGCATCAATCAAGTCCTCAGCCACGTAAACTGAATGCACAACCGCACTGTGCCGAGTTGACTAGGATTTGTTTTGGCGTCGTTTTCACCTGCGGCTGCGTTTTGAAAAAAAACAGTGAGAAACTCTTGCTTGGAGAGAGGCCTAATTGCATTAGCTGTGAAACTTGCTCATCAATGTGGCAAGATGAGTTTGATTGTACCAGATCCATGTGATATTCTTCTTCAGTGCAGGATAATTAACCCTTTCTTCTTCCGACTAGAGGAAGAACAAGAAAGAAAAAAAAAAACAGCTCTACCCCTCCTTCCATGCCTTTCAAGTTTTGGGGTTTATTATCTTATATAGAGTATAATATATTGCAATGTGACACTTCTCCTCGGTTTGTGCCTCTTTCAATTCTGTTGGCATACAAAAAAAAAGGTGAGTCCCATCCCAATTTCTAAGCAATGTACCCAATTTATGCTGTTTAGTACTGTTTATTTTTATCAATGTGGCACATTGTGGATGGCCATGGTTTGAAATTTTAATTGATGTGACAAGCTTTGGATTATCTCCATCAAATGAATGTTCACTCACATTTAAATATCACATGTAGGGTGGAGTCTAGAGGAGCATATCAAATACAACATCCCCCCCTCCCCCCGCCACTGACACACACCCACACAAAATGGTCAAAACCCACGTCTACCTCTACAAATTTAGCCAGGAGATAAGTGGGTCCATTCAACTTAAAAGATGTAAGTTGCATCCTGGGTATCTCCTTAATGCTTGAAATATTATGTTTAGTTTCACCGATAATGAGGATTAACAAGTGGGAAAGAAATCGAGCAGATTACAAATGGGGCAGCAACTATTTACTCAATCTAGGTAGCAAGTTAGACACTTGTTAACAGGGCAGCAACACAATCATCAACCTTCTACACATGAACTCCGAAGCGTCACTTGCCACGTGAACAGTGTAGGGGACATGAATTGAGTAATACCTCACCTTTTTATGGGTAGAAATTGCTGACAATCATTCTCTTTGCAACAACTCCCCACAACAACCCTCTGCCACAAACCCAAGCATTTCTTTAGATGTTGAACCGGTAGGTCACAACTTCCTCGAGGAAAATAGAGTCTCCGCCCCACAAACCCAAGCATTTCTTTAGATGTTGAACCATTAGGGCACAACTTCGTCAAGAAAAATGGAGTCTCCGTTGCAGTTGTCAAGGATCATGATCCCTTGATTGCCTACGCAAGCAAAATAGGAAGTAGAGTGATGAAACCAAAGCGGTGTGTGTGGGGTGGGGGGGGGGGGGGGGGCGGGGGGGGCGGCTTTGAGTTCATAATTTCTCCTTGCATCATCATCACTGCCAACCCATGAAAAGTTAAGCCTCATAGAACCCCTAACTACAAATTAAGGTGCCATACGTAAGAAGAAACATGCCATGAGATAACAACTACAGGATGTTGGAGAGGAAGGTTCATAAGAAAACGGCCCATCAATAATTCTTATGCCCAACTCTTTTTTACAGGGTAATTTCAGAATATTAAACTGTTTTTAACTTTATATCCTTTTGAGAAAATTTGGTATAGGTTTGTCAACTAAACTTTTATTGACTAATTAGAATATAATCAGCTCAGAACTTTTTCGTGGCCTTATTTGACGACCTCCTCTTCTTTCTGATAAAGTTTATGTTGCTGGTATTGTGACTATCTGAGCTGATGTTTGGGGAACACAATTGAACTGCATTTACTTTTTAGACATGTAATCATATTATTGATGCTTCTATTATTTTCGTGTTAAGGTAATTTTTCAATCTCTACAACTTAGGTTTTAAGTTGATTTATTGGTCACTATTTGTTGATTTATTTCTCGCTATTATTTTCATGGTGGAATGAAGTAGTCTGAAAAAATTCATTGAGGCTCCGAATTTTCCTGGCGCCGCAAAATTGGCGTGGCATTTTTTTGGACAAATCGTTGATGCTCTCGCATATATGCATGGGCGCGGCATCGTCCATAACGATTTGAAACCAGACAACATCCTTCTGGATGCGCGAGACGAAATTAAAGTTGCAGATTTTGGATAATGTAAGATTCACAAATCTTTGAATTTAAAGTCTTACTATTTCTTCATTTTTTTTAATGTATTCTCATGTTTGTTTCATCATCTCCCTATTCAATGAGATTAGTATGCTGTTTCCAACATGTTGACAGCCTTGATTCTTTATCATCTTACCTTTTTATGTGGGTAACCTGCTTGAATGCAGGTCATATAGATAAATAAATAAATATATATATATATATATATATATATATATATAGTGGGTTCCTTATTTTTCTGAACAAGATGAATGAATAGGATATGAAATGAAGAAGTGTTCGTCTTTTAGGATGGGTCAGCGAAGGTCGGAAAACTTGAACATGTGAGAAGATTTCAAATTCTTAAGTAGCTTAGTATGAAGTTATGTTTAAACTCTACTTCATACTACTAACATGCATATTGAAAATTTGAGAAAACTATGTGTTTGGCTCTTTTATATGTATGTAATCTGTTGGAGGACAAAGCATGGGTTCAAACTATCAATTATATTCAGTTGCAAACCATGGAACATCAAAACCTTTCCAGAATATCATCACTCATTATATGCAAATCAACTCGGATGCTCATCAACCCTAAAATGCATGTGAATCATATCATTATTCAACTAGGGATGTCGAGAATGTGTGTGATTCAGTTTCTCCAATTATTGAAAGATCTGATATCTGGACCAGGCTGATCAACCATGGTCAATTGTTCCCTTTGGCACCATTGATGGGACCAACCTACTGAAGTAGATATTGGGTAGAAATATGGGGAGAAGATTGCTGGGAATCTGGTATTTGTACGGTGCAAGGATTTTGAAAAAGCATTATGCCTTCCCGATCGTTACTAGCATCATGTCCATGCATACAAGACAAATTATGCTAGTAAAAAAAGAAATTTTTAAAAGGAGTGTCAATATGATCATAAATTGGACTTCTCGTTGTCTCCAGTTACGCATTCAATACACACAAAGTAGAAAAATTCTTCTCATAGTTTCCAAAACTTCATGTTAGAACCCTTTTAAACCCTTTGTGATATAGACTTTGTAAGGCATTATGTATTGTGGATGTGCTGAATATTTACTGAGCACAACTTTGGAATGGAAAGGTACATGTGTAGGTTCGTCAACCAAGGTCATCCCGAATTTGATTAACCTTACTAATGTTAGTTCGATTTTGGTTCAGTGCAGGTTATTTTTTGGAGTGAAATTTCTCATATGAGAAAAGAACAGAATCTCCAAGGATATCACCATAATGGTAAAAGGCACACCAAAATGTTGAACTCAACAACATTACACAATCTGCATTCAATCTCAATCATTACTTAGAGTTGTGGCAGTTTTCTAGCAATGAAACTCAGACTGCCTCTTCTACTACTAATAAGTTCTTCATTTTTTGTATACTAGACATATTTGATAATAGAGTTACACTCCATTTGAATTTTGGTTGATGACAGCTAAATACTCTTATCATTCACACATAAAAAATAGGACCAAGCTTCCAAATATAGAACCTTAGTGATAAACAGTTTATTTAAATCTTTTATTTAAGATTATACAGTATGCATTTACAGCTCAACAAATCACCAGCTTCAGGTTACAGATTTTATCAAGAGTAATCTAAATTTCTTGTTAAATTTGAAATAATTCTTAGGGAAAAAAAATCAATTACAGCACTCACCTTCTTTTTTGTATGGCATCCACGATAAAAAAAAATTGCTTCAAACAAGTAGACCACATACTAGATTGGTTACAACTGACAAAACCTGCAGAATTCTATCGTATGGCTAGAAACTTCCACAATCAGCTAAAGCATTCACATGTTAGAAGAAGCGGTGTAATTTATTAATCTTTGTAGAGAGTTGACTCCATACTTTTAGAAATATTTATGTAAACTGTTTTTGGCTTACTTTGTTCATGATATCTGTTTTATTCCCAGTAAGTACAATTCTTACACACACACGCACACGTGTGTGTGTGTTTTGCCATTCATCGTTATTAATTTTTTCTTTTTCTTTTTTTTTTTATTCTTTTCCAGCAATGCCTCTGCCATTATTGCAACAGGACAGTGAAATCGGTCAGCTTTCCAGAAATCCTACCCCTTATGTAGCACCTGAATTGAAGAGAAAATTGAAGGAAAAAAAGAAGGGGAAAAAGAAGAGAAAGGCTAACCTCATGGATGAAAAGGTAGACATTTTCAGCTTAGGAGTCATTTTTTTTGAGCTCCTATATGTATTCACATCACCCGCAGCAAATGTGGAAAGATGTCTTTGTCTTGCTGACATCCAGCGTCATGGAGTGCCACATGATTTTGAAGAAAAGTATCCAGAAGAATCAGCGTTAATAAATCGGATGATATCGGGAAAGGTTTACAATCGACCTTCAATCACAGAATTACAAGTGCTTGCCCGACAGAAGAGGCAGAAGTGCAATTTACATTGACGATTTTCAATTTCTTGTTATGACATTGCAACTACAGGATGGTAGACTAGATTTTGGGTTTTCTCCCTAGGTCTTCATACATTACTAAAGAAATTAGTCTTCATACCACTTTTGAAAACTCATTTTGTACCCCTTCACCCTTTTCAATGTAAAAAAATGTTTCTGTTTTTTTCCACTAAACAATCCATCACAAACAAATCTCAATATCTTGACAAATATTAAATTCCTCATAGTATGCACACTTTACCAATTTCAATAATGCTTCTGTTATTTCCCACTAAACCATTAATCACATACAAATTCAATTCCTTCACAAATATTAAATTCCTTGTGATATGCACACCTTAAACTTCTTACAGCACTTTCAAAGAGACCATTCAAAAAAAAAAGATAGCAATTTCAAAGAGCACCCACTAATCCTTTTTGCATTAGTTTTAAAAATTTTGAAAGTGGAAACAGATTCTAATATCTTTGTGATAAAATACAGCAACATCAATAAATAGGACGGATTACCCCTTCTGGCTGACAGGCAGATATTTGTGTTTGTTTTTTTTATTTACTTCTTCCTCAAATCAACATCATAGTTCTCCATATTTCCTACAGAAAAAAAAAATCCCCGTGTTTTCCTAACTATGCAGTTTTCAAATAGCCCGAGATCTAGTTTGGCAAGTGGTAACCACTCAAAAAAAAAATCTAATTTTGGTTAAGAACATTGGTTAAGAACATCAACAGCACAAGGAACAAAAGGGGTAAGACAACAATAGAAGATCAAATCAAATAGCAAGAGAGTTACCAAAATGAGATTTTTTTCCCTCGGTGATTGACCAAATCAAATCCAAATCAGTTGAAACTTTTACAGAAGCATGATAAGAACCATGTAAGAATATTGTAAATTTTTCATGAATTTTTATTTCTGTTTGGTGCCAATTATTCTTTGATGAGATTCGAGCATGTAAGGAGGTCAGCTAATAGAAAGCCTGACAAATTGGCTAAGGGGGTCAGCTAATAGAAAGCCTGACAAATTGGCTAAGCCTGACAATTATTCTTTGATGAGATTCGAGCATGTAAGGAGGTCCACAATTTCGGTCCGAAATTTTGAGAAATAGTAATTTTTTTTTTCAACAAAAAAAATATGTTACAAAATTTCGGAATTTCAGTCCGAAATTAATTAAATATTCTATTTTAATTATTACCAAATTTCGACCTCAATTTCAGAATTTCAGTCGAAATTTCGGTTTTTTGAAAGTCCGAAACCGGTACCGAAATCGAAATTTTAAACCATGAGTTTAGATGGAGAAAAAAGGATATAATCACTCAAGGCATCATGTTATAACGTTGAGGACTCACTCAGCCAGCATCCTTTTATAATGTTTTAAGTGAAGTATTGATAGGCTCTCCCTATTAGTCAATAGGATATAATCGCTTAATTCATTAGTTAATGACTCAAAGCTCATACTTAATGGTCAAGTAAAGAAAAACACTCAAGGCAAAATTGAAGGCAAAATTGAGAGATAATAGTGAGATGGTGTGAGCCCTGGCAATCTAAATCTAAAAAAAGGGTTGAAAAATAGAAACTATCCAAGGTGCTGAAATAAAATTAATCTAAAATAACGGAAATTGTCTAGTCACCCTGGCTGGATCACATCAATCAGAAATACAAAATAAATATTTTTATCGTTAAAAATGTGGTGCAACCCATATGTTAGTACACTTCAATGAAATGCCATACATTACATGATTCAAAATCTAGTGGAATCAAGAATTGAATTTGAACTCTTTGGCATTCTTCCATTTCATTGACATCATAAGAACGAAAAATTGAATAGCTCCACAATTTAACACCACAATTTAAAGTATTGAAAATACAAAAAAAAAAAAAAAAAAAAAAAATCATAACCTCCTTGATTCTCAGTTCAAAAAGACCAAGTGAAAGCTACTCATACAACACCTTCGAGAACCCTGTGTGCACTACAAGCTCAACATAACACACACAGGCAATAAGTTTCTGGTTACGAATAACACTGGATGTTAAAACCTCATTGTTTCTTTAACAGGAAAATGAGAAAGAGGGGGCGGGGGTGTTCTTGTATCTTTAAAAGCAAAAGGTTTAAAAATAATAATAAACACTGGATGTGAAATTTTCAAGTCCACCCTTGGTTACGAATTACTCAGCTCAGCCGATGATCCACTTCCAAGGCCATGTTAAACGGGGTGGGTGGAGAATCATTGGGTCCCAAAATAACAACACTAATAGCCATCTATTATCATAAAGCAAGAAAACCTGCCAATGATATTTGTTTCTTTTGCAAAAAAATATACAACAATGTAGAACGATTTTGGTTCTTTCTAAAACTATGGAACCATACCAATAAGATGAAGCTACTAAAATCGGAAATAATTGTAGTAAAATTAGAGTCAAATCCCTTTGAGCACAACAGAACAAGAAGAAAAGCTCAATTTAAATTGTAAATCCTACCCTAAAGATAAAATTAGTAAAGACGAGCTCAAATTCTTTAATTAGAAACATAGAAAGCAAAACAAGAATACAAGCTCAATTAAAATCCTAAATTTCACTGAAAGAAAAAATTACTAAAGATAAGCTCAAAGTCTCCACTCAGAAATAAAGAAATAAATATAGTTGTTGTTGCTATGACTGCGGTGTAAACGAAATGTTTGTCCACTTTAATGAATTGTAAAGCTGAGACAGATGTGGATAGATTGGAATGTGTCGGTTGATCTCGCCATTCTCTAAGCAAAACATCCATAAATTAACACCCCGACATTTACTATTCCTGTGAGCGGACGAAATGGAGTTTCCTTTGAACCCCAACAAGCCAGATGATTTAAGAGAAACAGAGCCACTCGTACTGGGGTGTTCATTATCCCTGTGAGCAAAACAAATGGAGTTTCCTTTGAACCCCAACAAGCCAGATGATTTAAGAGAAACAGAGCCACTCGTATCCAAGAACAGTATGTAGTCACCAATGCTTTCCACCAAAACCCACTTTGGAGCACTCTGATCTAGCTTGAAAACACGGAAGGTTCCAGTAGCACAAATATTTCTGAAAAGGGATCCTTCATAATGAGAACAAAAATCTCTTGGTTCAAGACAATATCCTACAACCATCAACAACTCTCCACATGATTCCATCAAATGGTAAGAAAAGTGGTGGGCGACCCTCAAATATCCATTAGGCTTGGATGGTAACCGTGACAGAACTTTGCTCCAACGTCGTCTAGGTTTGTCTCCCAAATTGAAAGCCTGAAGTTCTCCACTTCCAGTCATGGCATAAAAAAATCCCTTAAAGAATATGAAATCCTCATACTCACTGCCTTTTTTCCCAATGGGAGTCCATGTTTCACCTCCAATTTGACAGGAGAATAATCCTCCATAAACAGTAAGGGCCACAACTACACGGTTATCAGCTATGGTTTTCTGATCCTCAAAGGTGGGTGGTGGAAATATCACTGCCTTCTTCAACCTCCAGGGGTCGAATTTAAGTCCACGCAAAAAAGACACATTATATGGAAGCTGGATTCTGGATCTTGAAAATGGGTTCAAGAGAAAACACCGTGCAAACCCATCTGTCATTATCATCCACTGGCCAGAAGATCCACGGCATTCGAATCCACGTGCCTCTGGCAACTTTAGATTGTAAACTCTGCTCTCGTATGGGCTGAAAAAACTCCGAGTCACACTGTTTTGATTCTCAGAGAGCAGAAGCCATGGTAATGGAGATGATGTGTTAGGTTTCTTTTTCGCGACACTTGTCCACCACATACAGACAGCACCAAAGCGGATATGATCCTCGAGGGATAGCCTATTTAGAATAAAAACTATGATATCCATGGGAAGTTCAGACCACCTACGCTCTACAGCATCCATTGATTTAGAAAAAAAAAATCTAATTTTTGTCTAGAATACCCACAACACGAGGAACCCAGATCAAGTAAAGGGAAGAAGAAAGGAGAAAAAGGCGGTAAGACAACACTAGATGCTCAAATCAAATAAAAAGGGGAGAAGAAAGGAGAAAAGGGTAATAGAGAATGTTACCAAAACGAGATTTTTCCCCCAATAAACCGTGTTCTTCTCTTCGTTTCTTCTCCCAACTGCAAAAGCCTTCAACCTTTTTTTTTTTACACGAAGTCAAAAAGAGAGAAGGAGGGTTTTCTTCTTCACAAACCCTAGAAACTCAAATCCAATAAATTTAAAAGGTTAGAAGAAAGGGGAAAGTGCCAACTAAAGTTTCCCGATGGCTACCGTATGTTTCTATAGAACAAACACATATGAGTCAAAAATGATATTCGCACTCTCTTTGTTTTAGGAGACTTGGTGACTTTTTATATAAGTCCGTTATTTTTTCAAAATGAGAGTGGGACCCACTTCTTAGGATGATCTACAATGTAAATAAGTTGTACACATATATCATCTTCATAGGATGATCCAAACCGTTCATTTGTTAGCCCCCCCCAAGAGGTTGTAGGAATTGGAGTACGGATTACGATTTCGATTTCTGATTCTCTCAATCCAAATTCAGCTCTAGTTTTTTATGAGATATCAGGCCCACCATTATTTAGTGTTTTTTTTATTGATTTCTACTTTTCTGAGCAATCCAACACTCAGGGGCTTCGAGCAGTATCCAAGGTTTCACCTTGTTTTTATCTTACATCGACTGAAGTTATATGCTCGAAACTTTTTTCTCTCCAGTGGAAACTACAAATGCTGCTCCATGTATGTTCATCTGCTCAAAAATCATATTTGTAGCTGGTAAACATCTGTTGAGCTACCACCTTATTGCTACAATTTTTACATCAACATTTTTTTTGCTTTTATATCCCATGCTGTTCTCTCTTTTTCGTGCAGCGCTTAGTTAGTCCCTGATGTTTTTGTGCATTTTCTTAGTTCTTCTGCTGTAAATAATACAGGAATGGATGCCCAGGTTGCTTATAGCTTCCACCATTTATGTGATGAAAAACCATGTCTTGCACATTGTTTAATTGCAAAGAAGGTATGATTAGATTATCATTTTTTTATTAAACTGTATTGATCTAATTTTAGAGGGGACTATTGCCTTCACTACATTTTAGTATGGGTGCAACTTGGGCTGGGCTCAACCTGAACGCTACGGGTTCAACCCGATTTTGGCTCGGGTTGTGGTGGCTTTTCTTTGGGTTAGGTTGGGAAAAGGAAACCCGATTTAATTTCGGGTTGGGTTAGGATTGAGGCCTTGGCAACTCAACCCAACCCGAACCCGAACCCGACCTCCGTCCTGTAATTTTATCATGATTTTCTTTGGGTTATGTTTCTTCTTGTATTTTTCTTTTTGGTCCTAGGTGAACCCGACTCAACCTAACCCGATTTGGGGTTAGATGGGCTGGGTTGGGGCTGAGAGATTTAGAGGCGGGCTGGGTTACTGCTGACCATCCTCGACCTGAGGCTCGGGGTTAGGGTCGGGGGAATGCTATCTCGGGTTGCCGGGGTTGGTCTCAACCATATCCAACCCGACCCGAGTTTCACCCCTACATTTTAGCAACTTGGTTTGAAATGTATGTAGTTTATTACATTGTTGTACGCTTGATCATTCATTTTTTGGAATGAAATATGTCGTCATAAGTAGCTCCGCTATAACAATCATACCTTTGGATATTCTGTTACATAGTTTCAAAACTCCCCCACATCATTGTGGACTCCCCCGAGTCGACTCTCATTTACCTCAGTTGCGTTCTTGTCCAAGTCCGCATTTTCCCCTACGAGTCAATCAAAACCATAGTTACCAAAGTCGCCATCCACCCTCCGACCCGCGATCTGGGGTCGCACGATCCCAAACGTGGTTCGCTAGGGACCCGGATCGCCAAAAATGACGACCCGTGGCGACCTGCGGGAGAGAATGGTAGAAATGCATATAGACTAAGGGAGAGATGGATGGAGAGAGCCACAAATTTTATATGTTTTGGGTTGGATTGGAACTAGAGCTTTCTTTTTGAAAAAAATATGTAAGGCATACATGAGGTTTTTTCTATTTTGTTTAGTAAATGGATGTAGTGTGGACTATGGAAGGATATTCATATATTCCAACGGGAACTTTCTTTTTGAAAAAATATGTATGACATAAATGAGGTTTTTATATTTGTGTATTAAATGTACATAGTGTGTACTATGAATGATATTCTTGTAAAAATATATGAAATTATATATATATATATATATATATATATATATATATATATATATATATATATATGTGTGTGTGTGTGTGTGTGTGTAGAGAGAGAGAGTCTAAGGCTGAATTAGCTCTCCAAACTGACCGCAACTCCGAATAGCGAACCGACATAGCATACCCTCATCGTACCGCGTACCGGGCTACCATCGTACCCAGTTCCTGTTCCCATACCATGTACTGGAACGAACTGCATTCCAGGTAATATTGATCAAAACTCCTTTGACTCAAGTTATGATCGCGTCAACCGAGAACCCAATCGCTTTGTGCGATTGGCTAGGACTTGCCCTGGCCACATATTGAAACATTCTTATTGTATATTGTTTCTTAGGCTACTTGGGTTAACACCATTATTTTTTTAACATACTCACGGATTATGCCTCAAAATAGGTGGCTTTTTTTGGAGCATGGATGATATATTTCAACCGACTTCTTGCACTTGAGATACGAGAACCTGTCTATTCTTGAATGATTTGATGACATTTTTTCTCAAATAATGATTGGTTCGGCTGGATGAATGGTTGGATCCCGGGTCTGTACCCGTCATGTACTCAAAATTTGAACTTAGATTCTTGTCTGTGATGCTTCTGATAGTACCCAATTGCTGTATGACAGGTTGTAGCCTTGTAGGTCTATCATTCCCCACCCCAACACACCTTTTCTTCTTCTTTTTTGCTTTTTCTGATTTTAAAATTGCATAACCTCCTTTATACTTTTAGAAATATATTTTCAAATTTTACTTCCGCTACATTAGTTTAAAAACTGCGCTGAAAATATTTACATTTTCACCGGAGGTCAAAACTTTGGAAAAAATAACCGGTGGTCCTATACCGGCGGATATGATAAATTATCCACGCCATCTACGGGCAGATTGATTAAGGCTCGTAGTTCACGGGGTGTGTTTTTTTTTTTTTTTTTTTCTGAACTTCCTGTTGGTTAAACCAAACTTTCTTGTAGTGACAGCTAATGCTTCGGGAACAAGAGGCTAGACTGACTAAAGAGGTATGTCTAACATCAATGATCAAGTTATTCTAAAATATACAGACAAGGCAACGTCTGCACCTTCATAGTCTACCTTCTTATACCATCATAGAAATGCAAGTGACACATCTTCTTTACACAGTATGAAACAGGGGATCATTTTACACCCCTTCTATTGCTTCAGTAAGGAGGGCCATTGACCAAATCAATTCCAAAAATGTAAGTTATTCTCCCTTTTTTTCTTCCTAACATTATGATTATGCTCATTCATTGGACATGGTGGTGGGCCATTTCTATTCAAATATAGAAAAAGTAATGAGAACACATTACGAGTTGTCCACTCACAATCGAGTCTCAAAATCCAAAACAAACATGGCCTTCCTGTTTTTATCTCACTTGGTAAAAACATACTTGCACCAACAACATACTTGCTCCATAGAAGAAACAAGTGTCACTCATGGTGGCGAGAACATCACTGCACATCACAACTCCCAAAAAAAAAATCCAAGGATAATCATGTCTTCAGTTTTGGGCTGAGCTTTTGCAAGAAATAAAATGAATTTGATTCAACCAAAAGCAAATCCAATTAATAGGTAAAAGCTTCATCCGAATTTACTAAAATCAACAGTAGAGCAGAAAGTATTCAACTATGAAAAGTTCTGCTACAAGAAATTCAACTTGGAGGAAAAAAAATCCAGCCATGATATGGTTATGGAAAAGTTTGGCAGGACGCAACTGAAAAGATTAGTATAATAAACAGTGTTGTTGGTGAATGCACCTCCCCTCTTGGCTGACAATGTGTGTCAATATCATATGTTAATTGCTCGAGAAGAAAATATAAAAGAATGTAATTTAAATTAAGAGATCCGAAAATTTGGATTCAGTCCTTTTACTTTCATGGAACTGAACAGTTTTCTATACGCTTGTTTAATTTGCTGCCAAAAATCCGCAATACGTGTGTAAGTTGCGGAAGGCTTTATATGGCTTGAAACAGGCTCCGAGAGCGTGGTATGGTAAGATAGCGGAGTTTCTCATTGCTAGTGGTTATTCATTGGCGTTGTCGGATTCTAGTTTGTTTGAGAAGTTCACAAATAATAAAATTTCAGTGGTGCTTGTGTGTGTTGATGATCTAATCGTTACTAGAGACGATTTTGAAGAAATCATAAGAATCCGAATTAATCTTGGAACATGTTTTCAGATGAAGGAGCTAGGAGAGCTTAGTCTTTTTCTTGGTCTTGAGATGGATCGAACTGAGAAAGAGATATTTATAAGTCAGCGGAAATAGGTCGGAGATCTACTCAAGCGGTTCGGGAAGGCCGAGAGCAATCTAATTGCTACTACAATGGAGATTAATGCAAAGCTTTGACTAGAGGAAGGAGAATTCAAAAATCCGAATATGTATCGTCAGCTAGTGGGTAGTTTTCTTTATCTAACCCTCACTAGTCCAAATATAGCACAATCGGTCAGTATTGTAAGTCGATTCATGCAAAAGCCTAAAAAACCACACCTTGATGCAGTTCGTCGAATACTGAGGTATGTAAAGGCACGATGGATTTTGGTATTTTCCATGAAAAAGGTGGTAATTGTGAAGTTATGGGATTATGCTTGAGATCTTTCCACACAGAGATCTACTACAGGGTATGTTTTTAGCTTACGATCGGGAGTCATTTCATAGTACAAACGACAACCGGCCGTTTCTTTATCCATAACTGAAGCGGAGTATCGTGCTGCGGCAATGGCGTCACAGGAGAGTGTGTGGTTAATGATGTTGATGGAAGACCTACACCAAGATACTGATTATACGGTGGGATTGTATTGTGACAATAAGAGTGCGATCAAGCTTGCGGAAAATCCAGTGTTTTATGCTAGAACGAAGCACGTGGAAGTACATCATCACTTCGTCAGAGAGAAGGTGCTTCGTGGAGCAATTTCTCTCATGTCAGTTCGTTCAGATGATTAAAGTTGCCGACATATTTGACAAAGGTCTGAACTACAAGAAGTTTGTGAAGTTTCGAAAGGAACTTGGCGTGACCAATAGAGAGTCAGCGCTGAGGGGGAGTGTTGAGAGTCACCACTAACTCATCTACACAGTGCCGGAGGGGACGGGCCGGCACGGCATGCCCCATTGCGGGCCCACATGGGTGACTCCTATCCTAACTAGGAATCCTAGTTTGTTTAGGAGTTAAAGAGTTAGTTGAGTAGAGTCCAATTATAATAGGTCTGTTTGTGGTTAGAAGCTAGTCCTATTAGGATTGTGTTGGTGTTTACGCTATTAAAGAGAGATAACCGAAGTCCAAATTAGTGAAGAGAAAATGTTCAGTAACGTTATATAGCAGAGAGAGAACTGAGTGTGAAGTAAAGCAAACAGAGAGACACGAGCATAGAGAAGTAGAGAGGATAATATTTGACTGAAAAACGTTAATGCTCTGTTTGGTTACCTATTTTTGAGGAGAATAGCGGGGGATGATCTTCTCTTGAATTGTCGAAGCTTGTTTGGTTGCCTTTTTAGCAAATTAGGGAACTTTGACCACCACCTTTGTCGGGCTCTTGTCGGCTAACGTGGCACCCTCCAAATCTAGTGCGGGTCCTCTCATCCTACCTACCCAAATGAACCCAAAATTTAACACCTTGGATCGATCTAGTGCGCGTCCTCTCACCCTACCTACCCATATGAACTGCTGCTAAAGGATCAATTTGGAAATGAAAATCGTCATAGACCCTCATTCCATATATAAGAAAATTCTTAGTAAAGCAAAATGTTAGAGTGAAAAGCGGAGTTACTTTTTCTCTCCTGCAAGGTACTCATCAGCTCTTACTTGCCTAGTTTCTGCGATCAGATCCGTTGATCCGAACGGCAATCATAACCCTACCCAAATTCCCTTGAGAATACCTTGATCGGATGATCTTTGGACTTTGATCCATCAAGACCGCATGTTTTACCCCATGATTTTCTACGAGATCAATGGTCTTCACCTCACATACATATCCCCCTTACAGGACACAAAAATTAAAGAAAATGGCACTGATAAATTCACCCCCTTTACGGTTTGTGGCTTCATCACCAACTCTCTCTCCCCTTAGTGGGGCCAACAACTTAATTGTTTACATCTTTGAACAAGGTAGGCCCCACCTATATTTATTATCACAACCCGTATTCTCTCTTCCTCTCCTGTCTTTGTAATGATATAGTCAATGGCTCCCAAAGAGGCCTTAATGTCTAATTTTCAAGTTAGAATAAACTAAACTATTCTCATTTGCAAATGATGACCAGAGGCATGTACAGAGGCCCTTACCTTATGAAGGTATGTTTGGCCTTTGGGAGTTCAAAGCTCCAAATTCAAATAGATCGAATGATCCCAGCCATCCGGAAACATTCCATTAATAGATGTTAGCTGTTGATCATGTCTCAAAATTTGTGTAAAGATCATCATCTATCTTGTGGTAAAATCGTCCCTAGATGCAATAGGGCTCACAAGATCAATGGTCATCCGGCCAGTCAATCAAAAATAAAGTGGTATTTTCAATTTTCAACATGTACGTAAATTGTATCGTATTATGCCCTAACTCGATTGACAGTCTGAACATCGATGCGAGCTATTCTACCTAGACCTGGCAAACGGGTAACCCGCGTGGGTACGGTACGACCCATGCAGGTACGGGTAAAAAATACCCGCGATTCTGCGGGTAGCCATTTCATGTACCCAGACTCCACCCGAGCGGGTACGGGTAAACCCGTGGGTAACCGGGCAAATTTTGGAGTTCTATTGGTATCACATTCTCCAAGCCTCCAAGGTTACCGACAATCTGAAAATTGCCCCATTTGATGGCCACAATTATGGAATACCCATCACATAGAAGTGTTTCCAGTTCGTGAAAAGTAATCAATTGAATACATGAATTGTGTGACAATGAATGCTTAATCAACAAGTAGAATAACAAAATAAATGCAATAAACTTCGCATTGATGAATCAAGAACAGACATGTCAGCTTTTAAAGGCACATACCTAATACCTTCAGTCTATTCCAAGTACAACAGGCAACCTGAAAATTCCACTACAACAGGAAACCTGAAAATTCACTGAGGGAGAATATATATATATATATGGCGGAGTTTCTTCATGTACATGAGGGCATTTTGGTCTCTAAAAGTCTTTCGGAGCCTGATTTTTTCATTTTTCATTTTTTGCTTTTTGTGATGCTATGCCTGCGGGCACCTGCTGATTTACCCGGCCCAGCCCAGTTTTGACTGGCCAGGTGGACCCGCGGGTCCACTTCAAACGGGTCACTAATCAGAGACCCACACGTGCAAATTTGCGGGCAGGCCGGGTGGAGCCGCGGGTGCGGGTCACTTTTTGCTAGGTCTAATTCTACCCCAAGACCTACATCTCTGATTAAACGTTCCCAAACGGTGGATTTCTAGTTATTCTGGTAATTGATCAGTTTCATTGGATCTCATGTCACCACATGGATGTGATCTGGTTTGTTGATATTTTTTTAATACACACAAGTCTGTCCAATTGCCATTGGCCCCACCTTGATCTGATTGTCAGAGTTTTTATATGGTGTAAGCCCTTATATTCCAGTATTTTTCAAAAAGTATTGTGTCTTACATTATAGGATGATCCAAACTGTCCATCCATTTGATTAGCCACAACAGAAATAGGTTGTGTCCCAAAATCATTTCCACATGATGATCCCAAACCTCCGATTTAGAGTTTTGCAATTCCTCTATAGACTGTAGGGCATCCTAAGGAAATGATTTTTTGGCAACAACCTATGGACAGTTCGGATCATCATCATACACCGTAATACTGGACTATGCGGCTTACACCATATATTATAAAGAGTAAAATGATATGAATATAGTTTATGTAAAGGGATAACATTATAAATTGAAGGTCCCTTTAAATAAAACTTGAACTGCGCTAGTTCAAGTTACTTTTTTCACGTGTGGTCGAACAATTGAAAATCAGGAAAAAAAATTCTTTTCCAAACATTTTCAAAAATTACCAGCAAACCAAACAAGGCCTAAAGGATCATTTTTTTATAAGGCTTTTTTCCTAACATTGTGAAGAATGCAAATGATTTTTTTTTCCTAGGCCTTAGATCCAGGGATGAAATGTATCTGGCGTGGGATTAGCACTATGAGAGTCGTTGATGTGCGGCCAGATCAATGGTCCCAAATTTACGTGTCTTAATCAACTGCCGATGTGATACATCTTTAGTTCAGTCAGGTTCTGATATTCAAGCAACAACTCCAACATCACAGGTTATTAAGCAGAGGATCAGAGGACAGCCAAAATGGATGGCAGATTATGTGAGGGGTTGAGGATAAACAAGGCTTAAGCAGGAGAGGGTAAGTCAGCTGAGATTGGGTGGAACTAGAGTTTGTTAGGTGGTTAAAATGATGTAACTTCAGTCAATAGTTAGTTGATGGTTGTAACAGAAATAACTGAATGTACTAAGCATATAAATGAGCTCATTGTGAATGGAAAAGGAAGAAATTACTCAGAACTTCTTCTCTCTCTTTCTACTCTTCCTCTGTTTCTTCTCTAGGATTTCCTTTCTTTTTTCTTGATTCTTTCTAATTTCAGAAGTGCAGATTGCATTATCAAACAGATTCTTCTTCAAAGAAGCATCATTGGTGCTTTCATTGATTTCTGATCATGGCGGATGGAACTCGAGCTAGACAAAATTCTCAACCAGATGTTAACATTGATAAAATTTCCGCTCAAATGCCTGCTATGCAGAAACAAATGAGAGAGGATTTCTTGGCTCTTCTCCGCCCAATGCAGCAGCAATTGGATAAATTGTCATCCGATTTCGAATCCAATAAAAATCAGCAAAACCATAACCCATCCACTTCTTCCCAACACAGCCAAAATTCTTCCAATTCCTCTTCCCAACAAGGAGATATGCCTTCTTCTGTTCTTTCTATGCCTTTCCATAAACATGTTAAACTTGATTTTCCCAAATTTTGTGGAGGAGATCCGACGTCATGGCTCTTCAAAGGTACCCAGTTTTTTACTTTTCATCAAACCCCAGAAAATCAGAAACTTCAGATGGTTTCTTTCCACATGGAAGGTCCTGCATCAAGCTGGTTTCAATGGATGTCCAACAGCAATCAGCTACGATCTTGGCCTGAATTTGAAGCTGCACTAAAAACTCGTTTTGGCCCTTCAGCTTATGCAGATTCCCAAGGTGCGCTGTCAAAATTAACTCAGTCTGGTTCTGTTCTTGATTACCAAACTGAATTTGAGGAATTATCAACCAAAGTTTATGGTATGTCTGACCATTTCTTGAAGAGTTGTTTTGTATCTGGACTCAAACCAGAGATCAAACGAGAGGTGATAGCTCATCAGCCATATGGGTTACATCAAGCTATCGGTCTTGCCCGCTTACAAGAAGATAAAATTGCAGAATGTTGTCTTATGAATCGTCAATGGAATTCAAAATTTGGTACTCAACCTTCTATTCTAGGTCCTAGCCCAATTTTTTCTGCTAAAAAAACTTCCCAAAATTTTCCAACCAATGTATCAACCTTTAAACCTTCGACTTCAAATTCTAATCCAACAAACCAAAGAATTCCAATCAAGAGACTTTCCTTTCCTGAAATGCAGCAAAAACGAGAAAAGGGTCTTTGTTTTAATTGTGAAGAACAATTTCATCTAGGCCATAAGTGTAAAAATCAAGTCTCTATACTACTTTTGGAAGAAGGTGATGACATTTTTTATTCTGACGAACCAGATTTATCAGAAACAAAGCATCTTGATATGATGGACAAACCCACCAATATGATGGACAAACCCACCATTAGTTTTCATGCTTTGATGGGTCTCACTGTTTCAAGAACACTAAGGCTCGAAGGATTTATTATAAATCATAAGATTCAGGTATTAGTTGATGGAGGAAGTACACACAATTTCATCCAAGAAAGAGTAGCAAAGTTCTTGGGGCTTCCTATTACTCAGTCCCCTCATTTCAAAGTTCATGTGGGGAATGGGGAGTTTATGATGTGTCAGGGCCTGTGTTCCAACATCAGAATTGAGCTCCAAAATCATTCCTTCGTCACAGACTTGTTCGTCATTTCTCTTCAGGGTGCTGATGTAATCTTGGGAGTTCAATGGTTACAAACCTTGGGTCCAGTTACCACTGATTATACTTCGTTAGCCATGAACTTTATGTGGCAAGGAAAAACAATTCAATTGCATGGCATTCAAGAGCACCAGTCAGATTTTATTTCACCTACACAGTTACACAAATGGCTGATGATGGGGGTTTATCGCGTGTTTCATGCTGCTGTCTACATCAACAGCTAATTCTTCTGGACAATTCACCATTGATTCATATGAAGAGGTGGTTCCTGCTCTACAACCAATTTTAAACCAATTTACAGAGGTATTTGCTGAACCCTCTTTTTTACCTCCTTCACGTTCTACTGATCACAAGATTATGTTAGAAAACAATTCCAAACCTATTAATATAAAACCATATAGATATCCATACTTTCAAAAATCAGAGATTGAAAAATTAGTTAAGGAAATGTTGGATTCGGGTGTCATTCAGCCTAGTACAAGCCCTTTTAGCTCCCCTGTTTTATTGGGAAAGAAAAGAGAAGGCAGTTGGAGGTTTTGTGTAGATTATAGGGGCTTAAATTCTATTACTATTAGAGATCGGTTTCCTATACCCACTGTGGACGAATTACTCGATGAATTGCATGGAGCAGAGGTGTTTTCTAAGTTGTATTTACGGGCTGGATATCATCAAATCAGAATGGATTCGTCGGATGTTCCAAAAACTACTTTTAGAACACACGATGGACACTAAGAATTTCTAGTCATGCCTTTTGGCCTGACAAATGCTCCTTCTACCTTCCAAGCAACCATGAATCAGGTTTTTCAACCTTTCTTAAGGAAGTTTGTCATTATATTTTTTGATGACATCCTTGTGTTTAGCAAATCGATGGCTGAACATATTATCCACCTTACCCAAGTCCTTCAAACTCTCAAAGACAATTCATTCTATGTTAAGCTCAGTAAATGTTCCTTTGGACAAAATTCTATTGAATATTTAGGACATTTCAATTCTAAGAAGGGAGTTCAACCTGAGCAACGAAAGATAGAGGCCATGTTGCAATGGCCAGTTCCTTCCAATCAGAAACAGTTGAGAGGATTTCCGGGTTTAACAGGGTACTATAGAAAATTTATAAAAGGATATGCCACCATCGCCGCTCCCTTGACAGAATTGCTTAAACTAAATTGATTTTCATGGACCTCGCTCCCTTGACAGAATTGCTTAAACTAAATTGATTTTCATGGACCTCTTTGACACAAGAAGCTTTTCAGAATTTAAAATATGCAATGACAAGAGCACCTGTCCTTACATTACCGGATTTTTCATTGCCTTTTTGTGTGGAAACCGATGCTTCTGGTGTAGGAATTGGAGCTGTTTTGATGCAACAAGGTCATTCAATTGCTTATTTTAGCAAGAAATTGTGTCCTAGACTGCAAAAGGCTTCGACTTATGTATGGGAATTGTATGCCATTACATCTGCTGTGGCTAAGTGGCGACAATATCTGTTAGGGAATAAATTTTTTATTCATACAGATCAAAAGAGCTTAAGGGGGCTTATGGATCAAGTGATTCAAACCCCTGAGCAACAGCATTACCTCACCAAATTATTGGGTTATCAATATGAAATCAGTTACAAACCGGGAAAAGAGAATTCTGCTGCTGATGCTTTATCCAGACTACCAGCTGAAACATCAGTCCCTTCTTCACTGAATATGATGGCTGTTTCTGTTCCTCAATTCGATTTTTTGAAGACACTCAGATCAGAGTTGGCACTCGATAGTCATTCGCAAGCTCTAATGCAGAATTTACAACAACAGTCCCGCGATTCATTGAATTGGTCAGTTAAGGATAATCTGCTTTTCTATAAAGGAAAACTTTTCTTGCCAGCTAATTCTGAACTTAAAGACCGTATGATTAGTGAATTCCATTCTACACCCATTGGAGGGCAAGCGGGTGTTCACAAGACTTATTTTCGATTAGCAACCAATTTTTTTTTAAATCCATGAGGTCAGATGTTCACAAATTTGTTCTAAAGTGTTTAACTTGCCTACAGATCAAAAGCCCCATGTTCCTTCTTATGGTCTTTTACAACCGTTACCTATTCCATAGCAGGTTTGGGAGGATTTAAGCTTAGATTTCATTACCCATCTGCCTATTTCTAATGGATTTTCTGTGATATTGGTGGTAGTGGATAGGTTCTCTAAGAGTGCTCATTTTAGACCTTTACCCAAGCATTATAATGCTAGTAAAGTTGCAACCTTATTTATGGATATTGTGTGCAAACATCATGGGATTCCAAGATCAATGGTCAGTGATAGGGATTCAGTTTTCTTGAGTCAGTTTTGGAAAACTTTACTTCATTTACAAGGAACTGAGTTGAGGATGAGTTCTGCGTATCACCCTCAAACTGATGGGCAAACTGAAATCGTCAAGCGTTGTTTGGAACAATTCTTGAGGGCTTTCACATCTGATTATCCTACTAAGTGGTCCTTCTTTTTGGGATGGGCAGAGTATCACTATAATACAGCTTTTCATTCATCCTTGGGTAGATCTCCATTCGAAGCTGTTTTTGGTCGATTACCTCCTCCTAACACACCGGCATATTGCAAGGGCACTTCCAAATTAGAAGCATTGGATCAGGATTTGGGTACCAGGGATGAACATCTACACTGTCTTAAAGCACACCTTCAGTCTGCCCAATCTCGTATGAAAGCTAAGGCAAACACCCACAGAACTGAACTACACCTTCAAGTAGGTGACTGGGTCTTATTGAAATTACAACCATATCGTCAAGTGACAGTAGGACATAAGCCTGATCATAAATTGGGTAAAAAGTTTTTTGGTCCTTTTCAAATCATCAAAGAGATTGGGTTAGTCTCGTATAAACTTCAGCTTCCAGAAGGATCACAAATCCATCCAGTATTTCACATTTCCGTACTGAAACCTTATTATGGGGATCCAAGTTCAGTTGTAGTGCCACTTGAGTTACCTTTGGTCAGCATTGACAACCATCCAGTGATTGAACCTTTGGCTATTATCAGTGAGCAACAAGTTTTTCGACAGGATAAATGGATTAAGCAATGGCTGGTGCAATGGAAGCACTTACCACTCGAAGACACTTCTTGGGAAGATGCTACTGAATTACAAATTTTGTTTCCTGCTCTTCACCTTGAGGACAAGGTGGTTCTCAATGAGGGTGGCAATGATACATCTTTAGTTCAGTTAGGTTCTGATATTCAAGCAACAACTCCAACATCACAGGTTATTAACCAGAGGATCAGAGGACAGCCCAAATGGATGGCAGATTATGTGAGGGGTTGTGGATAAACAAGGCTTAAGCAGGAGAGGGTAAGTCAGTTGAGATTGGGTAGAACTAGAGTTAGTTAGGTGGTTAAAATGATGTAACTTCAGTCAATAGTTAGTTGATGGTTGTAACAGAAATAACTGAATGTACTAAGGCTATAAATGAGCTCATTGTGAATGGAAAAGGAAGAAATTACTCAGAACTTCTTTCTCTTTCTACTCTACCTCTGTTTCTTCTCTAGGATTTCCTTTCTTTTTTCTCGATTCTTTCTAATTGCAGAAGTGCAGATTGCATTATCAAACAGATTCTTCTTCAAAGAAGCATCACAATGTCACTCTTAAGTTCAGTCTTCCGAGCCAGGCCCACCTTGGATTGTCCACGATCCATAAATCACACCAAATTTTCAGTGGGACCCATAGTCAATGGGCCACAGCAAAACCAATCTATTTGATGGCCCAGATTGTCCAAAAATTTGCTTGCAATTCGAATAAGAAATCGACATCCAGTCCAATCTTTACTTTTGGGAACTTTTGGGGCCAACCGCCCGTTATTCAAAACCTGCCTTTGAAGCCAAAGGACAGTCAATTCGGGCAGTTCTTATTCACCCATTTCCACATACTTCATCAGCTCAGAGAGACAGAATGAAAAGCAATGCCAAACGAGACCCAAAGTCCCATGAAATGGAAGGCCTGGATCAATCTACGCAGTGCACAGTGTAACAGGGCATAGTGTTATATTGGCTAGGAATAATAATAGATCAAATGTACATCAATACAAGTTCAATAGTAAAAAAGGGAGCTTTGAAGGTAATAAATCAAAACTGTAAGCAAACTGCATATCAATCAAAAGCAAACAAATAAGGAGATAGGTAATATTACAGTACTGCACATCATATTACATTGTGATAAGCATTTATCATCTCTCTTGATAGTAGCACTCATTATTTTAGACTGTCATTTCCTATTACAGTCTCTATCAATACATGACGGTGCTACTGTAGAAATATCATGAATAAGGGGAATGCTAAATTGTGAGTACAACTCAACAAGCGACTCAAGATGATATCATAGTGAATTTGTTCACCTTTGTGTTCAGAGTGGATTACCACATTCATTGCTTGAACAGAGCATAAATTATGTTTCTTCTTTTCTTTCCTACTCCATTATTGCTAAGACGATGAATTCTTGACATAGCCGCCTCCATTTCAACAATCCAGTTAAAAATAATCTCACTGCAACTTCAGAGGATTCAAACATCTATTTGGGATTCCCATTCAGAGCTTGAACTACCCCATGGAGGAAAACAATCCATTTAAACAATCCAGTTAAAAATAATCTCACTGCAACTTCAGAGGATTCAAACATCTATTTGGGATTCCCATTCAGAGCTTGAACTACCCCATGGAGGAAAACAGACATGAGAATCAGCTCTCTCGAAAAGGAAAATGTCCAAAAGTGTGGCTCCAACCTTCATATGAAGAGAGATAAAAGGCCACGATCAGATCATATTTTTTATGAATACAGGCACCTATAATTCGCCTCAAAAAGAATCTTCTCCTCGCTACTTTCCACAGCCACCTTCATAATTAAATACAGAATTAGTCTCTACTAAGAAGAAATTAGCAGATTTTTGTCTGAAAGGATCAACAAAATGGAAAACATAAATCACACAAGAGAGTAAAATACAGTTTGATCTGTCAGATCTAACAGTTGTTTTATTTATTCAAGTCCTATGGTCTGCCTTTAAAAAAGTATCCAGAAGAATCAGCGTTAATAAATCGGATGGTATCGGGAAAGGTTTACAATCGACCTTCAATAACAGAATTACAAGATCAAGTGCTTGCCCGACAGAAGAGGCAGAAGTGCAATTTACATTGATGATTTTCAATTTCTTGTTATGACATTGCAACTACAGGATGGTAGACTAGATTTTGGGTTTTCTCCCTAGGTCTTCATACATTACTAAAGAAATTAGTCTTCATACCACTTTTGAAAACTCATTTTGTACCCCTTTACCCTTTCCAATATAAAAAATGTTTCTGTTTTTTTCCACTAAACAATCCATCACAAACAAATCTCAATATCTTGACACATATTAAATTCCTCATAGTATGCACACTTTACCAATTTCAATAATGCTTCTGTTATTTCCCACTAAACCATTAATCACATACAAATTCAATTCCTTCACAAATATTAAATTCCTTGTGATATGCACACCTTAAACTTCTTACAGCACTTTCAAAGAGACCATTCAAAAAAAAAAGATAGCAATTTCAAAGAGCACCCACTAATCCTTTTTGCATTAGTTTTAAAAATTTTGAAAGTGGAAACAGATTCTAATATCTTTGTGATAAAATACAGCAACATCAATAAATAGGACGGATTACCCCTTCTGGCTGACAGGCAGATATTTGTGTTTGTTTTTTTTATTTACTTCTTCCTCAAATCAACATCATAGTTCTCCATATTTCCTACAGAAAAAAAAAATCCCCGTGTTTTCCTAACTATGCAGTTTTCAAATAGCCCGAGATCTAGTTTGGCAAGTGGTAACCACTCAAAAAAAAAATCTAATTTTGGTTAAGAACATTGGTTAAGAACATCAACAGCACAAGGAACAAAAGGGGTAAGACAACAATAGAAGATCAAATCAAATAGCAAGAGAGTTACCAAAATGAGATTTTTTTCCCTCGGTGATTGACCAAATCAAATCCAAATCAGTTGAAACTTTTACAGAAGCATGATAAGAACCATGTAAGAATATTGTAAATTTTTCATGAATTTTTATTTCTGTTTGGTGCCAATTATTCTTTGATGAGATTCGAGCATGTAAGGAGGTCAGCTAATAGAAAGCCTGACAAATTGGCTAAGGGGGTCAGCTAATAGAAAGCCTGACAAATTGGCTAAGCCTGACAATTATTCTTTGATGAGATTCGAGCATGTAAGGAGGTCCACAATTTCGGTCCGAAATTTTGAGAAATAGTAATTTTTTTTTTCAACAAAAAAAATATGTTACAAAATTTCGGAATTTCAGTCCGAAATTAATTAAATATTCTATTTTAATTATTACCAAATTTCGACCTCAATTTCAGAATTTCAGTCGAAATTTCGGTTTTTTGAAAGTCCGAAACCGGTACCGAAATCGAAATTTTAAACCATGAGTTTAGATGGAGAAAAAAGGATATAATCACTCAAGGCATCATGTTATAACGTTGAGGACTCACTCAGCCAGCATCCTTTTATAATGTTTTAAGTGAAGTATTGATAGGCTCTCCCTATTAGTCAATAGGATATAATCGCTTAATTCATTAGTTAATGACTCAAAGCTCATACTTAATGGTCAAGTAAAGAAAAACACTCAAGGCAAAATTGAAGGCAAAATTGAGAGATAATAGTGAGATGGTGTGAGCCCTGGCAATCTAAATCTAAAAAAAGGGTTGAAAAATAGAAACTATCCAAGGTGCTGAAATAAAATTAATCTAAAATAACGGAAATTGTCTAGTCACCCTGGCTGGATCACATCAATCAGAAATACAAAATAAATATTTTTATCGTTAAAAATGTGGTGCAACCCATATGTTAGTACACTTCAATGAAATGCCATACATTACATGATTCAAAATCTAGTGGAATCAAGAATTGAATTTGAACTCTTTGGCATTCTTCCATTTCATTGACATCATAAGAACGAAAAATTGAATAGCTCCACAATTTAACACCACAATTTAAAGTATTGAAAATACAAAAAAAAAAAAAAAAAAAAAATCATAACCTCCTTGATTCTCAGTTCAAAAAGACCAAGTGAAAGCTACTCATACAACACCTTCGAGAACCCTGTGTGCACTACAAGCTCAACATAACACACACAGGCAATAAGTTTCTGGTTACGAATAACACTGGATGTTAAAACCTCATTGTTTCTTTAACAGGAAAATGAGAAAGAGGGGGCGGGGGTGTTCTTGTATCTTTAAAAGCAAAAGGTTTAAAAATAATAATAAACACTGGATGTGAAATTTTCAAGTCCACCCTTGGTTACGAATTACTCAGCTCAGCCGATGATCCACTTCCAAGGCCATGTTAAACGGGGTGGGTGGAGAATCATTGGGTCCCAAAATAACAACACTAATAGCCATCTATTATCATAAAGCAAGAAAACCTGCCAATGATATTTGTTTCTTTTGCAAAAAAATATACAACAATGTAGAACGATTTTGGTTCTTTCTAAAACTATGGAACCATACCAATAAGATGAAGCTACTAAAATCGGAAATAATTGTAGTAAAATTAGAGTCAAATCCCTTTGAGCACAACAGAACAAGAAGAAAAGCTCAATTTAAATTGTAAATCCTACCCTAAAGATAAAATTAGTAAAGACGAGCTCAAATTCTTTAATTAGAAACATAGAAAGCAAAACAAGAATACAAGCTCAATTAAAATCCTAAATTTCACTGAAAGAAAAAATTACTAAAGATAAGCTCAAAGTCTCCACTCAGAAATAAAGAAATAAATATAGTTGTTGTTGCTATGACTGCGGTGTAAACGAAATGTTTGTCCACTTTAATGAATTGTAAAGCTGAGACAGATGTGGATAGATTGGAATGTGTCGGTTGATCTCGCCATTCTCTAAGCAAAACATCCATAAATTAACACCCCGACATTTACTATTCCTGTGAGCGGACGAAATGGAGTTTCCTTTGAACCCCAACAAGCCAGATGATTTAAGAGAAACAGAGCCACTCGTACTGGGGTGTTCATTATCCCTGTGAGCAAAACAAATGGAGTTTCCTTTGAACCCCAACAAGCCAGATGATTTAAGAGAAACAGAGCCACTCGTATCCAAGAACAGTATGTAGTCACCAATGCTTTCCACCAAAACCCACTTTGGAGCACTCTGATCTAGCTTGAAAACACGGAAGGTTCCAGTAGCACAAATATTTCCGAAAAGGGATCCTTCATAATGAGAACAAAAATCTCTTGGTTCAAGACAATATCCTACAACCATCAACAACTCTCCACATGATTCCATCAAATGGTAAGAAAAGTGGTGGGCGACCCTCAAATATCCATTAGGCTTGGATGGTAACCGTGACAGAACTTTCCTCCAACGTCGTCTAGGTTTGTCTCCCAAATTGAAAGCCTGAAGTTCTCCACTTCCAGTCATGGCATAAATAAATCCCTTAAAGAATATGAAATCATCATAGTCACCGTCTTTTTTCCCAATGGGAGTCCATGTTTCACCTCCAATTTGACAGGAGAATAATCCTCCATAAACAGTAAGGGCCACAACTACACGGTTAGCAGCTATGGTTTTCTGATCCTCACAGGTGGGTGGTGGAAATATCACTGCCTTCTTCAACCTCCAGGGGTCGAATTTCAGTCCACGCAAAAAAGACACATTATATGGAAGCTGGACTCTGGATCTTGAAAATGGGTTCAAGAGAAAACACCGTGCAAACCCATCTGTCATTATCATCCACTGGCCAGAAGATCCACGGCATTCGAATCCACGTGCCTCTGGCAACTTTAGATTGTAAACTCTGCTCTCGTATGGGCTGAAAAAACTCCGAGTCACACTGTTTTGATTCTCAGAGAGCAGAAGCCATGGTAATGGAGATGATGTGTTAGGTTTCTTTTTCGCGACACTTGTCCACCACATACAGACAGCACCAAAGCGGATATGATCCTCGAGGGATAGCCTATTTAGAATAAAAACTATGATATCCATGGGAAGTTCAGACCACCTACGCTCTACAGCATCCATTGATTTAGAAAAAAAAAATCTAATTTTTGTCTAGAATACCCACAACACGAGGAACCCAGATCAAGTAAAGGGAAGAAGAAAGGAGAAAAAGGCGGTAAGACAACACTAGATGCTCAAATCAAATAAAAAGGGGAGAAGAAAGGAGAAAAGGGTAATAGAGAATGTTACCAAAACGAGATTTTTCCCCCAATAAACCGTGTTCTTCTCTTCGTTTCTTCTCCCAACTGCAAAAGCCTTCAACCTTTTTTTTTTTACACGAAGTCAAAAAGAGAGAAGGAGGGTTTTCTTCTTCACAAACCCTAGAAACTCAAATCCAATAAATTTAAAAGGTTAGAAGAAAGGGGAAAGTGCCAACTAAAGTTTCCCGATGGCTACCCTATGTTTCTATAGAACAAACACATATGAGTCAAAAATGATATTCGCACTCTCTTTGTTTTAGGAGACTTGGTGACTTTTTATATAAGTCCGTTATTTTTTCAAAATGAGAGTGGGACCCACTTCTTAGGATGATCTACAATGTAAATAAGTTGTACACATATATCATCTTCATAGGATGATCCAAACCGTTCATTTGTTAGCCCCCCCCAAGAGGTTGTAGGAATTGGAGTACGGATTACGATTTCGATTTCTGATTCTCTCAATCCAAATTCAGCTCTAGTTTTTTATGAGATATCAGGCCCACCATTATTTAGTGTTTTTTTTATTGATTTCTACTTTTCTGAGCAATCCAACACTCAGGGGCTTCGAGCAGTATCCAAGGTTTCACCTTGTTTTTATCTTACATCGACTGAAGTTATATGCTCGAAACTTTTTTCTCTCCAGTGGAAACTACAAATGCTGCTCCATGTATGTTCATCTGCTCAAAAATCATATTTGTAGCTGGTAAACATCTGTTGAGCTACCACCTTATTGCTACAATTTTTACATCAACATTTTTTTTGCTTTTATATCCCATGCTGTTCTCTCTTTTTCGTGCAGCGCTTAGTTAGTCCCTGATGTTTTTGTGCATTTTCTTAGTTCTTCTGCTGTAAATAATACAGGAATGGATGCCCAGGTTGCTTATAGCTTCCACCATTTATGTGATGAAAAACCATGTCTTGCACATTGTTTAATTGCAAAGAAGGTATGATTAGATTATCATTTTTTTATTAAACTGTATTGATCTAATTTTAGAGGGGACTATTGCCTTCACTACATTTTAGTATGGGTGCAACTTGGGCTGGGCTCAACCTGAACGCTACGGGTTCAACCCGATTTTGGCTCGGGTTGTGGTGGCTTTTCTTTGGGTTAGGTTGGGAAAAGGAAACCCGATTTAATTTCGGGTTGGGTTAGGATTGAGGCCTTGGCAACTCAACCCAACCCGAACCCGAACCCGACCTCCGTCCTGTAATTTTATCATGATTTTCTTTGGGTTATGTTTCTTCTTGTATTTTTCTTTTTGGTCCTAGGTGAACCCGACTCAACCTAACCCGATTTGGGGTTAGATGGGCTGGGTTGGGGCTGAGAGATTTAGAGGCGGGCTGGGTTACTGCTGACCATCCTCGACCTGAGGCTCGGGGTTAGGGTCGGGGGAATGCTATCTCGGGTTGCCGGGGTTGGTCTCAACCATATCCAACCCGACCCGAGTTTCACCCCTACATTTTAGCAACTTGGTTTGAAATGTATGTAGTTTATTACATTGTTGTACGCTTGATCATTCATTTTTTGGAATGAAATATGTCGTCATAAGTAGCTCCGCTATAACAATCATACCTTTGGATATTCTGTTACATAGTTTCAAAACTCCCCCACATCATTGTGGACTCCCCCGAGTCGACTCTCATTTACCTCAGTTGCGTTCTTGTCCAAGTCCGCATTTTCCCCTACGAGTCAATCAAAACCATAGTTACCAAAGTCGCCATCCACCCTCCGACCCGCGATCTGGGGTCGCACGATCCCAAACGTGGTTCGCTAGGGACCCGGATCGCCAAAAATGACGACCCGTGGCGACCTGCGGGAGAGAATGGTAGAAATGCATATAGACTAAGGGAGAGATGGATGGAGAGAGCCACAAATTTTATATGTTTTGAGTTGGATTGGAACTAGAGCTTTCTTTTTGAAAAAAATATGTAAGGCATACATGAGGTTTTTTCTATTTTGTTTAGTAAATGGATGTAGTGTGGACTATGGAAGGATATTCATATATTCCAACGGGAACTTTCTTTTTGAAAAAATATGTATGACATAAATGAGGTTTTTATATTTGTGTATTAAATGTACATAGTGTGTACTATGAATGATATTCTTGTAAAAATATATGAAATTATATATATATATATATATATATATGTGTGTGTGTGTGTGTGTGTGTGTAGAGAGAGAGAGTCTAAGGCTGAATTAGCTCTCCAAACTGACCGCAACTCCGAATAGCGAACCGACATAGCATACCCTCATCGTACCGCGTACCGGGCTACCATCGTACCCAGTTCCTGTTCCCATACCATGTACTGGAACGAACTGCATTCCAGGTAATATTGATCAAAACTCCTTTGACTCAAGTTATGATCGCGTCAACCGAGAACCCAATCGCTTTGTGCGATTGGCTAGGACTTGCCCTGGCCACATATTGAAACATTCTTATTGTATATTGTTTCTTAGGCTACTTGGGTTAACACCATTATTTTTTTAACATACTCACGGATTATGCCTCAAAATAGGTGGCTTTTTTTGGAGCATGGATGATATATTTCAACCGACTTCTTGCACTTGAGATACGAGAACCTGTCTATTCTTGAATGATTTGATGACATTTTTTCTCAAATAATGATTGGTTCGGCTGGATGAATGGTTGGATCCCGGGTCTGTACCCGTCATGTACTCAAAATTTGAACTTAGATTCTTGTCTGTGATGCTTCTGATAGTACCCAATTGCTGTATGACAGGTTGTAGCCTTGTAGGTCTATCATTCCCCACCCCAACACACCTTTTCTTCTTCTTTTTTGCTTTTTCTGATTTTAAAATTGCATAACCTCCTTTATACTTTTAGAAATATATTTTCAAATTTTACTTCCGCTACATTAGTTTAAAAACTGCGCTGAAAATATTTACATTTTCACCGGAGGTCAAAACTTTGGAAAAAATAACCGGTGGTCCTATACCGGCGGATATGATAAATTATCCACGCCATCTACGGGCAGATTGATTAAGGCTCGTAGTTCACGGGGTGTGTTTTTTTTTTTTTTTTTTTCTGAACTTCCTGTTGGTTAAACCAAACTTTCTTGTAGTGACAGCTAATGCTTCGGGAACAAGAGGCTAGACTGACTAAAGAGGTATGTCTAACATCAATGATCAAGTTATTCTAAAATATACAGACAAGGCAACGTCTGCACCTTCATAGTCTACCTTCTTATACCATCATAGAAATGCAAGTGACACATCTTCTTTACACAGTATGAAACAGGGGATCATTTTACACCCCTTCTATTGCTTCAGTAAGGAGGGCCATTGACCAAATCAATTCCAAAAATGTAAGTTATTCTCCCTTTTTTTCTTCCTAACATTATGATTATGCTCATTCATTGGACATGGTGGTGGGCCATTTCTATTCAAATATAGAAAAAGTAATGAGAACACATTACGAGTTGTCCACTCACAATCGAGTCTCAAAATCCAAAACAAACATGGCCTTCCTGTTTTTATCTCACTTGGTAAAAACATACTTGCACCAACAACATACTTGCTCCATAGAAGAAACAAGTGTCACTCATGGTGGCGAGAACATCACTGCACATCACAACTCCCAAAAAAAAAATCCAAGGATAATCATGTCTTCAGTTTTGGGCTGAGCTTTTGCAAGAAATAAAATGAATTTGATTCAACCAAAAGCAAATCCAATTAATAGGTAAAAGCTTCATCCGAATTTACTAAAATCAACAGTAGAGCAGAAAGTATTCAACTATGAAAAGTTCTGCTACAAGAAATTCAACTTGGAGGAAAAAAAATCCAGCCATGATATGGTTATGGAAAAGTTTGGCAGGACGCAACTGAAAAGATTAGTATAATAAACAGTGTTGTTGGTGAATGCACCTCCCCTCTTGGCTGACAATGTGTGTCAATATCATATGTTAATTGCTCGAGAAGAAAATATAAAAGAATGTAATTTAAATTAAGAGATCCGAAAATTTGGATTCAGTCCTTTTACTTTCATGGAACTGAACAGTTTTCTATACGCTTGTTTAATTTGCTGCCAAAAATCCGCAATACGTGTGTAAGTTGCGGAAGGCTTTATATGGCTTGAAACAGGCTCCGAGAGCGTGGTATGGTAAGATAGCGGAGTTTCTCATTGCTAGTGGTTATTCATTGGCGTTGTCGGATTCTAGTTTGTTTGAGAAGTTCACAAATAATAAAATTTCAGTGGTGCTTGTGTGTGTTGATGATCTAATCGTTACTAGAGACGATTTTGAAGAAATCATAAGAATCCGAATTAATCTTGGAACATGTTTTCAGATGAAGGAGCTAGGAGAGCTTAGTCTTTTTCTTGGTCTTGAGATGGATCGAACTGAGAAAGAGATATTTATAAGTCAGCGGAAATAGGTCGGAGATCTACTCAAGCGGTTCGGGAAGGCCGAGAGCAATCTAATTGCTACTACAATGGAGATTAATGCAAAGCTTTGACTAGAGGAAGGAGAATTCAAAAATCCGAATATGTATCGTCAGCTAGTGGGTAGTTTTCTTTATCTAACCCTCACTAGTCCAAATATAGCACAATCGGTCAGTATTGTAAGTCGATTCATGCAAAAGCCTAAAAAACCACACCTTGATGCAGTTCGTCGAATACTGAGGTATGTAAAGGCACGATGGATTTTGGTATTTTCCATGAAAAAGGTGGTAATTGTGAAGTTATGGGATTATGCTTGAGATCTTTCCACACAGAGATCTACTACAGGGTATGTTTTTAGCTTACGATCGGGAGTCATTTCATAGTACAAACGACAACCGGCCGTTTCTTTATCCATAACTGAAGCGGAGTATCGTGCTGCGGCAATGGCGTCACAGGAGAGTGTGTGGTTAATGATGTTGATGGAAGACCTACACCAAGATACTGATTATACGGTGGGATTGTATTGTGACAATAAGAGTGCGATCAAGCTTGCGGAAAATCCAGTGTTTTATGCTAGAACGAAGCACGTGGAAGTACATCATCACTTCGTCAGAGAGAAGGTGCTTCGTGGAGCAATTTCTCTCATGTCAGTTCGTTCAGATGATTAAAGTTGCCGACATATTTGACAAAGGTCTGAACTACAAGAAGTTTGTGAAGTTTCGAAAGGAACTTGGCGTGACCAATAGAGAGTCAGCGCTGAGGGGGAGTGTTGAGAGTCACCACTAACTCATCTACACAGTGCCGGAGGGGACGGGCCGGCACGGCATGCCCCATTGCGGGCCCACATGGGTGACTCCTATCCTAACTAGGAATCCTAGTTTGTTTAGGAGTTAAAGAGTTAGTTGAGTAGAGTCCAATTATAATAGGTCTGTTTGTGGTTAGAAGCTAGTCCTATTAGGATTGTGTTGGTGTTTACGCTATTAAAGAGAGATAACCGAAGTCCAAATTAGTGAAGAGAAAATGTTCAGTAACGTTATATAGCAGAGAGAGAACTGAGTGTGAAGTAAAGCAAACAGAGAGACACGAGCATAGAGAAGTAGAGAGGATAATATTTGACTGAAAAACGTTAATGCTCTGTTTGGTTACCTATTTTTGAGGAGAATAGCGGGGGATGATCTTCTCTTGAATTGTCGAAGCTTGTTTGGTTGCCTTTTTAGCAAATTAGGGAACTTTGACCACCACCTTTGTCGGGCTCTTGTCGGCTAACGTGGCACCCTCCAAATCTAGTGCGGGTCCTCTCATCCTACCTACCCAAATGAACCCAAAATTTAACACCTTGGATCGATCTAGTGCGCGTCCTCTCATCCTACCTACCCATATGAACTGCTGCTAAAGGATCAATTTGGAAATGAAAATCGTCATAGACCCTCATTCCATATATAAGAAAATTCTTAGTAAAGCAAAATGTTAGAGTGAAAAGCGGAGTTACTTTTTCTCTCCTGCAAGGTACTCATCAGCTCTTACTTGCCTAGTTTCTGCGATCAGATCCGTTGATCCGAACGGCAATCATAACCCTACCCAAATTCCCTTGAGAATACCTTGATCGGATGATCTTTGGACTTTGATCCATCAAGACCGCATGTTTTACCCCATGATTTTCTTCGAGATCAATGGTCTTCACCTCACATACATATCCCCTTATAGGACACAAAAATTAAAAAAAATGGCACTGATAAATTCAACCCCTTTACGGTTTGTGGCTTCATCACCAACTCTCTCTCCCCTTAATGGGGCCCAACAACTTAATTGTTTACATCTTTGAACAAGGTAGGCCCCACCTATATTTATTCTCACAACCCGTATTCTCTCTTCCTCTCTTCTCTCTTTGTAATGATATAGTCAATGGCTCCCAAAGAGGCCTTAATGTCTAATTTTCAAGTTAGAATAAACTAAACTACTCTCATTTGCAAATGATGACCAGAGGCATGTACAGAGGCCCTTACCTTATGAAGGGATGTTTGGCCTTTGGGAGTTCAAAGTTCCAAATTCAAATAGATCGAATGATCCCAACCATCCGGAAACATTCCATTAATAGATGTTAGCCGTTGATCATGTCTCAAAATTTGTCTAAAGATCATCATCTATCTTGTGGTAAAACCATCCCTAGATGCAATAGGGCTCACAAGATCAATGGTCATCCGGCCAGTCAATCAAAAATAAAGTGGTATTTTCAATTTCCAACATGTACGTAAATTGTATCGTATTATGCCCTAACTCGATTGACAGTCTGACCATCGATGCGAGCTATTCTACCTTGACCTGGCAAACGGGTAACCCGCGTGGGTATGGTACGACCCGTGCGGGTACGCGGACGCGGTGGGTACGGGTAAAAAATACCCACAATTCTGTGGGTAGCCATTTCATATACCCAGACTCCACCCGAGCTGGTACGGGTATACCCGCGGGTAACCCGGCAAATTTTGGAGTTCTATTGGTATCACATTCTCCAAGCCTCCAAGGTTACTCGACAATCTGAAAATTGCCCCATTTGATGGCCACAATTATGGAATACCCATCACATAGAAGTGTTTCCAGTTCGTGAAAAGTACTATCAATTGAATACATGAATTGTGTGACAATGAATGCTTAATCAACAAGTAGAATAACAAAATAAATGCAATAAACTTCGCATTGATGAATCAAGAACAGACATGTCAGCTTTTAAAGGCACATACCTAATACCTTCAGTCTATTCCAAGTACAACAGGCAACCTGAAAATTCCACTACAACAGGAAACCTGAAAAATTGAATAGCTCCACAATTTAAAGTATTGAAAATACAAAAAAAAAAAAAAAAAAAAAAATCATAACCTCCTTGATCCTCAGTTCAAAAAGACCAAGTGAAAGCTACTCATACAACACCTTCGAGAACCCTGTGTGCACTACAAGCTCAACATAACACACACAGGCAATAAGTTTCTGGTTACGAATAACACTGGATGTTAAAACCTCATTGTTTCTTTAACAGGAAAATGAGAAAGAGGGGGCGGGGGTGTTCTTGTATCTTTAAAAGCAAAAGGTTTAAAAATAATAATAAACACTGGATGTGAAATTTTCAAGTCCACCCTTGGTTACGAATTACTCAGCTCAGCCGATGATCCACTTCCAAGGCCATGTTAAACGGGGTGGGTGGAGAATCATTGGGTCCCAAAATAACAACACTAATAGCCATCTATTATCATAAAGCAAGAAAACCTGCCAATGATATTTGTTTCTTTTGCAAAAAAATATACAACAATGTAGAACGATTTTGGTTCTTTCTAAAACTATGGAACCATACCAATAAGATGAAGCTACTAAAATCGGAAATAATTGTAGTAAAATTAGAGTCAAATCCCTTTGAGCACAACAGAACAAGAAGAAAAGCTCAATTTAAATTGTAAATCCTACCCTAAAGATAAAATTAGTAAAGACGAGCTCAAATTCTTTAATTAGAAACATAGAAAGCAAAACAAGAATACAAGCTCAATTAAAATCCTAAATTTCACTGAAAGAAAAAATTACTAAAGATAAGCTCAAAGTCTCCACTCAGAAATAAAGAAATAAATATAGTTGTTGTTGCTATGACTGCGGTGTAAACGAAATGTTTGTCCACTTTAATGAATTGTAAAGCTGAGACAGATGTGGATAGATTGGAATGTGTCGGTTGATCTCGCCATTCTCTAAGCAAAACATCCATAAATTAACACCCCGACATTTACTATTCCTGTGAGCGGACGAAATGGAGTTTCCTTTGAACCCCAACAAGCCAGATGATTTAAGAGAAACAGAGCCACTCGTACTGGGGTGTTCATTATCCCTGTGAGCAAAACAAATGGAGTTTCCTTTGAACCCCAACAAGCCAGATGATTTAAGAGAAACAGAGCCACTCGTATCCAAGAACAGTATGTAGTCACCAATGCTTTCCACCAAAACCCACTTTGGAGCACTCTGATCTAGCTTGAAAACACGGAAGGTTCCAGTAGCACAAATATTTCTGAAAAGGGATCCTTCATAATGAGAACAAAAATCTCTTGGTTCAAGACAATATCCTACAACCATCAACAACTCTCCACATGATTCCATCAAATGGTAAGAAAAGTGGTGGGCGACCCTCAAATATCCATTAGGCTTGGATGGTAACCGTGACAGAACTTTGCTCCAACGTCGTCTAGGTTTGTCTCCCAAATTGAAAGCCTGAAGTTCTCCACTTCCAGTCATGGCATAAAAAAATCCCTTAAAGAATATGAAATCCTCATACTCACTGCCTTTTTTCCCAATGGGAGTCCATGTTTCACCTCCAATTTGACAGGAGAATAATCCTCCATAAACAGTAAGGGCCACAACTACACGGTTATCAGCTATGGTTTTCTGATCCTCAAAGGTGGGTGGTGGAAATATCACTGCCTTCTTCAACCTCCAGGGGTCGAATTTAAGTCCACGCAAAAAAGACACATTATATGGAAGCTGGATTCTGGATCTTGAAAATGGGTTCAAGAGAAAACACCGTGCAAACCCATCTGTCATTATCATCCACTGGCCAGAAGATCCACGGCATTCGAATCCACGTGCCTCTGGCAACTTTAGATTGTAAACTCTGCTCTCGTATGGGCTGAAAAAACTCCGAGTCACACTGTTTTGATTCTCAGAGAGCAGAAGCCATGGTAATGGAGATGATGTGTTAGGTTTCTTTTTCGCGACACTTGTCCACCACATACAGACAGCACCAAAGCGGATATGATCCTCGAGGGATAGCCTATTTAGAATAAAAACTATGATATCCATGGGAAGTTCAGACCACCTACGCTCTACAGCATCCATTGATTTAGAAAAAAAAAATCTAATTTTTGTCTAGAATACCCACAACACGAGGAACCCAGATCAAGTAAAGGGAAGAAGAAAGGAGAAAAAGGCGGTAAGACAACACTAGATGCTCAAATCAAATAAAAAGGGGAGAAGAAAGGAGAAAAGGGTAATAGAGAATGTTACCAAAACGAGATTTTTCCCCCAATAAACCGTGTTCTTCTCTTCGTTTCTTCTCCCAACTGCAAAAGCCTTCAACCTTTTTTTTTTTACACGAAGTCAAAAAGAGAGAAGGAGGGTTTTCTTCTTCACAAACCCTAGAAACTCAAATCCAATAAATTTAAAAGGTTAGAAGAAAGGGGAAAGTGCCAACTAAAGTTTCCCGATGGCTACCGTATGTTTCTATAGAACAAACACATATGAGTCAAAAATGATATTCGCACTCTCTTTGTTTTAGGAGACTTGGTGACTTTTTATATAAGTCCGTTATTTTTTCAAAATGAGAGTGGGACCCACTTCTTAGGATGATCTACAATGTAAATAAGTTGTACACATATATCATCTTCATAGGATGATCCAAACCGTTCATTTGTTAGCCCCCCCCAAGAGGTTGTAGGAATTGGAGTACGGATTACGATTTCGATTTCTGATTCTCTCAATCCAAATTCAGCTCTAGTTTTTTATGAGATATCAGGCCCACCATTATTTAGTGTTTTTTTTATTGATTTCTACTTTTCTGAGCAATCCAACACTCAAGGGCTTCGAGCAGTATCCAAGGTTTCACCTTGTTTTTATCTTACATCGACTGAAGTTATATGCTCGAAACTTTTTTCTCTCCAGTGGAAACTACAAATGCTGCTCCATGTATGTTCATCTGCTCAAAAATCATATTTGTAGCTGGTAAACATCTGTTGAGCTACCACCTTATTGCTACAATTTTTACATCAACATTTTTTTTGCTTTTATATCCCATGCTGTTCTCTCTTTTTCGTGCAGCGCTTAGTTAGTCCCTGATGTTTTTGTGCATTTTCTTAGTTCTTCTGCTGTAAATAATACAGGAATGGATGCCCAGGTTGCTTATAGCTTCCACCATTTATGTGATGAAAAACCATGTCTTGCACATTGTTTAATTGCAAAGAAGGTATGATTAGATTATCATTTTTTTATTAAACTGTATTGATCTAATTTTAGAGGGGACTATTGCCTTCACTACATTTTAGTATGGGTGCAACTTGGGCTGGGCTCAACCTGAACGCTACGGGTTCAACCCGATTTTGGCTCGGGTTGTGGTGGCTTTTCTTTGGGTTAGGTTGGGAAAAGGAAACCCGATTTAATTTCGGGTTGGGTTAGGATTGAGGCCTTGGCAACTCAACCCAACCCGAACCCGAACCCGACCTCCGTCCTGTAATTTTATCATGATTTTCTTTGGGTTATGTTTCTTCTTGTATTTTTCTTTTTGGTCCTAGGTGAACCCGACTCAACCTAACCCGATTTGGGGTTAGATGGGCTGGGTTGGGGCTGAGAGATTTAGAGGCGGGCTGGGTTACTGCTGACCATCCTCGACCTGAGGCTCGGGGTTAGGGTCGGGGGAATGCTATCTCGGGTTGCCGGGGTTGGTCTCAACCATATCCAACCCGACCCGAGTTTCACCCCTACATTTTAGCAACTTGGTTTGAAATGTATGTAGTTTATTACATTGTTGTACGCTTGATCATTCATTTTTTGGAATGAAATATGTCGTCATAAGTAGCTCCGCTATAACAATCATACCTTTGGATATTCTGTTACATAGTTTCAAAACTCCCCCACATCATTGTGGACTCCCCCGAGTCGACTCTCATTTACCTCAGTTGCGTTCTTGTCCAAGTCCGCATTTTCCCCTACGAGTCAATCAAAACCATAGTTACCAAAGTCGCCATCCACCCTCCGACCCGCGATCTGGGGTCGCACGATCCCAAACGTGGTTCGCTAGGGACCCGGATCGCCAAAAATGACGACCCGTGGCGACCTGCGGGAGAGAATGGTAGAAATGCATATAGACTAAGGGAGAGATGGATGGAGAGAGCCACAAATTTTATATGTTTTGGGTTGGATTGGAACTAGAGCTTTCTTTTTGAAAAAAATATGTAAGGCATACATGAGGTTTTTTCTATTTTGTTTAGTAAATGGATGTAGTGTGGACTATGGAAGGATATTCATATATTCCAACGGGAACTTTCTTTTTGAAAAAATATGTATGACATAAATGAGGTTTTTATATTTGTGTATTAAATGTACATAGTGTGTACTATGAATGATATTCTTGTAAAAATATATGAAATTATATATATATATATATATATATATGTGTGTGTGTGTGTGTGTGTGTGTAGAGAGAGAGAGTCTAAGGCTGAATTAGCTCTCCAAACTGACCGCAACTCCGAATAGCGAACCGACATAGCATACCCTCATCGTACCGCGTACCGGGCTACCATCGTACCCAGTTCCTGTTCCCATACCATGTACTGGAACGAACTGCATTCCAGGTAATATTGATCAAAACTCCTTTGACTCAAGTTATGATCGCGTCAACCGAGAACCCAATCGCTTTGTGCGATTGGCTAGGACTTGCCCTGGCCACATATTGAAACATTCTTATTGTATATTGTTTCTTAGGCTACTTGGGTTAACACCATTATTTTTTTAACATACTCACGGATTATGCCTCAAAATAGGTGGCTTTTTTTGGAGCATGGATGATATATTTCAACCGACTTCTTGCACTTGAGATACGAGAACCTGTCTATTCTTGAATGATTTGATGACATTTTTTCTCAAATAATGATTGGTTCGGCTGGATGAATGGTTGGATCCCGGGTCTGTACCCGTCATGTACTCAAAATTTGAACTTAGATTCTTGTCTGTGATGCTTCTGATAGTACCCAATTGCTGTATGACAGGTTGTAGCCTTGTAGGTCTATCATTCCCCACCCCAACACACCTTTTCTTCTTCTTTTTTGCTTTTTCTGATTTTAAAATTGCATAACCTCCTTTATACTTTTAGAAATATATTTTCAAATTTTACTTCCGCTACATTAGTTTAAAAACTGCGCTGAAAATATTTACATTTTCACCGGAGGTCAAAACTTTGGAAAAAATAACCGGTGGTCCTATACCGGCGGATATGATAAATTATCCACGCCATCTACGGGCAGATTGATTAAGGCTCGTAGTTCACGGGGTGTGTTTTTTTTTTTTTTTTTTTCTGAACTTCCTGTTGGTTAAACCAAACTTTCTTGTAGTGACAGCTAATGCTTCGGGAACAAGAGGCTAGACTGACTAAAGAGGTATGTCTAACATCAATGATCAAGTTATTCTAAAATATACAGACAAGGCAACGTCTGCACCTTCATAGTCTACCTTCTTATACCATCATAGAAATGCAAGTGACACATCTTCTTTACACAGTATGAAACAGGGGATCATTTTACACCCCTTCTATTGCTTCAGTAAGGAGGGCCATTGACCAAATCAATTCCAAAAATGTAAGTTATTCTCCCTTTTTTTCTTCCTAACATTATGATTATGCTCATTCATTGGACATGGTGGTGGGCCATTTCTATTCAAATATAGAAAAAGTAATGAGAACACATTACGAGTTGTCCACTCACAATCGAGTCTCAAAATCCAAAACAAACATGGCCTTCCTGTTTTTATCTCACTTGGTAAAAACATACTTGCACCAACAACATACTTGCTCCATAGAAGAAACAAGTGTCACTCATGGTGGCGAGAACATCACTGCACATCACAACTCCCAAAAAAAAAATCCAAGGATAATCATGTCTTCAGTTTTGGGCTGAGCTTTTGCAAGAAATAAAATGAATTTGATTCAACCAAAAGCAAATCCAATTAATAGGTAAAAGCTTCATCCGAATTTACTAAAATCAACAGTAGAGCAGAAAGTATTCAACTATGAAAAGTTCTGCTACAAGAAATTCAACTTGGAGGAAAAAAAATCCAGCCATGATATGGTTATGGAAAAGTTTGGCAGGACGCAACTGAAAAGATTAGTATAATAAACAGTGTTGTTGGTGAATGCACCTCCCCTCTTGGCTGACAATGTGTGTCAATATCATATGTTAATTGCTCGAGAAGAAAATATAAAAGAATGTAATTTAAATTAAGAGATCCGAAAATTTGGATTCAGTCCTTTTACTTTCATGGAACTGAACAGTTTTCTATACGCTTGTTTAATTTGCTGCCAAAAATCCGCAATACGTGTGTAAGTTGCGGAAGGCTTTATATGGCTTGAAACAGGCTCCGAGAGCGTGGTATGGTAAGATAGCGGAGTTTCTCATTGCTAGTGGTTATTCATTGGCGTTGTCGGATTCTAGTTTGTTTGAGAAGTTCACAAATAATAAAATTTCAGTGGTGCTTGTGTGTGTTGATGATCTAATCGTTACTAGAGACGATTTTGAAGAAATCATAAGAATCCGAATTAATCTTGGAACATGTTTTCAGATGAAGGAGCTAGGAGAGCTTAGTCTTTTTCTTGGTCTTGAGATGGATCGAACTGAGAAAGAGATATTTATAAGTCAGCGGAAATAGGTCGGAGATCTACTCAAGCGGTTCGGGAAGGCCGAGAGCAATCTAATTGCTACTACAATGGAGATTAATGCAAAGCTTTGACTAGAGGAAGGAGAATTCAAAAATCCGAATATGTATCGTCAGCTAGTGGGTAGTTTTCTTTATCTAACCCTCACTAGTCCAAATATAGCACAATCGGTCAGTATTGTAAGTCGATTCATGCAAAAGCCTAAAAAACCACACCTTGATGCAGTTCGTCGAATACTGAGGTATGTAAAGGCACGATGGATTTTGGTATTTTCCATGAAAAAGGTGGTAATTGTGAAGTTATGGGATTATGCTTGAGATCTTTCCACACAGAGATCTACTACAGGGTATGTTTTTAGCTTACGATCGGGAGTCATTTCATAGTACAAACGACAACCGGCCGTTTCTTTATCCATAACTGAAGCGGAGTATCGTGCTGCGGCAATGGCGTCACAGGAGAGTGTGTGGTTAATGATGTTGATGGAAGACCTACACCAAGATACTGATTATACGGTGGGATTGTATTGTGACAATAAGAGTGCGATCAAGCTTGCGGAAAATCCAGTGTTTTATGCTAGAACGAAGCACGTGGAAGTACATCATCACTTCGTCAGAGAGAAGGTGCTTCGTGGAGCAATTTCTCTCATGTCAGTTCGTTCAGATGATTAAAGTTGCCGACATATTTGACAAAGGTCTGAACTACAAGAAGTTTGTGAAGTTTCGAAAGGAACTTGGCGTGACCAATAGAGAGTCAGCGCTGAGGGGGAGTGTTGAGAGTCACCACTAACTCATCTACACAGTGCCGGAGGGGACGGGCCGGCACGGCATGCCCCATTGCGGGCCCACATGGGTGACTCCTATCCTAACTAGGAATCCTAGTTTGTTTAGGAGTTAAAGAGTTAGTTGAGTAGAGTCCAATTATAATAGGTCTGTTTGTGGTTAGAAGCTAGTCCTATTAGGATTGTGTTGGTGTTTACGCTATTAAAGAGAGATAACCGAAGTCCAAATTAGTGAAGAGAAAATGTTCAGTAACGTTATATAGCAGAGAGAGAACTGAGTGTGAAGTAAAGCAAACAGAGAGACACGAGCATAGAGAAGTAGAGAGGATAATATTTGACTGAAAAACGTTAATGCTCTGTTTGGTTACCTATTTTTGAGGAGAATAGCGGGGGATGATCTTCTCTTGAATTGTCGAAGCTTGTTTGGTTGCCTTTTTAGCAAATTAGGGAACTTTGACCACCACCTTTGTCGGGCTCTTGTCGGCTAACGTGGCACCCTCCAAATCTAGTGCGGGTCCTCTCATCCTACCTACCCAAATGAACCCAAAATTTAACACCTTGGATCGATCTAGTGCGCGTCCTCTCATCCTACCTACCCATATGAACTGCTGCTAAAGGATCAATTTGGAAATGAAAATCGTCATAGACCCTCATTCCATATATAAGAAAATTCTTAGTAAAGCAAAATGTTAGAGTGAAAAGCGGAGTTACTTTTTCTCTCCTGCAAGGTACTCATCAGCTCTTACTTGCCTAGTTTCTGCGATCAGATCCGTTGATCCGAACGGCAATCATAACCCTACCCAAATTCCCTTGAGAATACCTTGATCGGATGATCTTTGGACTTTGATCCATCAAGACCGCATGTTTTACCCCATGATTTTCTTCGAGATCAATGGTCTTCACCTCACATACATATCCCCTTATAGGACACAAAAATTAAAAAAAATGGCACTGATAAATTCAACCCCTTTACGGTTTGTGGCTTCATCACCAACTCTCTCTCCCCTTAATGGGGCCCAACAACTTAATTGTTTACATCTTTGAACAAGGTAGGCCCCACCTATATTTATTCTCACAACCCGTATTCTCTCTTCCTCTCTTCTCTCTTTGTAATGATATAGTCAATGGCTCCCAAAGAGGCCTTAATGTCTAATTTTCAAGTTAGAATAAACTAAACTACTCTCATTTGCAAATGATGACCAGAGGCATGTACAGAGGCCCTTACCTTATGAAGGGATGTTTGGCCTTTGGGAGTTCAAAGTTCCAAATTCAAATAGATCGAATGATCCCAACCATCCGGAAACATTCCATTAATAGATGTTAGCCGTTGATCATGTCTCAAAATTTGTCTAAAGATCATCATCTATCTTGTGGTAAAACCATCCCTAGATGCAATAGGGCTCACAAGATCAATGGTCATCCGGCCAGTCAATCAAAAATAAAGTGGTATTTTCAATTTCCAACATGTACGTAAATTGTATCGTATTATGCCCTAACTCGATTGACAGTCTGACCATCGATGCGAGCTATTCTACCTTGACCTGGCAAACGGGTAACCCGCGTGGGTATGGTACGACCCGTGCGGGTACGCGGACGCGGTGGGTACGGGTAAAAAATACCCACAATTCTGTGGGTAGCCATTTCATATACCCAGACTCCACCCGAGCTGGTACGGGTATACCCGCGGGTAACCCGGCAAATTTTGGAGTTCTATTGGTATCACATTCTCCAAGCCTCCAAGGTTACTCGACAATCTGAAAATTGCCCCATTTGATGGCCACAATTATGGAATACCCATCACATAGAAGTGTTTCCAGTTCGTGAAAAGTACTATCAATTGAATACATGAATTGTGTGACAATGAATGCTTAATCAACAAGTAGAATAACAAAATAAATGCAATAAACTTCGCATTGATGAATCAAGAACAGACATGTCAGCTTTTAAAGGCACATACCTAATACCTTCAGTCTATTCCAAGTACAACAGGCAACCTGAAAATTCCACTACAACAGGAAACCTGAAAAATTGAATAGCTCCACAATTTAAAGTATTGAAAATACAAAAAAAAAAAAAAAAAAAAAAAAAGCATAACCTCCTTGATTCTCAGTTCAAAAAGACCAAGTGAAAGCTACTCATACAACACCTTCGAGAACCCTGTGTGCACTACAAGCTCAACATAACACACACAGGCAATAAGTTTCTGGTTACGAATAACACTGGATGTTAAAACCTCATTGTTTCTTTAACAGGAAAATGAGAAAGAGGGGGCGGGGGTGTTCTTGTATCTTTAAAAGCAAAAGGTTTAAAAATAATAATAAACACTGGATGTGAAATTTTCAAGTCCACCCTTGGTTACGAATTACTCAGCTCAGCCGATGATCCACTTCCAAGGCCATGTTAAACGGGGTGGGTGGAGAATCATTGGGTCCCAAAATAACAACACTAATAGCCATCTATTATCATAAAGCAAGAAAACCTGCCAATGATATTTGTTTCTTTTGCAAAAAAATATACAACAATGTAGAATGTAGAACGATTTTGGTTCTTTCTAAAACTATGGAACCATACCAATAAGATGAAGCTACTAAAATCGGAAATAATTGTAGTAAAATTAGAGTCAAATCCCTTTGAGCACAACAGAACAAGAAGAAAAGCTCAATTTAAATTGTAAATCCTACCCTAAAGATAAAATTAGTAAAGACGAGCTCAAATTCTTTAATTAGAAACATAGAAAGCAAAACAAGAATACAAGCTCAATTAAAATCCTAAATTTCACTGAAAGAAAAAATTACTAAAGATAAGCTCAAAGTCTGTACTCAGAAATACATAAATAAATATCGTTGTTGTTGCTATGACTGCGGTGTAAACGAAATGTTTGTCCACTTTAATGAATTGTAAAGCTGAGACAGATGTGGATAGATTGGAATGTGTCGGTTGACCTCGCCATTCTCTAAGCAAAACATCCATAAATTAACACACCGACATTCACTATTCCTGTGAGCGGACGAAATGGAGTTTCCTTTGAACCCCAACAAGCCAGATGATTTAAGAGAAACAGAGCCACTCGTACTGGGGTGTTCATTATCCCTGTGAGCGAAACAAATGGAGTTTCCTTTGAACCCCAACAAGCCAGATGATTTAAGAGAAACAGAGCCACTCGTACCCAAGAACAGTATGTAGTCACCAATGCTTTCCACCAAAACCCACTTTGGAGCACTCTGATCTAGCTTGAAAACACGGAAGGTTCCAGTAGCACAAATATTTCCGAAAAGGGATCCTTCATAATGAGAACAAAAATCTCTTGGTTCAAGACAATATCCTACAACCATCAACAACTCTCCACATGATTCCATCAAATGGTAAGAAAAGTGGTGGGCGACCCTCAAATATCCATTAGGCTTGGATGGTAACCGTGACAGAACTTTCCTCCAACGTCGTCTAGGTTTGTCTCCCAAATTGAAAGCCTGAAGTTCTCCACTTCCAGTCATGGCATAAAAAAATCCCTTAAAGAATATGAAATCCTCATACTCACTGCCTTTTTTCCCAATGGGAGTCCATGTTTCACCTCCAATTTGACAGGAGAATAATCCTCCATAAACAGTAAGGGCCACAACTACACGGTTATCAGCTATGGTTTTCTGATCCTCAAAGGTGGGTGGTGGAAATATCACTGCCTTCTTCAACCTCCAGGGGTCGAATTTCAGTCCACGCAAAAAAGACACATTATATGGAAGCTGGACTCTGGATCTTGAAAATGGGTTCAAGAGAAAACACCGTGCAAACCCATCTGTCATTATCATCCACTGGCCAGAAGATCCACGGCATTCGAATCCACGTGCCTCTGGCAACTTTAGATTGTAAACTCTGCTCTCGTATGGGCTGAAAAAACTCCGAGTCACACTGTTTTGATTCTCAGAGAGCAGAAGCCATGGTAATGGAGATGATGTGTTAGGTTTCTTTTTCGCGACACTTCTCCACCACATACAGACAGCACCAAAGCGGATATGATCCTCGAGGGATAGCCTATTTAGAATAAAAACTATGATATCCATGGGAAGTTCAGACCACCTACGCTCTACAGCATCCATTGATTTAGAAAAAAAAATCTAATTTTTGTCTAGAATACCCACAGCACGAGGAACCCAGATCAGGTAAAGGGAAGAAGAAAGGAGAAAAAGGCGGTAAGACAACACTAGATGCTCAAATCAAATAAAAAGGGGAGAAGAAAGGAGAAAAGGGTAATAGAGAAGGTTACCAAAACGAGATTTTTCCCCCAATAAACCGTGTTCTTCTCTTCGTTTCTTCTCCCAACTGCAAAAGCCTTCAACCTTTCTTTTTTTACACGAAGTCAAAAAGAGAGAAGGAGGGTTTTCTTCTTCACAAACCCTAGAAACTCAAATCTAAATTTAAAAGGTTAGAAGAAAGGGGAAAGTGCCAACAAAAGTTTCCCGATGGCTACCATATGTTTCTATAGAACAAACACATACGGGTCAAAAATGATATTCGCACTCTCTTTGCTTTAGGAGACTTGGTGACTTTTTATATGAGTCCGTTATTTTTTCAAAATGAGAGTGGGACCCACTTCTTAGGATGATCTACAATGTAAATAAGTTGTACACATATATCATCTTCATAGGATGATCCAAACCGTTCATTTGTTAGCCCCCCCCAAGAGGTTGTAGGAATTGGAGTACGGATTACGATTTCGATTTCTGATTCTCTCAATCCAAACACAAACACATCGACATCCTCCCTATGGAATGAGAAAAATAAAAATAAAAAATCTTAACTAAAAAAAATTAATTAAAGTTCCAGTCCAGTATTTTCCTCCTCTCATATAAGGCCCAATCAATAATCACATACGAAAAACATGAAAACTCAAAACCAAATAATTTTTTAGAGAAAGACATTTCTTACTGGCATGTCATTTAAGAAATCCAATTTCCAATCTATTTCAGTTACTTCATGGCATGGTTGAGAAACTCTCTTCTTGTTTGAATAAAGTCTCGCCCCATCGAAGTACTCTCTCTCTCTCTCTCTCTCTCTCTCGCACCAAATTTTTTGACTCGATATTGTTATCAGGGAAAAATCGTAGGAAGAAAGTGAAGTGGTGGGAGAGGAAGGGAAGGGAGGATCTGTAAAGCGATGAAACGGTTGCCAAAGGGTTTTGCTTCTTCCCAAATAGAGAATAGGGTGTCGTTTGTTGGAGATGGCCTCGACCCGTCGTACACAAAAGAAAAAAACTAAAAAACAAATTTCTCAGTTTAAAAGAGAGGGAGAAGAGAGTCCCCAACCTTTAACATTTGTGCAGAGAGAGAGGGAATGCAAAAGGACAGAGATAGTAGGAGACGTGGAGTGGTGGAATTAAAAAAGCAGTTTCTATCTTTATCTTAATAGATATCATTTAAACGCTAGGATTTAATGAAAACGTGAGGAATTAGTTGCCTATTTACGAAGTTGAGACGATTCAAGGATCTCCTTAGAATGCAATAAATCATGATATATCAATATTTATTGGAAACGGGAAAAGTAAAGACGCCAGGAATAAACCAAAAATATAGGAATACTAAACGATTTTGGCTACTTTTTTGCCCTCAAGAGAAATAGCAAACGTTTACAGCTAAAAAAGCGAAATGCGTTTGTAGAGGAGGAGCCACGTGGCACACATAACAACTTTTAATAGCCCATTAATTTAGTAGTTAAATCCCAAAATTTAGTAGTTAAATCCTAAGAATTTAGTATTTACGTATTTTGGAATTCCAAAAGTCACGAAAAGTCAGAATTCCAAACGCCTATACTTCCTCAATCAATACTTATCTCTCTCTCTCTCTCTCTCTCTCTCTCTCTCTTATCAAGCGTTTTTAAATTTCGGAATGCAGTTGGGGTGCCACGTGGCGACACCCCAGTTTACCACATTCAGCTTTATATATATATGAGCAAAAAGACTATACGCTCGACCGTTCGAAAAAATGGTACGCTCGAATTGGTAAAAGCTCTCCCATTGGCTGTTTTACCGGGCCCCACTGTATGAAAAAAATCGAGATTCGGTTTTGGGTTTTCGTTTGGAAAAAACCCAAAACGAAGTCTTCTTCAAACTCTCGCTGCTGGTTTTGGGTTTTCGCAGGAAGAAAACCCAAAACAAAAAACCCAAAAAAAGACGTCGATTCTCCCTCGGTTTTGGGTTTTCGTTTGGAAAAAACCCAAAACGAAGTCTTCTGCAAACTCTCGCTGCTGGTTTTGGGTTTTCGCAGGAAGAAAACCCAAAACAAAAAAACCCAAAAAAAGACGTTGATTCTCCCTCCCTCCGACCTTCTCGGGGCGCCACCTCCGTCGCGACGGGCACCACCTCATTCTGACGCACAGGTATGTCTTTTCTATTTTTTTTTCTTCGAATAAACTGATATTCTAGGGTTTTTTTGTCGTTTTTTTTCCGTTTTTTAGGGGTTTTGATTCAAGGCTTTTTTTTGACCATTTTAGGGGTTTCTAAGCCAATGGGTTTCTGATTTCTGAGTGAGGGTTTTGTTTTCTTAACAAACCGTCTCTTCTCCCTCCCTCTGACCTTCTCCGGGCGCCACCTCCGTCGCGACGGGCGCCAACTCCTTCTCCGACGCACAGGTATGTCTTTTCTATTTTTTTTTTATTCGTATAAACTGCTATGTGATTTGTTTTTTTTTTTTTTTGGGATATAAACTGCTATGTTTTTTTTTTTTTTGGGAAAAAACCTATCTAGGGTTTCGGTTTTTTTTTTATTTGGTTTATGGATTAAAGGCGTTTGGATTCATTTTCCATGTTGGGTTCATTTTCCATAAACTGTGAGGGTTGGTTTTTTCTTTATCCTTAATGAATCCAAACCTACCTATAACTGGACTGTTGGTTAAGAAACTGTTCTCTTTATCCTTATTGAATTCTTTTGCAATTGTTAATCTAAATGGTTATTTCATTTTGAGCAACCTCCTGGACATCCAAAATGTCTTTTAACATTGGTACATGAGCAAAATTCCCTTTCACAACAAATTTATTCAGGTGACTAGAGTAGAACCTGAAAATATGTGTTCTTAATTGTAGTTGCATCAACAGTGTTAATTTAAAGGAAGTACCTTTTTATTCTTTTTTATTTCTTTTGGCTCTAGGTTCTCTTGCAACTGTCATAATACCAATTTGCATTCCTAATATTGATTAATGAGTAATGCTCTGAAGTTCTCACTCCTACGAATTTCAGATGACAGACACAGGAATTGACAAAAAAACAAAATTCAATAATGGATTCATTTTCCATTTTTTATTTGGTTTATGGATTAAAGGCGTTTGGATTCTCTAACCAAACTAAACCAACCCTCACAGTTCGAGCGTACCATTTTTGTTTTCCATGTTGTTTGGTGGATATATTTCTCAAATTTTCATTTTTGTAGGTAACCATAATGGATCCAAATTCTTCACAACCATGTGGGGTACTTATTGAAGGAGTTGATTGTAGACCCTGTGGTTTGGTTGACGACGCTTTCTCGCACGACGCTTTCTCGCAAGCATGCGGCTTAGCTATTGAAGAAGTTGATGCTCATGGTTTACTAATAGGTGGTGATGGTGTTAATCTGGATGAAGATATTGGAGAATGGGCCGAGACAGATGTGAATGACAGAGATGAGGTTGGCAGTGGTACATTTAGTACACCCAAGAGGGTTGATGGTGAGAAGGGTGTTGTAAATATGCCTTTTGTGGGACAAGCGTTTGATAGATGGGAATCTGGCTATGAGTTTTACAATGCTTATGGGCTGGCCACTGGGTTTGGGGTACGGAAGTGGAGTACATCCTCTTCAATGAAGACAAATATGGTTATATCGAGGACGTTTGTATGTGACAGAGAGGGGGTGAAAAGGGATAAGCGCAAGATAGATAATGTCAAGGAAATGAGGGATCGTCGCGCTGTCAGAGTAAATTGTAAAGCTAAGATGATCATGAAACTTAGAAATGAGAAGTGGGTTGTGAGCACTTTTGAAGACATTCATTCTCACGAGCTGACCTCCCCACTGAAAACCAAAATGCTTCGTTCCCACAACCGATTTCATAAGAGTGAAGGTGTTAAGGTTTTGATAGATTGTCTCAATGAGACACAAATGCCAAAGTCTAGGATCGCAAAGGCCATTAATTCTACCCACGATGGAGTAACGGGTGGGCTCTCAACAAATCAAGTTATTGCCCATTTGAGAGCAAAACGGAAGAACAATTTGGGGCAAGAATCAGTCTTAGTGGCCAACCATCTGCAAAAGAAACGATTGGAAGACCTAAATTTCTTTTTCTCGATGCAGTTAGACACAGATGGGACCTTCCGATCCATGTTCTGGGCTGAGGCTAGGGCGAGGGATGCGTACATGACATTCAATGATGTCATTGTTTTTTATGTTACCTACAAAACAAATAGACTATCTCTGCCATTTGCACCGTTTACAGGAGTGAACCACCACAGACAGTCGACCCTTTTCGGATCTGCACTGCTAGCCGACGAGACAGATGAGACATTTTGTTGGGTATTTGAGCAGTGGTTGACGTGCATGCATGGCAAAGCTCCGGGTGCAATAATAACCGATATGGACTTGGCTATAAAAAATGCAATTAAAAGAGTATTTCCAGATACACGCCATAGGTTTTGCGAGTGGCACATATGGAAGCATCTACTTGAGAAAGTTGTAGAAATGCGGGATACCGATAGTGATTTTTACCGTGATTATAATCGGTGTTTTCATTCGAAAAAAATAGAGGAGTGTGAGGACAAATGGCAACAATTGGTGGTCAATTATGATATTGGTGGTAATGAATGGTTGTGTAGGATGTGGGAGCAGCGAGAGCATTGGATTCGGGCATATTGGAGAACCACTTTCACTGCAGGCATGAAATCAAGTCAGCGCAGCGAAAGCATGAATTCCTTCTTCGACGGATATGTGAACAACAACACTGGCCTACACGAGTTCTTGAGTGCCTATGAAAGGGCACTTGTTCAACGCCGTAAAACTGAAGCCGAAGAAGATTTCAAGTCAAAATATTTGATTCCTAAGATGCAAACGAATAGCCCATTAGAAGAAGAGGCAGGTAAATTCTATACGAGTATTATCTTTAACAAATTCCAAGATGAGTTGAAGGGTAGTACCAACTCTTGGCATGATTATTTGAGCAGTGAAGGGACAGTGGAAGAGTATTCTGTAGGTCTCAGAAATGATCAGAAGAGTAGATGGTGCAGGGTACAGTATGACGATTTTGACGGAGTGAACGCGACATGTGAGTGCGCTATGTTTGAGATGAAAGGGATATTATGTCAACATATCCTTCGTATTTTTGACCTGAAACAATTGAGAAAGATCCCTGAGCGTTACATGTTAAGGAGGTGGGCTATTGAGGCAAGATATCGAGGGGGGGTATATTACCTACAAGCACAGAAGAGAGTAATGGCATGAATCCGTTTAAGAGGTGGTGCCTAATCTCAACATGGCAACGACTTATAGATGGACCAGGTAAGAGGGAAGATGTAATGAAAAGGATGGAAGGTTTTTGCAGTGCACTTTGGGCTGAAGAAGAAGAAAGGAAGAAAGATGAGTTGGTGCAAAGTGAGTTACCAGCCATTGGTAGCCAAGTCATTGGTAGCCAAGTCCAGTCTAACATTTGTGTCAGTCAAATACCTGAAATAACAATTCGAGACCCCCCAGTTGCGAAGACAAAGGGCCGACCGAAGAATGCTACACGTTTGAAATCTAACATAGCGACTTGTGCATCCCAACCAAAGAAGAGGACGTGCAAATCTTGTGGGGAACAAGGGCATTATGCGTTGACTTGTAAAAAGAAGTCGAAGGTCTGTACATGGTGCTTTTTAAAGTTATAAGTTTCTTAAACTATTCCTTTATAACAATTTGTTATTATTTTTTGTAATAGAAACAAAAAAGAAAGCGGACAGGGAAAGAAGAGGGAGAGGAAGAGGAGGAGGAAGATGAGCAGGTGGAAGAGTAGACACCGAGCAGGTTAGTCTGTGTTTTTTATTTTTCGAGTTCTAATGTTATCAGTATCATAAATACATGGATGTTCCATCCTTGCAGGCATTTTCGCTTAGAGAAGACTTATCAGAACCTGCTGCAGGTGCATTTTTTGGGTGTTGATGGCTGATGCTGCATTACTAATGAAGAGGAACCTGCTGCTTCAATTGCTTTTGTTTTATTGGGACACTTCTTTTCGTTAGCATTGTGTGAAGTGCTCATATGTTTGTATTTGATGACAACTATTGGCATTATATGAAGCATTTATATCTTTGTCTTGGGCAAAATGTGAAGTACTTATATCTTTGTATTTGATGGTAGTTGAAGCAGGTGGATTTTGTTGGTAGTTGAAGCAGGTGGCAAAAAATTAGCAAAAAATTGTCTTTCCAGTTCACAATGGACAGGTGAGCTATGGAGAGAGCAATGTAGTTGAATTGGAAACTTTTCCCTTTTAAAACTTTATTTGTGTGATGGAGTCCTTGAAGATTTCATGTCCACTTAATCTGCTCTATTTCTAGATTTCTTTCAGGAAACTTGTACTTTGTTGTTAGAGGAAGTTGTTATTTCTTGTACCATTAATGCCTTTTTGAAAAGGTAAGGGAAGGAAATCCATGGCCACATGGTAAGAACTGGATTCAACTCAGACCCTTTAATGGGTAATCAGCTTATTAAATTCTATGGCAAATGCAACAGAGCAATAGATGGTTTCAGGGTGTTTGATCAGATGGAGAACAGGGATCCTCACTCTTGGTCCCAGATAATTCTTCTCTGCCTGGAACAACATTCTGATAAAAAGGCCTTGGAATTTTTCCTTCAAATGATAAATGAAGGGCAAGATACAGAAAAGCTAACTGTAGTAACCATAATTCAGGTCTGTACCAATCTTTCTGAAGTTCAATTCGGATGCTAGTTCCATGGCTATTTACTCAAACTTGGGTTCCAATCAGACATTACAATTGCCAGTGCACTTGTGACCTTTTACTCCAGACATGGAATGGTTGAGGCAGCACGAAAAATCTTCAACCATATCGCAAAACCCGATACAGTTCTTTGGACAGCCCTTATTTCTGCTTACAATGAGAGTGGGGACGGAGGATCGGCCCTGGAGCTTTTCCAGCAGATGGTTAGTTCTGGAACCATTCCTGATGCCTATACGCTCTCCAGTGTGCTTTCTTCATGTGCGAGGCTCAGAGACTTGAGACAAGGTAGAACCATCCAAGCTTATGCAATCAAAAGACTGGCAAGTTCTGATGTTTTAGTTGGAAATGCTTTGATCTCCCTGTATGGGGAATGCGGGCTCGTCAATTTAGCAGCCCAAACATTCCACCAAATGCCCGAACATAGCGTTGCCTCGTGGGCCACAATGATCGCTAGCTATGCACAAAATGGGCAACCGGAAAACTCTAGCAAACTCTTTACCCAGATGCAGAGAGAGCAAGTGCAGCCAGATGAGCTTGTTATCTCCGGAATGCTCAATGCGTGTTCATCACTTCCATCACTAGATAGTGGTCGGTGTCTCCATGCTATCGCCATACGGCAAGGTTTTAACTCAACCATCTCGGTCTGCAATTCTCTCGTCACCATGTATTCCAGGTGTGGCAACATTGATGAAGCATGCTCGATTGTTAGAGGAAGTTGTTATTTCTTGTACCATTAATGCTTTTCCTTACCTTAGCTGCCCAGTAGCTGCATTAGCTCAGGTGTTAAGGCAGCAGCCCCTGGCAGTGTAGAAATAAGCCTTTTGAGAAGATTATATCATTCTAGAAAAGAAACAAGAGTACAAATATGGGTGTCTTTGCTACTTCAAATACCATCCTTTTGAGAAGATTATATCATTCTAATGCATAAAAAGAAATCGATTTTTCATGGATTGTTTAAAACAAGCAAAGAAGGATTTTTAATAGGTTAATGTTGCATCACCTCTCTAAGGTTAGCATGAGCAATTAAATGAGGCAGGTTGGCCAAAATATCAGTAATTCACATTCAAAGCATGAAAATAAGTACATTGCCAACACCACCATCATGTTTCTCCGTCCATGAGAATAATTACATTGCCAACATCCCCATAATGTTTCAACCCAATTTAAGACTTTGATTTCCTGAAAAATAAAGAAATAAAACCTACAATTCCTAATACTAAATGCAACATGGTATTTTCATTCTTCAAAATGGTATTTTCATTCTTTATCATGGTATTTTCATTCTCCAATGCTTTCACGCGGTCTTCGATCGTCCTATTCTCAGCATTTCCTTCTCTTCCATTGTACGGCCTTTTAACCCTGCCAACCTCGATCCCGTATGAATCAATGTCAGCCCAACGGAAATATCCACACTTGTGGCCCTGAACATTGGTTACACATTAGAATTCTCACAGGTTGCATAAAAGAAGAGTACATTAAAAAAATTGAATGTTTACCGACCCAGGGCATATTGCAACTGTAGTATGGGCGGCCTCTATTTCCGTTTGCGTTACTTTTGGTAATTTTCAACACCGTTGGCTGCGTACATAGGCAGTTGTTGGACGTTGCTCCAGATGAACTACCATTGTTGCTGTTTGAGGAAGCCATCGCGATAGTTTCTCTTACATGCAAAATAAGAGAATGTCAGCCAAATAACTACGTCATTCAAAACCATTGGATCAATTAATTCATTAATTATCAAGAGCATCATCATGACATACCATTGTGGGTTTGGTTAAAAAAAAATGAAAGCACCTCCAAGCATGCTAAAGCCCTAAATCAGAAAATGGTAACGAAGGGTTTTACAGAAACAATGGTTTTTTTCCATAGGCCACCCTCTAACATAGTGAAAATAAAAATGCCACCCTCTAACATAGTGAAAATAAAAATGCCACCCTCAAATGAAAATGCCACCCTCTAACATAACATAATTAAATCATGTCAAGAACAATTTAGCAACCGTGACATTTTTTCCCCATGGAATATTAGTTTAAGAAAAAGAAACCCTATATTTTAAGAAAAATAAACCCTAACTCCATGTCTTCAATCCAAAAAAAATTAAAACCCTAAGTCCACGTCTTGAATCTACACAAAAATACAAACCCTAACTCCATGTCTTGAATCCAAACGCCTTTAATCCATAAACCAAATAAAAAAAAACCGAAACCCTAGATAGGTTTTTTCCCAAAAAAAAAAAAACATAGCAGTTTATATCCCAAAAAAAAAAAAAAAACAAATCACATAGCAGTTTATACGAAGAAAAAAGAAAAGAAAAGACATACCTGTGCGTCGGAGAAGGAGTTGGCGCCCGTCGCGACGGAGGTGGCGCCCGGAGAAGGTCGGAGGGAGGGAGAATCGACGTCTTTTTTTGGGTTTTTTTGTTTTGGGTTTTCTTCCTGCGAAAACCCAAAACCAGCAGCGAGAGTTTGCAGAAGACTTCATTTTGGGTTTTTTCCAAACGAAAACCCAAAACCGAGGGAGAATCGACGTCTTTTTTTGGGTATTTTTGTTTTGGGTTTTCTTCCTGCGAAAACCCAAAACCAGCAGCGAGAGTTTGAAGAAGACTTCGTTTTGGGTTTTTTCCAAATGAAAACCCAAAACCGAATCTCGATTTTTTTCATTCAGTGGGGCCCGGTAAAACAGCCAATGGGAGAGCTTTTACCAATTCGAGCGTACCATTTTTTTCGAACGGTCGAGCGTTGTCGTTTTGCTCTATATATATATATATGTATATATATATATATATATATATATATATATATATATATATATTAGTCGTTTGCAATGCCTTGTGACCGTTGTACAACGGCAGAAATGTGGAATGAGCAAGTGTATTATAAAATGTGCAATAGAGACGCTTCACTTTGACACCGATACACAGACAATCATCTCCATCCATCACTTTGGCTTTTTCCTTCTTGAGTTGTGTTTACAAGCTTTAAGCTTTCCAAGATTTTTCAAGTTTCTTTTCAAGTTGGCAAATTATTTGGCATCAATTGTGTTTGCAAGATCCGAGCTGGCGCGTGCACAACGTCAACGACAAAGGAAATTGTATCCTGGAGATAGGTCGAAAGAAACCCGGTTGCATACTGATTTTTTGTGGGGCGATAATCTATCTTCAGGGCAGCGTTAATCAGTAACGTGCCTCTACCACTCAACTCATTCCATTTTCTTACATATTTCCTTTCATCTTTGCTTACGGATTTGAGGTTTACATTAAGGGATCATCAAAGGTAATTTCTTTCTTTTTTTCATTTCAATTACATATATCACTAGTTTTGTTAAACTAATCTAATTGACCCCAAACTTTTTCCAACATAAACTACTAGTAATTAGGAAATTACTAACAATATAAACCATAGTTTTAGAAATTGCTTCTACAAACCTCGTTGATCAAAATTTGGAAGAAATCAAATCTGGGCCATTGGGCTGGACGATTCAACCCCTCATATTACTATTGGAACATCTAACCCTTGGTTGCCTAGGAGGCTAGGATGCACCTACATCACCGACATATGGTGGGGCCGGATATTACATATAATTTCCCTCTAAATTGTGGAAAGAAAAAATTTCCAAGAATATTATTTCTATCAAAGTTATTTCCAAGAAAGTTATTTCTATCACAAGTTGACTAAAGAAAACAAAATTTGGTCGTTTTTTTCTTCCAATCAAAATAGAGCCTGAAGTTATAAGGCACAATAATGTTAACAACTTAGAACCTTTTAGAGAATTTTGCCAAAAATATTAGGAGAGATATCTACATAAATTTTGTTGAAAATATTGGGAGGGAAAGTTTAAAAACAGCTTAAAGGTTGGAGGGTAAATTTGTTATTTTAAAAAGTTTAACTGTGAATTTATTCACGTTTGTTTATGGAGGAATGATAGAATGATAGGCGCCCATGCAAAAGATCAGCTTCAAGTGCGCCCTTATTGGTTGATTTCAGTAAAGTCAACACACTTTCCACCTTTTTAGGCGATTTCCACTTTTATAGGCGCTGGCCACCATAACTTTACTTTGCAGAAATGAACCAATAGGAGCGCCCTTGAAGCTGATTTTTGCAAGGGCGCCCTTCATTCTATCATTCTTTTTGTTTTTGAGACCTTTTAGCAACTATTTTAAAAAAACAAGACTATTTGGATAGGAAAGTTGTTGAGAAAATCCACCAGGCAAATCAATCTAATCGTACACAAATTAAACAAAAAGAAAAACAAACAAACAAGCCGCAAGATGAACACCAAGATTTTATGTGGTTCGGCAAAGCCTACTCCACGGGCGAGAAACACACTCTTCCGCTATGAGAAAAACAAAATACAATGATTACAATGGATTAATGACAAAACCCAAAACCCAAAACCCTTTCCTTGCTTCTCGACCCAAGACCGTACACAAGAGTGTAACGCGAGAGAAAACCCAAAGAAGAAACCCCTAGAGAAACTAAGAAAAAACCCAAAGGATAAACCCACTTTCTCCCGCCCCCCTCTCTCTCTCCTTCTTTCTCTCTCTCCCCAAGAGGTAGCCGTCACACCTCTTGTAGCCGCTCTCATTTTTTCAGCCCTACAAAGAAAATCTCACGGGTCTTCTTTAATACCTAGGTTTTCTAAAAAAAAAATTGGAAAGATAGTTTCTATTCTATGCCTCTTGCCTTCCCACCCAAGGCACCTACGGTGGGTGGGAAATAAGGCAACTTTCCCAACAATCTCCACCTTGGCTTATTTCCCAACCACCTAAAGATTTTTCGTTGATGTCAGCAGCGGTCCGCTGTCACCGCGAAACCCACCATTGGCCTTTTGAAGTACCAGCTTTACACCCTCGAATCACCTTGGTTCTGACTCCTCCTGATTCGACCAACACGGCCAAGGCACATGTGTAGCTTCCAACCCATTGACTCACTTATTCAACCCTGGAAAGAGATCTCGATCCATCTGCCCCTACATAGGTACTGTCATCCTCTCACCATCGTCTACAACCTGGAAACCTGTCTTTGCACTAACTGCGAAAGAGACCCTACGCGTGCACGCGCTAACACTCCGTTTCCAATTAGCCATCGAGATCTTAGGAACACTATTCACCATGTCCCCGACCAGATGATATAATCCGCCACACTTCTCTCCTTTCATTAGAACCATAGAACCATGTGTGATTTTCATGGCTCCACCTGCAGCTGAAATCCTGCAACCTCTGGAGTCCAACCGGCCAAGAGATACTAGATTCCTTCACATCTTTTGGACATATGCCACACCACCCAAAGTATGAACCACTCTATCAAACATCTTGATCTTCACCGTCCTAACTCCAGTGACGTCACAGGTAGACCCTTCACCTAAGGACACTACACCCGCCCTTGTCTCATGGAACGTATCAAAATATTCCCTCCTGGAGAATACATGAAGAGAGCACCCTGAATCTAGAATCCACTCATCATGAGGAGAAGTGTGATTACTTGTGGAGACTTTGAGAACGTCTCCAACCCCTTCGCTCTGTTCGTCCATTACCGCCACCACAGTATTCGAAGCACCATTGTCCACCTGGTTAGCCCACTTTGGATAATTCCGCTTGATGTGGCCATATTCCTTACAGCGGTAACATTGCACGGCCTTTCCGCTGACCCTGGATCTTGACCTGTCTTTTTCTGATCCCCTGTCAGATGACCTTCCTCTTTGATTCCCCCCATGAACAACCAACCCATGCTTTTCACTTCCACCAAGAACAGGTTTCTTTCGCATCTCATTTGATAAAAGTGATGCTGTGACTTCCCGTGACTTCCTCTAACTTTATTGTATCCTTACCATACAACAAAGTCATCACCAGGTTGTCATATGAATCAGGAAGAGAAGTAAGAAGCAAAAGGGCATTCTTCACTTTTCGTCAACCTTGTGGAGCTGATCCACAAGCCTGTTAAACACCGTGATGTGTTCCAGAAGATCTCCGCCTTCCTGCATCTTCAGCCCGTACAATTGCCACTTGAGATACAACCAGTTGGCCAAGATTTTTGACATGTAAAGCTTTTCCAACTTCTCCCATAATTTAGGCGCATCTTCTTCTCCCATAACGTTAAACATAACGCTATCTGCCAGACATAATCGAATCGTGCTCACCACCTTCGACTCAGTGTCTTACCACCGACATCCGTCATCTTCTATAGCTTCCCATCCTTTCCTTTCAACGCCTTAGCCAAGCCCTGTTGAACTAGGATGTCCTTCACCCTCATTTGCCATAGGGTGAAACTGCCATTTTCATCAAATCTATCAATGTTGATTTGATTAGAACTTGATTTTACCGACATCTCAGATTACTCTATACTTCACGGTGTAGCGCTCCACCTCGAACGAGAATCTTTCTTAGACAATCTTTCTACTCCTAAAGATCACTCTAACCATGATCCAACCACAACACCCACGATCACTCCGCCCGGCCTCGATGATCGCTCCACCTGAGCTCTGATACCACTTGTTGAGAAAATCTGCAGGGCAAGTCAATCCGATCGTACACAAATTAAACGGAAATAAAAATAAACAAACAAGCCGCAAGATGAACACCAAGATTTTACGTGGTTCGGCAAAGCCTACTCCACGGGCGTGAAACACGATCTTCCACTATGAGAAAAATAAAATACAAGGATTATGTTAGAGATTTTGCAAAATGATGTTGAGAAAATTAAAAGAATTTTCATAAGTTTTATTTAAATTAAAAAAACAATTTTCAGAAAGGGCCGGTCGACTGGGGTATCCCGGACAACTGCGGATTGGTACCTGGAAGTATGAACAATTTTCAGAAAGGTGTGGGCGAGCGACCACGCTTCTTTGGATCGAAAAAAATAAAATGGACAGAAGCATGCCGACGAGTGACCGCGACTGTTCGTAAATCTATCCATTGGGACGAAATGTACATGACTTTTCACTTCCGTTTTTTAACCTTACTTCATGTCTTTTGCTTCCCAACAGTCATGGATGATTTTCAAACACAAGGGACACTTTGTGCATGATCCAAACTACTTAAATTACAAAGGGATGTGATCAAATGGTCATAATTCAAACCAATCCAAGGGATGTTTTGAAGGGATGTTTCCCTAAATGAATAGACATCTAATGCTCTATAAAAAGAGCAGAAATCTATCTTTTTCAACTATTGAAATTCAGTTATTGCTGGACTTTTTCTCTCTCTAAAACAATCTCCTACTCCTTTATTTTTCAAGTTAAATTACACATAAAACAGTACACAAAAGACTGTTTTCTGCAGAAACAGTTTTAGTGATTTTCTCTAAGGCTTGAAGTTCTTGAAAGGCGTTTTGGGTTTGATTCCACTTGTGCAAAGTATCATCAAACATCTATAGGACATTCCTACAAGGCTTCATTGTATCTTGGAGGCAATTCGCGGATCCCCTTTGCACACAACTGGTGGGGGCGAAATTTGTCTTAAGGAAAGCGATTACGTGCCTTGAAGCAACTCTACAAATTTCTATATTTTAGGAAATCCCACCAACAGATTAATCACAAAACCCAAAACCCGCTACCCTTTCCTTGCTTCTCAACCCAAGACCGTATACAAGAGTATAACCTGAGAGAAAACACCCAAGAGAAAACCCAAAGAAGAAACCCCAAGTGAAACTAAGAAGAAACCCAAAGGATAAACCCATTTTGTCCTTCTCTCTCTGTCTCTCTCTCCCTCTCCCTCTCCCTCTCCCTCTCTCTCTCTCTCTCTCTCTCTCTCTCTCTCTCTCTCTCTCTCCCCAAGAGGTAGCTCTTTTTTTCAGCCCTACAAAGAAACTTTCACGGGTCTACTTTAATACATAGGTTTTCTAAAAAAAACCTAAAAAGACAAAGTTTCTATTCTATGCCTCTTGCCTTCCCACCCAAGCCACCTACGATGGGTGGGAAATGAGGCAACTTTCCCAACAGAAATGATTTCAGGGCTCCAATGTTTTGATAAACATGCGCTCACTTGTTTGTCGTATAGCATTTAAAGGGTTTTAAGAGCTTTCTGAGAACCAAAATATCCTCTGACACCCCTTTAAATACTACACGACAAACAAGTGGACCACATGTTTATGAAAACACTGGAGCGCAGAAATCATTTCCCTTTGGATGTTACGAGATTTTCCAAGATTAATAAGCATTTATTTGGCAATGTATGAACTAATAGGAAAAAATCCCTTAATTATAAAGCAAATCCAAAGGCTAATCAAAGAAACCCTTTGGGTGATCAATCATTGGATGTCCGATCAATCGACCAAGGCATCAATTAGCTGGGCGGGACCGACCTTTTGATTTCATAGTCTATGGATTTCTAAAATGTTGGGTCCTAGAAGGCTTGGGTATTTTGGAAAGTGGTTTTTGAGTGTGAATTTTGAAGATCTAAGGAACTTTGAAACACATATTTTTGTAAGTACCATTTTCTCTTATAGACTTTAAAAGTTTCAAATTTCCAACTCTATGTACATTTTCAACACATTTATCATTGGCATATGCTATGGGGTGATGAGTTTGTAGCTATTCAAGTACAAAATGAGGTGTCTATTGAAACCTGTCTTATGCCTAAACTGAGTTTTTATATGTTGGTCTAACAAATAAATTACAACATGGTCCATTATTGGGCGATCCAAAACTTACATTTATTGGGTTCCAACTTAGATAGGGCTATACATATATGGTGGGGTCCTCTGTTTTACACCCATAAAAGGCCACACGATGCCCTCCCAAATCGAAGCATATAGTGGGACCCGCTATTTTACACAGTGTATTTGGGAACGAAATATTCACTCCCTTTTCTACCTTGTGACACCCCTTGTAATGCAAGGGTGCAACTCGGGTCGGGTTGCGTAGGGTTGAGGGCAACCTGACTCGACCCGAAGCTTCCATTTTCCCAACCCGAACCCGACCCGATGTCCTACCCAACGAGGTTCAACTCGACCAGAGGAACCCATTTTCCAATCCGACCCAGCCCAAGTTTTTAAGCTTTTAAAATAAAAAAAATCATAAAAAATGCTGGGTTTCACTCGGGTCAGGTTGCCCAAATCCGACCCGAAACCAACCCGGGTTGGGAACCCGAACCCGAACTCAACCCAACCTGGCCCTACTTTTTTATAGGTTGAACCCGACCGAGTATCACCCCTAAAAATCGTGTAGCCAAACGCAAGGAAAAATACAAGGGAAAATTGTTAAAAAAATGCATACATTTGGTGATATTGTCAATCAAGGGTGCCTTTCGTTTTATTGTGAAAGAGGGGTTGTCAGTGCTTTTAGAAAGTGCTTAGGACAAGAATACCCTCCTTCCTTCCTTTTCCCTCCACCGTTTAACTCTATTCCCCATGCACATTTGGTGGGAGAGAGAGAGAGAGAGAGAGAGAGAGAGAGAGAGAGAGATCTGATGGGGCCCACTATGTGCAACTCGTGGGATTTTTCTCCCTTTTGGAAGTGATATATTTGTTCCCCTGAATCATCTACATGGGATGATCAGAGATGATTAGAACAGTCCATTGAATGGGCTACAATGTAAATTGGTTACACCCCTTAAATCATTCCCATAGGCTGACCCAAATCGTCCAATTGACGGGCTGCAACCTAAATCAGGCGCACCCTCCAAATCATTTCCCTAGGCTGATCCGAGCCACCCAATTGATTGGGCCGCAACATAAATGGGCCGTGCCCCAAATTATTTCTATGTCACGATGTGAACCGTCGAATTGATGAGCCTTAATGTGAATTGGTTGCACCCCTTTTAATCATTCCATGGGATGATCAGAACTGTCCATTTGGCGGGCACGACGTGAATTGGTTGCGCCTCCTAAATCATTCCCCTAGGATGATCCAAACGGTCCAATACAATGTAAATTGGTCGTCCTCCCTAAATCAACTCCATGGGATGATCCTAACCGTCCAATTGTTGGGCCACCACTTGAATTGGTCGTGCCCCGCAAATCATCTCCATAGCATGATCCAAACTATCCGTTTGGTGGGCTTCAATGTGAATTGGTCGTGTCCAAAACCACCGAAAATGTTTCAAAAAAAGTAGGCATACGACGTACAAAAAGCTCATGCCCCTCTTTATCTCTAAAGATGGGGTGTCCTAACCATCCAACAGCTATTCCATCCCCATTGTCCATTGAGCCTACTCTGAATAATCCCTCCTTCGCCGGATTATTACCGATGTAATCATAAAAAGCTAATTTTTCAGGAATTTTAGACCAAGCAACCCACTGCCATAGGATGATCTGGATTGTCCATTTGATGGGTCATGGCATAAATTGGGCGTGCTCCCAAAATTACCTCCTTAGGATGTCCGAACTGTTTGTTTGATGGGCCAAAACTTGAACGGGTTGTGCCTCATTTTCTCTTTTTAAAAAAACTTGATTTATGTGGCTAAAAGTAGATCCCACTCATAATGGAATTCCATTGGAATTCAGCCACTCGATCATCTTTTTCAAGCATTGGATAAACTCAAAGGGAAGGAATCCGAATCCCTTTGAAATAAATTTAGAACATCTAAGTATGGGACCTACTCCAAGCTAAACGAATTTGAGTAAAATAGATTCTCTTAGTGCCCGCACCAATGTTGGCCAGATAGAAATTTTACATTAGGGGACGCCATCACAATATTGACCGAAATCCAATAAATTTAATTAAGAATTTTGGTAAAATATGGTGAGCTCCACTCTAATTTGACCGAAAATCCTTTTTTGGAACTTGAATTTTCCATGGAAGGAATAAAAATTGATGGAAGGTGAGGGAACATACCAGGAAAGTCAGAGAAGATATGGGAATGAAAGGATCATGCAGAAATTACACTTTTGGAACCATAATTTACACTCTTGGAACCATAATTTGCACTCTTGGAACCACTATTTACACTCTTGGAACCACTAAATTGTGATTCCGAGGTCTACATAATGGTTCTGATTGTATACATTTTGATTATGAGTACTTTAACCACTATCAATACACTCATGATCACTTTTACAATGCATGAACTCCAATTTACACTCTTGGAACCATAATTTACACTCTTGGAACCACTATATACACTCTTGGAACCACTAAATTGTGGTTCTGAGGTCTACATAATGGTTCCGATTACGAAACAAAAGTGTTGAAGCAGTTGTTCGAATATGAACAGGGTGTATCCAATAGCAATTAAAATTGTGGTTCGAAACAAAATTGTTCAAGCAGCTGTTCCAAAATTGTGGTTCCAAAAAATGTACAGTTCCGGGCAACTAGTAGGTACAACAACGTTTAAATTTTACAATTTTCGTCTGAGTAAGTATCATGTGTAGTAACAAGGTTCCCAAAATCATTGCCACTTTTTACAATTTTTGTGTGAGTAAGTATCATGTGTAGTAACAAGGTTCCCAAAATCATTGCCACTTTGTACAGAAAAACCAACAACTCCATCCCTAAGTAAAGAAAGGAGGTGCGAAGGACACTCCGGACCTACAAGAGAAAGTTGGTACAATCAATAAAAATTATGGGTTTAATATGAAAATCATATCGAGTGCGTAATAATGAAACATACCTGTTCTGTGTAGGTGCGGATGGACCGATGGGAGTCATATTTAACTGACGATTTACTAGGGGAGGATTTTTACACGTTCTTTTGTTATGTCCAGGTTCCCCACATGATTTGCAGTTGTGATGTTGTCCAAATTGCAGCCCTCTCTCTATTCGTACTTTTTTGGGTCGTCCAGGCTGTCGTCTTACTCGCGGTGGCAATAGTACTACTAAATCATAGGATGGCTCGGGCCATTGTGTTCGATCTAAAGTTGGATGAATCACCTCCTCATACGTACTCCGATATGTTGAAGCCAAAAACCAATCCTGGCAGTACTTATATCTGTCAAGCTTATTTAATCCCATAGCTGCTATGGCATGCCCACACGGCAATCCCATCGTTTGGAAAAGACCACACGCACATGTTTTCTTCTCTAAATCCACACTATCCATATGAGTGGATGAGAGCACTTCATATTCATTCCAACTACACGTGCGGGGTAGAAACTTACTGCCAAACGAACATGATCTGTCCAACCACTTTTCTGCTCTATGAGTTAAATGCGTTTTCCATGTAGCCGCAGCTTTCCGGCGAAACTGGAAGAAGTCTTGTACTTTCCATCTAGTGTGATCGACTAGGGCAGCAATCGGCAACTCCCTTGCGCCCTTCAATACGTTGTTGAACCACATTTTTCACCCCGGAACCACTACGGAACCACATTTTCTACCAAGGAACCATTAGGGAACCACATTTTTTTTTATCTCGGAACCATTAGGGAACCACATTTTTCACCCCGGAACCACTAGGGAACCACATTTTATAAGCCGAAACCACTACGGAACCACATTTTCTACCGCGGAACAATTACGGAACCACATTTTATAGCTCGAAACCATTAGGGAACCACATTTTTCACCCCGGAACCACTACGGAACCACATTTTCTACCAAGGAACCATTAGGGAACCACATTTTTTATCTCGGAACCATTAGGGAACACAATATTTCACCCCGGAACCACTAGGGAACCATATTTTATAAGCCGAAACCACTATGGAACCACATTTTCTACGGCGGAACAATTACGGAACCACATTTTATAGCTCGAACCAATTAGGGAACCACATTTTTCACCCCGGAACCACTACGGAACCACATTTTCTACCAAGGAACCATTAGGGAACCACATTTTTTTTATCTCGGAACCATTAGAGAACACAATTTTTGACCCCCGAACCACTAGGGAACCACATTTTATAAGCCGAAACCACTACGGAACCACATTTTCTACGGCGGAACCATTACGGAACCACATTTTATAGCTCGAAATCATTAGGGAACCACATTTTTCACCCCGGAACCACTACGGAACCACATTTTCTACCAAGGAACCATTAGGGAACCACATTTTTTATCTCGGAACCATTAGGGAACCACATTTTTCACCCCGGAACCACTAGGGAACCACATTTTATAAGCCAAAACCACTACGGAACCACATCCACTAGGGAACCACTAGGGAACCACATTTTATAAGCCGAAACTACTACGGAACCACATTTTCTACGGCGGAACCATTACGGAACCACATTTTATAGCTCGAAACCATTAGGGAACCACATTTTTCACCCCATAACCACTACAGAACCACATTTTCTACCAAGGAACCATTAGGGAACCACATTTTTTTATCTCGGAACCATTAGAGAACACAATTTTTGACCCCCGAACCACTAGAGAACCACATTTTATAAGCCGAAACCACTACGGAACCACATTTTCTACGGCGGAACCATTACGGAACCACATTTTATAGCTCGAAATCATTAGGGAACCACATTTTTCACCCCGGAACCACTACGGAACCACATTTTCTACCAAGGAACCATTAGGGAACCACATTTTTTATCTCGGAACCATTAGGGAACCACATTTTTCACCCCGGAACCACTAGGGAACCACATTTTATAAGCCAAAACCACTACGGAACCACATCCACTAGGGAACCACTAGGGAACCACATTTTATAAGCCGAAACCACTACGGAACCACATTTTCTACCGTGGAACCATTACGGAACCACATTTTATAGCTCAAAACCATTAGGGAACCACATTTTCACCCCGGAACCACTACGGAACCACATTTTCTACCAAGGAACCATTAGGGAACCACATTTTTTATCTCGGAACCATTAGGGAACACAATTTTTCACCCCAGAACCACTAGGGAACCACATTTTATAAGCTGAAACCACTACGGAACCACATTTTCTACGGCGGAACCATTACGGAACCACATTTTATAGCTCGAAACCATTTTCACCCCGGAACCACTACGGAACCACATTTTCTACCAAGGAACCATTAGGGAACCACATTTTTTATCTCTAAACCATTAGGGAACCACATTTTTCACCCCGGAACCACCAGGGAACCACATTTTATAAGCCGAAACCACTACGGTACCACATTTTCTACCGCGGAACCATTACGGAACCACATTTTATAGCTCGAAACCATTAGGGAACCACATTTTTCACCCCGGAACCACTACGGAACCACATTTTCTACCAAGGAACCATTAGGGAACCACATTTTTTTATCTCGGAACCATTAGGGAACCACATTTTTCACCCCGGAACCACTAGGGAACCACATTTTATACCCCGGAACCACATTTTATACCTCATAACCACTACGGAACCACATTTTATACCTCGGAACCACTATGGAATCACATCTTCAGCGGTAAAAAATGTCTTCGAACCACTAAATTGTGTTTCCAAGGCCTAAGTAATGGTTCCAATAGGTTTTAAACACCAATGATACGTCTATGATGACTTTTAAAACCACTAAAATACTGTAATAATATACCAAACACTAGTTTGACTCTTGGAACTACAATTTTGAGTCTTGGAACCACTATGTAACCTCTCGAAACCACTAAATTGTGGTTCCAAGGCCTACGTAATGGTTCCAATATGTTCCAAGCACTAATGATACAGTCATGATCCCTTTCACAACCAATAAAGTAGTCTTACAATATACCAACCACTTGGGAACCATAATTTACAGTAATGAAACCACTATTTAACCTCCGAGGAACCACTAAATTGTGATTCCGAAGCCTAACTATTGGTTCGAAGAGTCCAAGTATACATACGAATCCAATCAGGCTTCTCTCTATACACACACAGAGAGAGAGAGAGAGTTAGAGAGAGAGAGAGAGAGAGTTACAGAGAGAGAGGTCAAGATAAACATGGTAATATCCAAACAAATAAGATGGTAGACCATGAAAACATGAAAACAACGCACAAATAACATGAAAAATATGAAAACCCAAGAAATCATGAAAACATGAAAACATGAAAAGAATATGTAAACCCTTTTCAAGTAGAGGAGAATGGCCATACTTGGAACTATGTTTATCAACCAAGAAGAAACAAGAAATGATGTTTTCTTCCCAAACGACTATGGCTGTTATTCACGTTGGATGAGCTACCAAGATATCCAACAATGGTGGTTTTTCACGTTGGATGTTGGTTGGGGAAGAAGAAAGAAAAAGAGAAGGTGGTAGGTGAGATAGCATAGGGAAACGAGCTTCTAAAAAGGGTGGGAAAAACCAAGGGGTATATTTGTCCTAAAGGCCTAATTTCGTACCCTGACAGCCCCTTTTCTATAATTTTGAAAAGACTACCCTTACTTCACAATATCATGAAAACTTTGCATTATTGTAACAATTTTCCCAAAATACAATAGAGGGGGGTAAAACAAAGATACAATAGAGAAGTGGGGCTGCGGGTGCAATTACCAAAAAAAATAATAATACAATAGTGGGGTGACCCGGGGAAGAAAATGGGGCGAACATATCACTTGCCCATTAGGTTAGTAAAAGGTGTAGCGTAAATGCACTAGAGGAAATAGCAAAAAAAGGGTGACCTAACGGATAAAAGTGGTTGGCGAATATATCACTCTAGCCCAGAACTCTAATTAGGGTTTTGCTCCCGAGTGGAACTTTGTCTTTTTACAGCTCCGAATACGCTACCGACAGAAATCCCAAGAAACCACTGTAAAAAATGGTAATTTTCTTTGTCTTTGGAATTATTCTCGTTTTTTTTTTTCATATTATATTAAATTCATTCGTTATTTGGTCGTAGGAACCACTGGAATCTCGCTTTTTACAAGATTTTCAGCAGATTGAAGAAATTGGTAATTCTTTTTAATATACTTTTCCTTTCCATAATTTCTAAAAGCTGGGATGATTCTGGAAAAATGCCTGTTAATTCATTGTTTTTTGAAAGTAATTCATTGAGTGCTTTTTACATGATGGATGTTGTAGTAGATGTTTGAGAATGTAATTCGTAAATATTTAGAAAGGAATCAATAATGAAAATGGGTTTTTAGGAATGAACGATTTCAAGTACTAGGGTTTGTTTTTAAACAACAAAATCGGTGATGTAATTTTCAATGTATAATCTCCACTGGATATAAATAAATGAAAATTTAGCAAGTCGAACAAGTGGTCAGAGGCTAATATTATAGCAACTTGATACTGGCTAAGTGATTAAAGGGAAGAAAATATTTGTATTGAGTTAAATAAATCCAAAGTAAAATGCATGTATGATTTTATTTATTTTATTTTGTAGGCAACTGGGATATGCAAGTAAGTATTTATGTTGATTATTCACAAGAGACTAATTAAATTCCAATAAAGGATTCTCTTACTCCTGAATTTTGCATCATACAAGTAGTAATAACCAGAAACATGAGAAATAGATGAGTTATTGGCAGATTTTTTTTGCTGTTTGATGTCTGGATGGTTGGAGAAGAAGAGAAGGTTGTGGGGTGCGTAAGGTGACCCTGTTTGAAGGCCCACGAAGATGCCGAGCCGAGTTGTTGATCCGGCGTTGGTAAAAAAAAAGAGTGGAAGAAAGGGGAAAGAGAAGAAAATAATGGGACTTGTTGTATATTTCTCTTGTGAGATTTTTCATGCCCAGAGAAGGCTTCTAGGTTGGTTTTTATGGGAGATGGCAGGGGAACAACCAAATAAATCGAGATAGATCTTGATTGGATTCGGGTTGATTCTTGAGAAACAAAACTGTATGAGGGGGGGGGGGGGGTGGGGGTTGAATCTCATTTTTTTGGGGTCTGATGGCCTACTCTTGTACATTAGATAGGTTTTTGGGCTGTTTTGATATTGGAAAGGAGAGGGGTAGAGGCTATTACTAGGCGAGAAAAAGCAAGGGCATTCCTCAGAATTTTCAAAAGACCAAAAAACTGTGAGATTTTTTTAGGGTTGAAGAGTCCGGTCCCATGTTAGATGGAAATAAAGGGCAATGCTATAAAGATGAATTGAATATAAGACTGAATCATGCACCTTGTTCTTCTTTTAGCTATATTAATTATAACAATTCATATTTACAACAATGACCTTGCTTAGGTAAGAAGTGTAGTATTACATGAACTATAAAGGAGAAAGCTAAGAACAAGCAAGAGAGGGAAAAAATGAGATAAGAACCAAAATGTCCTTGGCAACTTCAGCAATCACTCCATGGCATATTTATAGTTTTAAGTAACTGCGTTACTGTAAGTGATTCATCAATCTTTATTCACGAAACTATCATTACCTAATCCTGTGAAACCTCCCGGCCATTTGTTTAACATCTTAGAACATTGTTTTGAATTTGCTATCTTTGTTTTGTAAAAGTTGCATTATATGTGACATACTTAGTTAGGCATATTTGGTTTTCTAGTATTCTTTCAACCACTATTTCCCTGCTGGCAGGTCACGGTAGGTGGGGTGTCATGTCAAATGTTTGTATATTCTTGACAAAAAGACTTATGCCATAAAAAAAAAAGTTTTCCTTATATGTTGTTTCTCCGCTGTTGGTAAAAAAAAAGTAGAAGAAAGGGGAAAGAGAATAAAATAATGTGAGTGGAAGAGAGCTTCTTTTTGTATATTTCTATTGTGAGATTTTTCATGCCTAGAGAAGGCTTCTAGGTGGGTTTTTATAGGAGATGGCAGGGGAACAACCAAATTAATCAAGATGGATCTTGATTGGATTCAGGCTGATTTTTGAAGAAAAAAAGGGTATGAGAGAGGGTATGATCTCATTTTTTTAGTGCTAATGGCATGATTTTGTAAATTAGATGGGTTTCTGTGCTATTTTCATATTTAAAAGGAGAGGGGTAGAGATATAGGCAGAAAAAACGAGGGCATTTCTTTGAATTTTCAAAGGAGCAAACAACGACAAGATTTAAAAAAAAAAAAAATGTGCTCACAAGTTGTTTCCATGATGCTAGCTGTATGGCTGTTCAGAGTTCTTACCTTTGATCACAAAGGACTATAGCCTTTAAGATGAGTTTAGAATGGAGGGAAGAGAGGGATGAATAAAAGGAGTTTTAGGTTGAAGAGTCCAATGCCATGTTAGATGGAAATAAAGAGCAATGGTTTAATGATTAATTGAGCAATGCTATAATGATTAATTGAATATTAGAGTGAAGCATGCGCCTTGTTCCTCTTTAGCTGCATTATTTATAAAAATTCATATTTACAACAGTCATCTTGCTTAAATAAGAAGCGTAATATTTTTTATTTTTTGAAAATGAAATACGAAGTGTAATATTACGTGAGGCATAAAGTAGAAAGCTAAGAGCAAGCTAGAGAGGAAAAAATGAGATAAGAACCACAATGCCCCTGGCAACTTCACAATCACTCCAGAGTATATTTATAGTTTAAATGATTGTTTTACTGTTTGAGAGTCATCAATCTGCATTATTTATAAAAATTCATATTTACAACAGTCATCTTGCTTAAATAAGAAGCGTAATGTTTTTTATTTTTTGAAAATGAAATACGAAGTGTAATATTACGTGAGGCATAAAGTAGAAAGCTAAGAGCAAGCTAGAGAGGAAAAAATGAGATAAGAACCACAATGCCCCTGGCAACTTCACAATCACTCCAGAGTATATTTATAGTTTAAATGATTGTTTTACTGTTTGAGAGTCATCAATCTTCATTCATAGAACTGTGAAACTTCCCGGCCATTTGTTTAATATCTTAGAACTTTGTTTTGTAAAAGTTATATTATATTTAACATACTTAGCTAGGCATATTTGGTTTTGTAGTATTCTTTCAACCACTATTTCCATGTTGGCAGGTCACGGAGCGTGGGGCGTTGTTGTTTTATGTTTGCATATTCTTGATGGAAAGAAATATGCCATAAAAAAAGTTCCACTTATGGAAGATATTAACTTGAAGCCCAAAGTTATGAGGTAAAATATTTTTATTAAAATGTGACTGAAACTTCTATGTTACTAGATTTTTGAACTTCTTGGATTAATACATAGCTGATTTGTCTTGTATTAATATAATGTCTAATGTTGCATGGTTTACTTCGTGTTATATCATCACCTCTATATATTGTTGCATTTCCTTTTGTGATATTTTCCTTTGGAGAAATCATTTCTTCTTGTGGATTTAGGAAACTTCAAATTTTAATGACCTCTAACTATTTTTTCCCCATTTCTTAATGTTTATCACCATTTTTATTTGTGTGTGCGCTTTTAATGAATACATCTTTAAAAAGTTTGATACCTTTATTTTAGATAAATCAAGATAAGTGTTTTCAGATAACTCTAAATCTTTTGACTGACATGTGTTTTGATACAGTTATTTGAATGCGACCTTCCTAAAAAATTCTGTGCATGAATAGGATATCTAGGCTTTAGTTGTATCCACCTTGTCCAGCGATCTTGTTTGTACTTAAATAAAAGAATCAATTATGATAGGGTGCCGTCTTGACATTGGCAAATTTTTGTTTGGTAGGTGTCACTGTTTGGTCTATTCCATATCTCAACTGTATTTGTGTTTTTTCGGTGCTCAGATAAGCTTGGTATGTTTGCTCCTTTGTTTCTTATAAGCAGTTTTTGTTTACTTTTTTGTTTAAGGCAACCACATATGATTGATAATTTCTTGTAATTGCCAATGGATCACCATCTCCTAGTGTCTTGTCGCAATCTTTTTGCCTCTATACGTCATTTCATGTCGAGGAATTTCATGGTTTTAGTTCTACCGAAATAAAAAATAACCTTTTACTTTCCGAATTAATAAAAACCTTGCTCCACGAATCATTGACTTGCCTGTGTTGACTCGGTTTCGGCTTCACCATGTTGTTTTCCAAGGATGAGTTCTTTAACAATGGTTACAAGTGGTATGATTTGGAAAGATTAGAGATACGTAGATGCCTCTGGAGATTATGCGTAATTTTCTTCAGGGCTTCATTGACCATATATGATAACTAACTCAATGGGTCAAGAAATTAGTGGTTCAGCTATGTGTGTGCAGGGTGAGCTATGACTGGTAACACGCAACTAAGATACTGTACCTGCAACATTTCCAATATATTCTTCACATTCGTTAAAGTAGTACATATGTAGGGTTTCCATCTTCACTGCCTTCAAATCCCTCTTACAACTAATGTAAGCTTCTTGAGGTCTTTGAGTCCCCAAAGGCTTCTAATTGAGGTCTTTGAATCCTTGAGCTGGTACACCTTTTATCCGTCCACTCATACTCACTTATAGTAACCTGATAGAAAAAAACTCTCTAGCCCTATAAACATATAATATTTAACCAATATACGTCACCAACCTCCAAGGATGAATGTTATCACTCCTGGCTCGCAAAATGATATTGGAGGAATTGCCTTCCACCACGAGCCTACCTCCAATTTCTCTTTTGAGAATGTGAACCATGCGAAGAGCATGATCCTTCTGTTGTCATTTATAGATGATACTACAAGGCAGGAAATTAATAAAGTGATCGCTTTCATATGTGGCATAAACGTCAATGATTCTCTTCATGGTGTTGCATCAATTTGGTATCAGAGCCAAAAGATCCGAGAGTTTCAGAGCCAAAGATCCAAGCGCCCCTTGCAGTTGAAAACGACACCGATAATCTCCAGCATCAACACCAACAAGTCTCTGAAGATCGGAGACCAATTAGCCCTTAAAACCAGTCCCAACCTCTCTTAGTTCAGCCATTTTTTCTTTTCTGCTACCCTCTATTAAAGCCCCACTAAAATCAGACTCTTAACCTCTGTTCCGAAAACCCTCAGCCAGTCCCCTCTTGATCTTTCAACTCCCTTTTTGCAGCCCCTTAAATCAGTCCCGAAACCATCACCCGAGAGATGAGTTGATCATTCCATTGAACCCAGTCCCATCGTCTCTGCAAACCAGCCCACCATCCTTGAAGCTTCTTTAAAACATCCCCAATCCGATGGTTTCCACGTGAAACCCAGTATCACCGAACCTCCACAGCAGTTTGTGTTGATGATTTCAGATTCAGGCTTCAATGATATCTGCTTGCCGTGAATTTCGCAGAAAGGACTCCGAGGGAAGAAGGATAACTTGCCCAACGAGTTATCACAAAATACCAAAAGAGGCAAGTTCCGTGTCCTTCTAAATCAAGAGACATCGAGTTAGAAACAAAAAGGGGGTCTTTAATAGTAAGCTGTAGTGAAAGGTAACTATCGAAATTAAAACTTTACCTTGCAACCTGTGGTCACAAGTAAAGTAAAAAAAAAAAAAAAAAATCACGCGCAAGTTTTGTTTTGCTTAGAAAAGGTTACTTGTGGTGCAAGAAAGGCTAAAGTGCCAAGTATATGTAAGCCATCTCTCCACTTAGTTTGTCTTTACCCAGTGACCTGCTATAGGAGGTAACTTGGAAAGGAGGCAGTTTGCAGCTTTTGGTACAGTAACTTGGCAGGTTAGGTTGTTGTGTAGTAAGTTGCCTTTTCAAAAGAAAAAGTTACACAACTTATATTTGGTAAGTTACTTATTTTATCTACAACCCTCTTGCTTTTATAAGTTGTTCACGTGACCACTTTCCTTTTCACAAGGCCTATTCCCCCACCCCCTCTTTCCTCTTTGGACACCCCATCCCAATTAGGAAAGGCCATTTAACCCCCCTCTTTTACTGCAGGCAACCCCCCCCCCCAAAAAAAAAAGAAAAAAAAAGAAAAAGAAAAAAAGAGAATTTTCTTTTCTCAACTTTCTCTCTCCTCTCTCCGTTAGTTTTCCTCTCACTCCTCATTCGGACTATTTATGCTCGGAATTGGCCCGCGACTTCAACACGAAAGTTGAAGTACTTGATTAGTAAAGCACACCCTGTATCAGTTTCAATAGCAGACAGTGAATTTCAATACAGTTTCAGGAGCAATCTCAGCCGTCACTTACGTGCCATCTTCCGATCATCAGCTTTCACTCATCCGATTTGAGATCCGAGACAGACGTTGTGTTCCTTTCGACACGACAAACAAATCAGACGGTTGATTTCAGTTTTCGACGCCGATCCCAATGGCTTCGCCCTATGTTCCATATTTTGATGGGTACGACGAAAGCTATTGGAATGGCCACACTCACTTTTGCTATTATGAGGATGCATGTTTATGTTGGATTGATGCTCTAGATGCATATCATAAGTACAATGGCCATGATCACCGCCAGACTATCGACCGGGCTAAAGAAACTGTGCGACGACAAACCCGATGCTCATGAAGCTACATTGAAATGAACCGTCGTAGAAGAAGTGAGCAGTCAATCTGTCGTTGGGAGGATGTTCGTGACGCGTTTATGAATATTTATGCGCTCGACTATTTAAATCAACAGAGATTGAATCGTGAGCGAGAATACAGAGTGTTGTGTAGTGTTGAAAGTAAAGTTGAAGCCCTCCTTGAATGACTAAAAGAAGACCGTCATTATATATGCGAAGCTAAAATTGTAGCTGAAAATTCAGTGCGTCGTATATGTGAGTCAGATTTGCAGAGACAGCTTCACACTTCTGAGGCAGATATTGTGGCAGATCCACGTGAGGCTTTTCCCTTGACAGAGTTGATCGAGCATCGTCTTGAGTCAGAGCCGAGTGACATGACTGTTGAGCCATTACCTGAGACAGATGATCGCGAGCATATTACAGAGGATTGCCCTATATTTGTGCCGATTGATCAGATTGCTGAGACTTGTGCCGATTGATCAGATTGCTGAGACTTGTGCCGACACAGATGATCTTGTTCCGCAGATTGATCATGAGGTCCATCAGCCTAACATCACTGCCCCAGCTTCAGTCCTAGAAGCTGATTTTATCATTGATTCTACTGAGCCTGATGAGATACCAGCGGATGAATTTCATGTTGATTCTCCTGCGTCTACTGAGCTACCAGTTGATGTTGATTATGTGGAGGATGTTCCCCAATTGATACCACCCATAGTTGTTTCGCCGATCACGCCGATCCAGGACGAGTACGTTGCCATCTTCCCAGCTTCCCTGATTTTCACGAAAGGCTTGTATTTTAATGATTTTGCATAGATGCTTTCTTCCATATTCCGCCGCCAGCCTTTCTGATCACTTTCATTGCTGTCTCGAGCATTAGCCATCAGGATTGCTTCAGACGGATTGCGCCTCCTTCTGCTTCATTATATTATTTTCATATTTGACCTAGGCGGACTAGAACTCGAGGGCGAGTTCTTTCCAATCGGAGGAGAATGATGCAGATATTAGGATTTATTTTCGCATTATTTAGTTTCTAGTATTTTTATTTCCATGTTATTAGTTTCTAGGATTTTATTTTCCGTGTTATTTTTAGGAATTCTTATTTTAGTAGGTTTCTATCTTTTAGGTTGTTTATTTGCCTATATATAGGCCTCTTTACAACTTATTTTGCAACTTTGAATGATTATTGAATAAAGATTCTTCTCCCTCTAATTCTAGTTTTCTTCTTCCCTCCTCTGATTTCTTCTCTTCTCTCCCTAAATTCGTCTATTCTTCTCTTTTTCTTCTACTTCTCCCTAAATTCGTCTCTTCTTCAGGTTATTTTCGTCTCTTCTTCCCCTATTCTTCTAATTCTATCTCCTTTCGTCTATTTTTCTCCCCTTTCCTCAATTTCTCTTCACGGTGCTGCATAACAGAGTAGGCATAGAGGAGGCTCAAAGGTGTTAATGGAGGGAAATGGAAGGAAAATGGGATGAAAACTAAGGAAAAGGGTTGTTCTGAGGGTTAAAAAAAGGACAGTTGGAATGGTTAAAAGGGCATGTGGAATGGTTGAAACGGCACTTGTATTCATGGCAAAAGGTCCATATGCGGCAGAATTGTAGTCATGCGGGGAGGATACGGGTGAATTAGAGGGATATTGGGTTGAGGTGGAAGGGATGTTAGTTGGTTGGAAGTTCTTGGAATGATTCAAGAAGAATCAAGATGGAAGGTAGTTATTTGGAGGTTCAAGAATGGATGGAAGGTAGTTGTGCCGTTAAAGGAATATTCAAGAATTGGTGCAAGGTTGGAGGTAAAGAGGAGGCTTTGATTGTTGGGAAGGCACTGTAGGAGATTTATGGGCTGTCTTGGAAAGGAAGAGGGACTGGAATTGATGGGATGAGGCAATGGAATTTCGGGTGGCTCTTTGAGGTGAGACTCGGCTGGTTTGAAGGCTGAAAGCTGGGTTATTAAAGGTTGGATGGTGATCGGTTAAAGAAGATGGGAGTTTGGGTGTTTTCGGGTAAACACGGGACGACGATAACAAGTTGGTGTTGTGGGTAGCTTGAGGATGGCTGAAAAATAGGAGTTTGGTTAGCTGAAAATCAAGCTTAAATAGGCTGAACAGTGGGCTTTTGTGCTGTCGGTTTCTGGGTGAAATGGGACAGAGAAAATAAATAAGGGTTTCAGGTTGAGTTTTCTGGGTTGAGGAAGAGGGGAAAAACGGCTGAACTTTAGGTGTAACTTGGGATCTAGTGGTAGCTGTTTATTGAACTACAGGGACTGTGTTTTTCATGGAAGTTATGTTTGATTCTTGGGCCTAAATCTAAGGTTAGGCTGGCGGTTCTGGGACTGCTTGTAGGAGGTTTGGTTGTGGTTTAACAGTAGGTACGTGGGTGCTGTTCCGTTGAGAAATCTTGCGTAGAACAAGTCAAAACGAATCGAATATTTTGTTCAAATTTTATTTCATATTCGGAAGGCATTGAAATTTTGTTTACATGTAACGCTATTTATAGAGTTATGATTGGTTGATTCCTAATCAAACTGAAACTAGAAATAAAATGACTAAACTACCCTGCAACCCTCTAAATTCGTCCAACTTATTAAAACTCCTAAGAATCTCAAAATCCTAATAAAATTACTCTCTTGGACGTCCAATTCAAAGACAACTCTCTCCTACAAAAACAATGACTTTTCAGCCAATAAGAAAATTTCATATAAAGTAACAACTAAAATAAAGTAAGTTTGGATCCTTGGTGTACGAGGACCATCGATTTGGACGCTGCCCGATTTCTAGGTGATATTTAGATGATTGCCCTTTAGGAAATATGATTTGGCATTCCCTCGATCTTGATCGTCGATCCGTACCATCCCATGCTTGATCTGAAGGTCCGTTGTGGTCCAATCATGGCTCTGAAGGTCTTCGAACGGCATAGATGCACCGCATCACTTCCCTATGCAGATGAGGCCCACCTCGATATGTCGCATAGTTGCCGGAAACTCCTTGGGCAGGTGGGAAACCTGTTTCCCCTAGAAATTCTCATAATTTTATTATGGTATCATGCAACCGACCCCGCATTGATCACAACTATAGTCGCCACCCTCTCTAGCGGATGTTCGATCTAGCCGTCCGACTGAAAACCACTGCTCCCACCATCTCTGCAAACCTCAAACTCCTTACTCCTCTACCCTACCCTTTAAACCAGTAGTTTTCTTCCCAATCGAAATCTTCTAGACAGCCTCTCACATTCCAACATTGGCTCTTTTTGTTAACCACTCTGGCAAGCGCCTTCGCCGTCTCCACGCCTTCGGAAAAATCTCCTCGCTTCCTTCTCCTTAAACTGGCGTTTTTCCTCCTGTCCCACCTCTGTCACCATGCTCCGACATGCTGATGATCTTTAGAGCCTTCATCCGACAAAACTCCCAGCGACGCCTTCCTGTCAAAAAAAGTTTCTGTCTCTTGAATCAGCGTGCTAGCACCGTGCGTACCTTTCTATTTCGTCCATGTACCATCGACAAGTCTCAGGTTGAAGGAAGGAGGAGATAAGCAAATATATAAAAAAGGGAATTATGGGGAAGTGACAATGACGGTTGAAAAGCCATTTCCTTTTTCAATATTTGGGTGCAAAGGAAATGAACTGAAGCAAATAAAGAGGGGAAGAAGACAAGTGTCACGGGGAAACAGTTCAGGACACAACCGGTATTACAATCCAAACCTACCTCGTCTCGTTGCGTCTTGTGAAGTCGTCATTTTCAGCATCTTTGGTTGCCACTGGTGGTTGAGGGGGTTGGTTGGCCAAACTCTATAGGGAGAGTTGGCCCTGTGACCTGTTGACTCCTCCCCCGTTTAGGCCCAGCAGGTGTGGGCTGGAACCTTGGCGGTTTGCTCATGGGTTGCAAGAGGACTTGCATGTGCATCTGACGCACACAGCAGGAAATCATACTTCAATTCGTAAGGGAGCTTTGGGTGCGGACTGCGAGCTATCCACAGGGATGCTCCAGTTTCTTTGGTCGAGGATGGGGGCCAAAGACAGTGCATGTTGGGTTGGTTCCCCACATGCATTGCACGTAAGGACCGGTGCAAGGGGCTAACTATACTGTTTGCCTCCTGCACCGCGGTACGTCTTGTGGGCAGGCCAATCTCTAGGTCTTCCATGTGTTCGTACCGGGGCGACTTCGGTTGCCCTCGCGAGGTGTACACCTTGCGGATCAGTCCATGGGGCATCTTGCTTCTTGGATGACCAAGCCCCAGTGCTTGGCGGATTGGTGCGTGGCATCGTCATGCCTCGTATTCAATGGACTTTGCATTGGGCTCCAAGGCCTTATGTTCGATGTACTCGTGATGCAGGCTGATCATGAGTGTGGGTATCTAGAAGCGCATGTCAAGATTTGAGCCAAGTTGCCTGTTGAACAACTTAGAGCTTGTGTGCACATTCGAAGCATCAAGGGGTGTTGGCGTGTAGGGCCTTTAAAGCCTTGCACGATTGAAGGCTTGCCCTAGCATTTGTGCATGTTGGGGCGCCGCACGGGTTATTCCGCTGCTCAAACATTTGGCCCGTGACACAAGACAATTGTCAGGTTGTGAAATTGATGAGATAAGAAGAAAATAAAGATGGTGAAAAATTCCACCCCTACCTTTGTTTAATGTGCACATTCTCTTGTCTTTAAATAAACTGCATAGACCCAATATAAATAAACTGCATAGACCCAATATTGATATCAGCAACCCATTCATTCCATTTGTTCCTTTTGCAACTTGGTTGCCTTCATATAGTCTTATCCCAAATACGTAGCTTTCTTTATCAAGTCCTTTTATCTAGGCCCATCACTTAATGTCAACTCGATCGGATCTGCTCTACTCATCTCTTCCGTGTCGCTCTCTGTTGTTCAGATGTCTTATATTTTGGCTCTATACGAAACCCTGACGGGCCAATGTCTGTGACACATAGGAGGTGGGGTATAAACCACTTGTTAGGTTAATGGGTTGTGAAATTTCTTTTGTGTTTTCTCGGCGAAGAAGAGTTTGTAACCCTAGAACTGAAATAGTGGGAACTCTTCTCCCGTGGATGTAGGCCCACTGCGGGATCATGTAAATCTTTTGTTTCTTGTGTGATTGTGTTTCTTTGCATCTTTTCTTGGTGTTTTACTTCACATCCTGGTCCTCTGTCAAAGTAAGCTCCAAGTCGAGCTCTGTCTGACTGACTACTCACTCAGGCTACTCAACCGACCTGAGCATCTGGTGCCTCAGTAGTGGACTCTGTTACTAACCGTCATTTCCTTGGCTAATTTTTTGAATACAATTTTATGCATTTTTGAGTAAGAAAAAACGGAGAGGAAGATGTAGGATTGTTTGACGCTATACATGACTCCAATTTGGACGTAATTGAGCCCTGCTTCCCTAGTGGACTGTTGGACAACGATGGGTCCACCTCAATGTGTCTAAAAGTTAGAAATTCATTTCTATTTTAAAAGTCATGTATATTTATTTATCTTTCTTTATTTTAGTGGAAACTACCAGTGTTGCAACTTAGTTTAGGTTTTATGTTTTATTTTGATGGATTCCATCTGTTACTGTTCCCATGAACATTACATGAACAGTAACAAGTAGTTCCTAATCCTGTGCATGCGCACACACTGCAACAAGGGGGCATATATATATATATATATATATATATATATATATATATATATATATATATATATATATATGTATATGTAACTTTGGAGTTTGTAGAGGACACTTATACAAGTTTTTTGAGTAAGAAAGATGGAGAGGAAGTTCTGGGCAGGTTTTTGTTGCTGATTTTTTTTCTTATGGCTGTCTTAGGAGAAGACTTCCCATTCCAATTCCTCTGCATAAATTTTTCTTCATGGTTTGTGTTAGGTCTAAAATCGGTAACAGGTTATGGTAGGGCCGGAAGGGCTGATCTGGCGGGCCATGGCTGAAGGGCTGGAGACGTCCTGTGCTGCACAAGGGCACAAACAAGGACACAAAGGGGTCAGAAGACCAACCCGGAGCGGTGCTCCGGACAGGTGCTTCGACACTCAAGTCAGTATGAGCAGGAGTGGAAAGCAATGTCAGAGCAAAAGGCTTAGGATTTAGGATTTCAGATCCCTCACCTTAGCACAAGTGAAGGCTATTTATAGTGATCCTGAGCCACCTACCAGGACAGGTGGTGGTACCTGACTGGACCAGGTTTCAGCCTAGTAAGGGCAGGTGGAAGTCCCTGATTGGTCCTGGTGTCATACCTAGTAGGGACAGATGTCGACTTTTGGGTGGTCCCTGAGAGGGACACGTGTCGACTGCTGATTGGGCATGGGTTTTTATACCCCACCAGTTTGGATAAATCAATCCTGCAGTTTTAATCAATCATGTTTATTTAGATATATTTTCTTCTTCAAAAGTATACTTTTTGATCTGTTTTCAATTATGTGTGGGTTGCTGTAATTTTCCTTAAAATTTAAATCAAGAGCTACCCATCGACTCTTGAACCTTACTTTCTAGGAAAAACATCATCTTATTTGGTATCGAAGCATAAGAATTAGAATTGTCTCTATTGTAGATTTTTTCCTGATCATATTTATATGAGAGCATCAAAGGTGACCTTTTTCCCCCCATATTACCACTTCTGACTAGACGATTGAATTGATTCTCTTGTTTACCACAATGCCCTTTATTTTTTTCCAGTGATTGTTTCACAACGTCTACATCTTTGCCTTGAAACCATATTTGAATGACATTTAAAGCGCATCAATTTATTGTTTATTAATTCATTTTATGCATTCTTTAGTTGCAATTTGTTAATGGGCTTATTCGTTTTGGGGAAGTGATCACATACTATTTATAATTTCAATCTTTTTGGGATATATCATATGCTAATAGAATACATTTAATTGTGTATTGGATTTGTAAAGTAGCTTTTAAATCTTTTCATATGTATGCCACAATTTCACAGGGAGATAGAAATATTTTCCAGTTTGAAGCATCGACACGTGGTCCGCTACTATCAGGTCACTCTTTGATAGAATTGTGTTTCTTCTACATGTCTCCTCTTGAAGAATGTGGTTCTTCAATTAGTGGTTTCTCCATTTGTAGGAACCATGCCGCATTAGAAATGCCCATGTCTCAAAGAAATGGGCACCTTTTGTTTACTCTATAATATGTTCATTTTAATACTTCATTTGCCCAATGACTGAGAGTTTGATGACTATAGATATCATCTCCTCAACTTCTCTTTTTTTTTCCTATTTTGAAGTTAAATAAGCGGGAAGTGATATATATACCCCTTTTTTTTTAATTGAGACAACGATCTCTGGTGTATCTATGACTTCGGAGGGGTTTATTACTTGATGTGGAAAGGATTCAACGAGCCTGATGGCCACGTACACTACATTTGGCTGTCCTGTGTAAAGTAAAAGGGCGAATTTATCATTTCGCTAAATAAGCTAGTGATCAAGTGTTGGACACTACCTTCCACATGCATGACCTATAACTTACTAGGAAGATGTGAATATTAGTTGTTAGGATCTCTAGTTTGCTTAGTATTGTTTAGACTTTAGACTTCTAAATTCTAATGATGGACTTGAAATTTCTTCATATTTGCTGATTAGAAGTATTATTCATTCTCAATCTTTTCATGCTTTTGTATTTCTAAATATAATGAAATAGTGATCAGGTGTTTTCATGGCATTTACAATATTAAGAAGATGTAAATGTTAGTTGTTAAAGGTCCCTTTGTTTAGATTCCTTTTTCGTAATGATGACTTCTATTATTTGGATAAGTATTACTATATTATCGTATTGTACATGTGAAATGAAAATTATAGTATTGTACATATTAAGATATTTTGTGTTCAATTTTAAATTGAATTCACAGTTAAAGGACCCTTTGTTTAGATTCCTTTTTCGTAATGATGACTTCTATTATTTCGATAAGTATTACTATATTATCGTATTGTACATGTGAAATGAAAATTATAGTATTGTACATATTAAGATATTTTGTGTTCAATTTTAAATTGAATTCACAGTTGATTATGGTCTCCTGTTATGCAAGTTGCTACAATCTACTGCATGAAATCCCCTCAAAGGAATAAAAAATTGCAGAGAATAGAAACATCAAAAGAAAATTTGCACTCATTAAAAATAATTAGAATGATGAAACCAACAATATTTTGATATCCAATTAGTTGATGTAGGCTTCTCATTTTTTCTTGCCTGACCTTACAGTAGTCAGAGCTCGTCATTGCGGATGATAATCCATTGTTTCTAATGGATGTGCCAAAGCAGCCCTTGAGTAGAATCGAAGGTCCAATGGGTCAACTATTTTTGTGAAACATCTTATTTTTAGAAACAACCATAGAAAATTGTGCACAAAGATATTTAGTTGACCTGTCAAAATGCCATTACAGTCCTTTGAAATGGGGCATATCTCCCTCAGGAATCAGTTTGGAAAATCTTAGATAATGCTCGAGATTGAGCCCATATTTCATAAACAATTAACAGGCCACGCTATTGATCAAGAGCCAAATATGTCAACAAAGCAAACTGGAGTCAATCTAGATGGGGCAGTTGATCAACCCAAAAGCAAGCAGGCTCCTAAAATTAAAAAATGTTAAATTCCCTAACCTGCTACAAATCCATTGTTTCGAATTGAATCTAAACATTTTTTTTCTTACTAATTACAACCTCTATGAAGATTAGGAGTGCAAAACAATAATTTTGATATTACTCAAAAAAAAAAAACACTAATTTTGATCTCTATTCAAACAATGCTAAAAACTATATTGTTTTAATAAAAAATTTAGCTAAAACCTATCAAAACTAGTCAATGCATGACTTTTTGTCCCGCGTAGCTTCTTAAATTCCAATTCCTGAAACCTAGACTCTATAAGAAGGGATGGAGAATCCCACTCAAAGTGGGGAGGGGTTGGGTGGATTGGGGTGGGCAAGTACTTAGAAGAGATACATGAATTTTCTCTCATTGTGAAGAAAGACCCTTGGTAGAAATTTCCAGTCCTACCGCTGCTCCAACCAGATGACTAAGGCAACCACATGACCTCTCCCCTTCTCCTTCCTTAAATTATGTATTTGCCACTTTTAATCGTACTCTGTTCTTTTTACTAGTTTCCTTGCATGCTTAGGGGTTATTCAGTTTATTTATAATAATTCTCTTTATATCCTAAGGCAACCACATGACATCACCCCTTCTCCTTCCTTCAAGTGTGTATCAAAGTTTTAAATTTCGGTTTCAGTGTCGGTTTCGGGCCGAAATTTCGGCCGAAATCATGTAAAAATATGATTATGATTTCATTTATTTTTTAATTTCGACTGAAATGTCTAAAATTTCGGTGTCAATTTCGGCAATTTCGGTTTACATTTTTAAAATTTTGGTGGAAATTTTGTAAAAAAGTCCAAAAATGAAATTTCAACAAAATTTCAGCAACATTTCTTCGGTAAAATTTCGGCGAAATCTTCTTCATGTGAATTTCGTTTCGGTTTGTGCTGAAACTGAAATATTTCAAAACCATGGTGTGTATTTGCCAGCTTTAATCTTATTCTCTTCTTTTTACTAGTTCCCTCGTATGCTTGGGGGTTATTCAGTTTATTTATAATAATTCTCTTTATATCACAAACTATTTTATTCTGGACAACATGTTGTAGTCTAAATTAGATAAAATTATTTGGCATGAGCTAATTTATTTTCTTAAATCATATTGTTTTGAGAAACTAGATTGGAGTACATCTTTAATTTTTTTACCCTCTTCTTCCTCCAATTTCCTTTCTCTGTAGCTTTCATCTAACTATACATATAGTAATTTGAATCCAACTATCCTTCGCTTTCAATCAAAAGCTTATTTTTTTTCCAAAATACGGATCCCAAATCAAGGATTGGTGTTCCCATGAGCCAATTGACTGGCCATCTAGTTGATCCACATGTTAGTCTGTTGATGTACCATAGTTTGTTTGCTTGATATTATACATGTTCATCATATTGGTAGCTTGTTATTTCACATAAATTCTAATTGGCAATCATGCATTCCTGTTTATCCAACCCTCCTCATTTAATCTTATTTCCATGGTCTACATGTTCATAGTTGCATTTTAGTGTGATATGATCTTTCAAAGTACAATTCGAACTTTCTTCAATGCATGCTTTATATCTAAGTTGTCGTCAATTAATCAAATATGTGTAGATCACATATGAAGCTCATGGATGCTAGTAACGAATGATGTCCGTCAAGCGGGTTGGTGCTTAACACCTTCCAACCTCGTAATCTGATTTTTAACCCTTCTCGTGTCTAGGATCATTCCACGGTGTCCAGTTCAATCTTGGGTCCTAGGCCCAAAATTCTTTCAATGAGATGGTTAATCCCTGAACCTTGAACCCCTCCAAAAGTGAGCATTTCTACATTGGTGACTGTATTGGGGATCTTCAAACTTGAATGTATCAATAATCCATTTTTTAACTCGGAACTTGATTGTGGACCTCTATATTTTTTTAATTAGATCCATAAACATCTATGGTGTTTTCTTAGCATATGTGATAATTTGAGCATCCTTATTTTAATTATTTTCTTATCTATTTGCCAAGTTCATGCGCATGAATGGATGAATCACATATTCTCAAAAGGCCCGGAGCACCCATTGTGGTGCTTGCACACACTAGCATGAAAGTTTGTATCTTTTAATTTCCTATGCATCTAAGTTTTACATTTTGTTAATCGGGTCTTTAGGATTGCATGTAGCAATCCTAAAGACCCGATTAAGATGTGGTCCAGTGTTCTGGGTTACAAATCGCAAAAAGAAGAGGAATATGACTAGCAAGGCGCATGCTCCATTCCATTCTCTCTCTCCATTGAATCCCACCTCATCGAAAAACCAAACTTGATCATATGTTAGATAGCCCGATTGGCTGTTAATTCTATTGAGCAACTCCCTAAAGGGTCTATCGATGGAGCAACTACTCTGATCGATTGTCAACAACATCTAGCTACTGATACTGAATCTGATCAATCTTTAACCACTGCCGAGCCAAGCAATGCTACATTTCCCACTCAGATGATCTCAGACTTGGCCTCTATGATGACATTGTTAATGAAAAAAATATAAAGGTATGGATCAACCGGTCAAAGCCCCATCAAGGACCCAATCGGCCACCCTAGAAAAGGACTCACCCATTCCAAGTTCAATCATTCTTTGTGCTTTACTCATTGGAGGGTAAGAAATCTGATGAGGACCGGGTCCCAGCCAAAGTACAGGAGGGCCAACTCTAGTAGTAGTAGTGTGGGTGGTAAAATTGTAATAAGCCTAAGTGGTATTATTTGTAATTTCCATGCGTTTATAGGTTTAATTGTAAGGGAGGTATACTTGTAATTAGTGAGTATTTGAGGGGCTTATAGTGAGATTTGAATGTAAGGGAGGAAATTACCTATAAATAGCGGATTGTCTCTCTCATTTAGTGGTTTTTTCATGACTACCCTTGTTTGGGGAGAGAAAAGCTAAAGCTGGTAAAGAGAACTTTACGTGATGTTGGAGAGGAATTCCTGCTCATTGAAGGCCTTCCATCTTTTCATCCTCTCAGTTTGATGTTTCAACTGCGCTAAGTCCTCCTTTATTGTTCTTCTCCTTGAAATTCAATAAAATTACAGTTACATTCAATTCAGTTCTGTTCTTGATCATCTTAGCTTGTTTTTGTCACTGTTAGCTTATTAAATGATGATAATGTAGAGAAGAGACGAGAAGAGAAGAGAAAAGAAGATGAGAGAAGAGAAAAGATGGAGAAATGTGTGTGTGTGTGTGAGAGAGAGAGAGAGAGCTTTGTTCTTTCCCACGATATATATATATATATATATATATATATATATATATATATATATTACAATGACAGAAATACCCTTAAGAGGGAGAAAGACGATCATAGGAAACAATATGCGAATTAGGGTGAGTAGTAGACCGCGAACGAGTCCGAGAAGCAATAGGGGACTCAAGAAAAGTAGGAGGAAGATGAATACCTGAGGGGGATCCGCCAAACTGAGGAGGAACAACGTGAGGTGGCTTGGATGTAGGAGTAGTCGGATCAGTGGACATCACCTGGCGAGAGCGACGAGAGTAAACCCACACCTCTTCGGATGGAGTAGTGACGACAGAGATAAGTAGGGAAAGAGGTATCCCGGACTCAGGTAGGGAAAGAGGTACCCCAGACTCAAGGACGACAGGGGTAGGTAGGGGAAGAGGTACCCTAGACTCAGGAACAAAATCAGGAGCAGGTGGTGGGAGATAGGCGGTATCCTCAAAGAAGTTAACTTCAGTCGAGACAAAGGTTCACTGTAGGGAAGGATTATAACACTTGTACCCTTTTTGAGTGCGAGAATAACCAATGAAGATGCACCGCTCAGAACGGGGGTCAACCTTATCCAACCCAGGAGACAACCTATGAACGAAGCACACACAGTGAAAAACACAGAGGGGGGGTGGGGGTAAAGGGAAACGGATCGCCCGAAGGGTGAAGGACAGAAAAAGGAGACCGACCAGCTAAGATGGAAGAAGGAAGGCGGTTCCCAAGGAAGCATGCCGTACGAACGACATCACTCCAATAAGGCTTCGGGACCTTCATTTGAAAGAGTAAAGTACGAGCAATGTCAAGCAAAGACCTCATGTTCTGCTCGGCAACCCCATTCTGCTGGGGGGTATGCGCACAAGAGAATTGATGAAGAATACCATGGGACTCCATGAATGATCGAAAACCCGATGCGGAAGAGAAATATTCCCTGACATTGTTAGTCCTCAAGCACCCAATAGTACAGTGATATTGATTATACACCTCAGGATAAAATGTGCCAAGGGCAGAAAAAATCTTAGAACGATATTTTAATAAAACAAAAGTCATGCGCGGATAGTCATCGATAAATATAACAAAATATCTGAAACTGTATAATGAAGAGGTTCTACAAGGACCCCAAACATCTGAATGAACCAACTCAAAAGGAAATGAAACCCTAGTAACTAGATGCGATAGGAACGACACACGATGGTGTTTACCCAAGTCACATGACTCATAACGGATTGAAGGGACTGGACCTGAGAGAAGGCTGAATCTACCCAACTTTTCAACGGAAGGATGTCCCAACCGGCCGTGTGCAATGGCTAATCCAGATAATATAGGTTGTTCACCTCATGACCCGAACCAATCGTCCTCCCAGTGGCCAGATCCCGAAAAACACTAGAGGGTGAAAAAGAGGCAGGACAATGAAGAGCTTTAGTGAGCTGGCTAACAGAAAGCAAATTAATCGGAAATTTGGGCACACATAAGAAGTTAAAGTCAGTCCAGAAGGGAGAGAGATGACTCCATCTCCTGGGGCAGGAGTTGAAGTCCCATCAGCTAAAGTAACAGAGGTAGGAGTTGAAGACGGAGGCTGGAAAGAGGAGAAGATACCAGAGTCACGAGTCATGTGATGGGAAGCTTCAGAATCAATGAGCCAGGAGCAAGACGTAGAGAGAAAACAAGAGTGGCTACCTTGCCGAGTGAAGGTGGCGGTAGGTTGCTTGTGTCCCGGTATTGGAGAAGCTCATCATAATCTGACTGGGAAAAGTACAACGGAACCAACAGGAGCAGTAAAGGCAGGTGAGGGAGTAACAGGTCAGAAGTTGCAACAGAAGCCTGCTCGACTGTCTGAGAGGGGCAAAACTCAGGATGGAGATCATAAAAGTAATCCACAGTGTGGCCCTAAAGAGAGCAATGAGTACAGAAGCGGGTTGAACGGCCACCGACACCACAAGCTCCCCTTGAATCCTAGCTAGTGCCACGACCACGGCGGCCGCGACCATAACTAGACTGGACGGCGAGGGTAGAGCGCTCAACTAAGAAGTCACCGGGGGCCTCAGTCCACATGGAATGCTGAACTCTAGAGAAAACCTCGTCAAGAGACGGTAAAGAACCAAGGCCCATGATCTGCTGACTAACGGGAAGGAACTCGGACCCCAAGCCATCTAGAAACTGAACGACGCGTAAGTCCTGCCATTGTTTGGCAAACACATTCAGACGTGTGTTGAAGGGTAGTTACATATCAAGTTGCTCGCATAAGGTGACAAAATGGGAAGAATACTCAGACACAGATCGATCGCCACGCTGCAAGCGTAGGAGCTCCGAGTAGACATCACAGATCCTCGTCAAATTATTCTCACTAGAGTAAAGTGTCTCAGCACGCCGCCAGACGTTTCTGGAATTGTCAAGATACATCATGGGGCCAGCAAGTTTCTACTACATGCTATTCCAGAGAAGTGTCTGAATGACAACGTCCTACTGCTTCCATTTGTCATACGACTTGTCATCAAGAAGAGGAGGATCCTTTGTAAGATAATCGGATTTACCCTGGGCACGAAGGAAGGTCTGGATCGCCCGACGCCACGGGGGTAATTCAATCCATCAAGCTTGATGGAGGTCATCTGGACCATAGGGAGTGACATGGAAGAGGAACAAGTAGCTATAGTAGATGAGGCAGATGTAGCCATGACGAAGAGTATAGCAACACACAAACAACAACAACGAATACGTGAAGTAAACAGAAATCACCACAACCACCATGACTACGTAAATCAACACAAATCACCACGACCACAACAAATGTGTAAGTCAATGCAAAGCAACTGCACGCATCACTTGGCTCCGGAGCACCAGCAAACACCAGGCAGAGAAGCAACGAACCGGCAAGGAATACGCAACAACATAAGCTGGAGCCGTCGACAAGACAAAGTAGAGGGATGAAGAGGCTCAAACCATGAAGGGAATGGGTTTAGGGTTCAAGAGGGAATGCGAATGGGAAACATGATAGGTGTAAGGTTTGTTGGAGTGGGAAAAGGAATGGGAATTGGATGAGAGAACTTGACAAGGGTCCTAGGTGGAGGTGGGGGTGGAGGAGAGTGGCAGCGGTTATGGGGTGGTGGATTATGGTTTTAGGGGAGTGGCAGTGGTTATGGGATGGTGGATTAGGGTTTTAGGGGAGTGGCAGTGGTTATGGGATAGTAGATTAGGGTTTTGAGAAAGTGGTAGTGGTTATGGGATGGTGGATTAGGGTTTTTAGGATAGTGGCAGTGGTTATGGGGGAATGGAAGGGGTGATGGGATGAAGGAAATGGAGCGGCGGTGGACTAGAGAGGGGATTAGAGAACTCGGGTGGAGGGGTGCGGTGGATACGACCGGTGCGTGGGGCGGGGGGGGGGGGGGGGGGGGTTTGTGGATACGGCAAGGTGGAGGAGGGGGTGTTGAATACAGAGGATAGCAGGGTTTTTTTACGGGAGTGGGTGGAGGCGTGGCGGGATGGGAATGGGGGGCGGTGAATACGAAGGATTTTTTTTTTTTTTTTTGGGGTGGCGGGGGGGGGGGGGTGGGGGTGGGTGTTACGGGAAATGGGGTGTCGGAATGGGATGACGAGATAGGAGAGGGGGTTACGATAAAAAGGAGTTGGGGTCGCGAATGGTGCGGAAGAGGGGTGGGGCAGCGGGATGAGAGGCGGCGTGGGACATCAGGATAGAGGCGTAGTGTTAAGGGAACAAGATGTTGGAGGAACTTTTTTTGTGTGTGTGTGTTTGTTTCTTCTCTCTCTTTCTTTTGATTCAGTCGAGGGTCAGCTCTGATTCCATTTTAGACCTAACATGGCATTCAAGCGAAGAAGAAGAAGTGAGGGAGAAGAAGAGTCTCCTTGAGGAGAGCTCCCATGCAATATGATATATATATATACACACGTGTAAATAGGGTTACATGTACAAAGACCAAAATACATTCTAAAAAGTATGAAGCAATATGCAGTGGATCACTCCGTATTTAGTTCACAGCCTGATGTCGGGTACATTTTCTTGATAGTGTATGTGGATGATATTTTCACTACGGGAAATGACACCATAAGCATACAGAAGCAAGATCTTCCTTCAGAACCAATTTTGCACCAAAGACTTAAGGTCTTCTCAAGTACTTTCTTGGGATTGAGGTGGCTTATTCTCGTAGTGGACTTTCCTTGTCCCACTATAGTTATTCATATAATTAGGCACTTGAAGAGTGCTCCTAGGAAAGGCTTGTTTTTTAGGAAACATGGCCATGTGAAGCTAGAGGAATTCACTGATGCAGATTATGCAGGATCTCTAGCAGATAGGAGGTCAACTATGGGATATTACACCTTTGTTGGGGGGAATATGGTGTTGTGGTGAAGTAGGAAACAAGACGTGGTAGCCATATCAAGTGCAGATGGATTATCGAGACATGGCACACACATGTGGAGAGCTGACGTGATTACAATCCCACTTATTAAAGATGGGTATTTTCTCCTCGTCTCCACATCGTTGTGTTGTGATAATAATGCAGCGGTCCATATTGCCTCAAATCCAGTGTTTCATTAGCGGACTAAGTACATTGAAGTAGAATGACACTTCATGCGTGAGAAGATCAGAAGGGTGAAATATATCCTCGATCAGTTGGCCGATATGTTTACCAAACCAGTAGGAAGAGTTTGTAACAAGTTGGGAATGCATGATATATGCACTCCAGCTTGAGGAATAGTGTTGGTCCTGTTGGATGAGTTATGTATTTGTATATTAGGCTGAGGGTATACTGGTCATTTCACTATATAACCCTACCAAACCGTAGGTCAAACTGACTGACGATTCTTGCTGCCGAAATCCTTAGGATTATATATATATATATATATATATATATATATATATATGAGGAAATGGTTTGTGAGCAGCTGCTCAGTTAAGCTTATTTGAGCAGAGCTCACAAACCATAGGGGCGCCACATTTTGGGGATGATCCTAAGCATTCATTTGGAAGGCCCCATCATGGATGGGGTGTGTACCAAAAATCAGCTCCATTGGATCATATATATATATATATACATAGAGAGAGAGAGAGAGAGAGAGAGAGAGAGAGAGAGAGAGAGGAAAGTGTTCCTGAGCTAGAGCTCAGATAAGGAGAGATGAAAGTGTTCCTGAGCTAGAGCTCGGATAAGCTTATCTAAGCTATAGCTCAGGAACACATGTGGCCCCACATTTTTGGGGGCATCCAAAGCATTCATTTAGAAGGCCCTTCCATGGATAGGGTGTGTAACAAAAACTAGATCGATAGGATCATCCTAACCCAATCAAAGGTGGAGGGCAAAATGGACATACACTGTGTGTCCATGTTTCTACCCATTTTTTCCCTCCACAAATGGCAGGGTTAGGATGATCCTCTAGGGTTGATTTTTGGTACACACCCTATCCATGGAAGGGCCTTCCAAATGAATGCTTTAGATCACCCAAAAAATGTGGGGCCACATGTGTTTTTGAGATCTAGCTCAGATAAGCTTATCTGAGCTAGAGCTCAGGAACACTTTCCTCATATATATATATATATATATATATATATATACACACACACTAGTAAAAACACCCGTGGGTGCGGAAAATATAAATGGTTAATCACTTTCCCATTTGATGCGGTGGAGTATTTCACACTCATGCTTTGACAGGTGGGTCTCATGCACCATCTATAGCCAAACCCATGTATTCGAGTGGGACCCAGAATATTTTGAAAGGTGGCCGAAATCCGTAGTATTATGTACCAAACGCACTCGTTCTGTGTTAAAAAATAATCGGGTTCGTCAATATTTTGAAAGGTGTCCTGAATCCGTAGTATTATGTAATATGTTCATAAAAATCCGTAGTATTATGTAACATATGCACCCAATCCGTAATTTTGCACGGAAAAAACACCACGATGTTGACTTTGTGGAGAAAATGTATAATAAAAAATTCATAAAGAAGGGTAAAATAGGTATTGTAAAGGGGGTATGATTGAAAATATGGGGCTTTAATGGGGGCCTTTGTTAACAAAAGTAAAAAAAAGTGATGTGTAATTCTATTAGAATTTTGGAAGAAATTCAAATAAATGTTTCCTTTTCTCTTCTGCTATATAGTGTGTGTGTGTGTGTCTGAGAAAACGGTTTCTACACACTAGTGTAGATAAGTTATCTACACACTAGCTTAAAATTCAGTGGGGGCCCACATTGTTTGGGTGATCCAAAGCATTCATTTGATGGGCCCTCACATAGATAGGGTTGTGCCCAAAAACTCAGCTTCATAGGATCATCCTAACCCTTCAAACTGTGGAGGCAAAAAATGGACAGATTTGTGAAGGTTTATACATGTCCATTTTACCTCGACAAATCGTGGGGTTGGGATGATCCTATGGAGCTGATTTTTTGTGGACAACCTATCTATGTGAGGGCCAATCAAATGAATGGTTTGGATCACCCAAACAATATGCCCTCCACTGTATTTTAACCTAGTGTGTAGATAACTTATCTACACTTGTGTGTAGAAACCGTTCTCTCTCTCTCTCTCTCTCACTATATATATATATATATATATATATATATATATATATATATATATATATATATATATATATATATATATATATATATGTATAGGAGGAACTGGTTTGTGAGCAGCTGCTCATATAATCATAATAGTGGTGAGAGGGCTTTCTGAACTCACTTTTCTCTTTCTCTTTTCTCTTTATTCTCTTTTCTTTTTCTTCCGATCTTCCATCCAGCACCTATGAATCAGTAGATCAAAGGCAAGATGGAGTCTTGAAACAGCTTGCCAATTCTATGGCTTAGCCTAGCACCCAAAATCAACTGTATTGTACAATGGAATTGAACCTGGAGAATTGAGTTGAAGCCAATCTTTAGATGGGAACTTTTGGCAGTCTATTTCTCACAACATTAATCACACACACTCAGGGTGGGTTTATTGTAATCTGAGTTTGCTTGAGGAATCAATGTACTCAATATTCAAATTCCAGTAGAAATATTGGCTGAGTGAAAAAAAAAACTTCAAGGTTTCAACATACAAGCAACTTCAATTACAGCTCACGAACAGTTTTTTTTTTTTTTTTTGAATGATACAGCTCACGAACAGTTAGTGCATGTTTCTTTTTCCAAACGCATGTGCTGTTATTAAAGTCAGAAATTACTGACATTAGAGCTATAACAAGATCTTTGAATCACAATCAGTTAGCAAGTGTTCTACACGATTTTTTGTAGGTAATTTCAGACCAGAACCTTGTGAATTCTTGTGCTTGTGCTCAGGTTGTGATGAGAAGTAGAAACTGTGAGTAAAAAGATTCTTAGATGCAACTCCATATAGCCTGCTTCATGATTCTATACTTGAGACTCAAATTCCACTTCCTTTTCAGGAAAAAAAACACTTTCGTCAAGGATATGTGCTTGCAGCCTTTCTAACCAGATCTATCTGGAAGAGTTGATGGCTTATCTCGGCATCTTCCAGAAATTCAGATCTGAAACAATCAGTCAAGTTGCACAAAATTCAATAAGCCATTGAGGCATTTTATGTCTGAGTGTTGATGGATTTGCTCTTCTTGTAATGAACCTCTCTGGTTTCAAAATTTCTAAAACTCACAGATAGAGTGAATTCCGTCCAGCTTCAGAACCGTCCATTGGCAAGCTAACATCCGTTTCAAACAATTTTCCAAGAACTATAGTCATAGAAGCACTAGCCTTCACAAATTTGAGATTATGCTTCCTTAAATCATGTGATTTCAACATAAATTATCTATGAATTCGTAATAAAAATAGATCGTAGATGGGACTTCACTTACAGCTGTGAACTTCACTAACAGCTGTGATGATCCATTAAGAATTTGATAGAAACTCACGAAAGTATGTGTTTCCCCGCATTGTAAGCAATTCTGGACAGCTTTACGCCGATATGATATTCTCTATTCTGTCTTTTCTTCCAGGATCAGCAAGAATTAAGAAATTCTTGCAAATCTACTATGATACCACTAGATGTAAGTGGCTGTGGAAGCATTCATCGACGTTTTTCAGCTTTTAGTAACTCGAGATGAAAGTGCCGACCGAATCGCCATTTTTTTTAGTTTTCTTCTCCAAATTGCTATTGGATCTTGCAAGGGGATGAAAGCTCTTCAAGAACACTGAAATTTCTTTTTTCGTAAGGAAGAAAGAGTTGCATTAGAAGAAGAAGAGGAAAATCAAGCCTCAAACCTTCAATTTCCATGAAAGTACACAAGAAAACCTTCTCCTTGCAAGGAGAATTTTCCTTCCAATTTCCAAATCTTTTTTTTGAATGATGAATAATACTAAAATAAGCTTTCAAAGACCGAGGAGGACTGAACATATACAAGAAGGACCACTAGAAAAACAAAAAGGAAAAATAGCAGAGTGGAAGATAATCAAACTGCTACAGACTTTCCCTGAATACCCCATCTTTAGCTAGCTTATCCGCCAGCAAACCGTTTCACATGATAAGCATTTAAATGTGCCCCTCCTACTCTATCTTGGATTTCATCAAAGAAGCCGCAAATCTCCTAGGTATTGAGTGTGTCCCATTAGGCCAGCTTATCACATTCTTTGAATCTCCATCTCCATTTTTTCCAACCCAACATTGGTTAGAAGCTTAATACCATTGTGGATGGCCCGCATTTTCGCCTCGTTTGCATCAGAAACTCCTATAGGACCCGAGAAGGCCCAAATGACATTCCCTTGATCATCTCTTAAAACGCCTCCCATTCCTGAAGGGCCTGAATTTCCCATGCTAGATCCGTCAAAGTTAAGTTTCAAAAAACCTTGATTAGGTGGTTCCCAAACTTGGTCCACTTTGGGATCTTTGCTATTATTTATTTAATAGGAACAAGGGTCTCTTTGAAAGGCCTTTGACCCTTGCATTTCTTTCCTTCCATAGAAACCATATTGTTGCGAGGAAGGATACCTTCCATCGGATTTTCCCTTTTCCTTTCCAGGGAACCATTTCCCAATTTTTTAGCAATTCCACTAATTTTGCTGGGAAGACCCACGCCACACCAAACCTGGATAACAATATGTTCCACACCTCTCTTGCTACCCTACAATGTAGCAGTAAGTGATCCACTGTTTCCCCTGCTTCTAAACAGAGAGCCCATTGGTTTATGATTAGTACCTTCCGCCTTATCAAGAAGTCAACTGTATGAATCCTCTCTAGAATTGCCGCCCGTGCGAATGCACAAACCCTAGGAGGTGCTTGGATGCCCCATACCTTAGCGACTTTAGAGGATACAACGCGTGGGACTAAGTGATTGTGATGCTGATAGTAGGCCAAATAAGTGGCATATTTGCCCATTAGTATTTTATTTACATGTTTTTAGTTTTCCATGTTATGTAGTTTTTAGGATTTTATTTTCCATGTTATTTTTAGGGATTTTATTTTCCTTTCGTTTTCTCACTCGAACAGAAACCCAAAAGGGTTTCTATTACTTTGACGAGGAATTCACAGAGAGGAGAGGTGGCGGCTGCGGGAGAAGCTCCGGGGACAGGAGGAAGACGGCGCCTGGAAAGATCCAGAAGATTTCCTGCAGGAGGAAGACAGCGCCTGGAAAGCTCCGGAAGATTTCCGGCAAGAGGTGGGTAGTGGATTTCCGGGAAGCTCTGGCGGATTTCTGGCCTCTTTTGTTTCTTTTTCAAAGAACGATTGTCTCTTCTCTGTGTGCTAAGGTAGTCCCCTTCTTCCTCTCTCTGATTTTTTTTTTTTTGGGTTTTGAAGAGGGTCAGATTAGGGTTTTGGTTTGGGAATTGAAGGGTCTGTTGGGTGTAAGTGGGTTAGGGTTAGGGTTTCAAAAGTTAGATGAGAAGGGCAGTATGGATTTGATAAGGAAGGTGGTGGGTCTGTTAATGGGGTTTAAAGTATTTAGGGTTTAAAGCTGAGATTTCAAGGAAGATGCTTAGGGTTTGGATTAGATAGATGGTTTTTTCTTTTTCTTTTTCTTTTTCTTTTTCTTTTTCCTTTCCTTTTCTTTTTTTATTTATTTGTGGGCTTATTTATGACTATGTGGGGAAAACAATTTGTATGGGCTGCTATGGCTATGATCACCGAGCGACTATCTACCGAGCCAGAGAAACTGCGAGACGACAAGACCAGTCGTTCTGGATTCGCATGGTGCAGGCGTGTCGTGTCTTAGGCGGGCCTCCATTTCGCCGATGGGAAGATATTCGTTGTGAGTTTATGGGTTTTTATGCAATATTGGCACATCGGTATGAACTAAGATTGAAGAGTAAATGAATAATCGCAGCTTGTAGTGGACGTGAAGCCGCAACCTGTCATGCACGAGACATCGAAATTGAAGCAGAAAATAGATATTTGGAGTGCCATATGCATGAGAAGGAAGTTGCGAACACTATTGATGAGCCAGATGCTAGTGTTGATGAGATCATTATCGAAGTTGAGCCCATGCTTATGGCAGATACAAAATCCGAGATGGAAGAAATAGAGCCAGAGAGCCTAGTGACTGATGGGGGCATTGCCAGAGCATGCAACCCACAAGCAGTTCATTGAGTATTCCGATTCCATATTAGTACATGAGCCCAGTGATAGGATTGTTTCTATGGTAGATGTTCTGATCGAGATGATTGTGGAGGTTGAGACAGAGGAATTCCATGCACATGATGCTTGACGGCACTGAGCCCGATACAGTTCTAGCAGATGCTGACCTTATTGAGGCTCGTCATGAATTGGTCCTGCCCATAGCTCTCATGCCGATCCCCCCGATTCTAGGATGAGTACATTGCTATCTTCCCAGCCAATGTACTTCTTCAGAGTGGCATGTGTTCATATGATTCTACATGGGCGATTTCTTCCATATCACTCCGCCTGCATTTCAGATCACTTTCACGGTTGTGACAAGCATTAGACATCAGGAGTGCTGCCGACGGATTACGACTCCTAGTGCTTCCGTGGGTCGTCTACATATTTGATTCGGGCGGACTAGAACTCGAGGTCGAGTTGGGAGAATGATGCAGATAGTAGGCCAACTAAGTGGCATATTTGCCCATTAGTATTTTTTTTGAGATAGCTAATTTTTTTTTTTTTTTTTTTTGAAATGGGCCCATTAGTATTTATTTACATGTGTTTCGTTTTCCATGTTATTTAGTTTCTAGGATTTTATTTTTCATGTTATTTTTAGGGATTTTATTTTTCATGGAATTTTATTTCCATTGCCTATATATAGGCTACATGTATTAGGGATTTTGAGTTTGGACGATTAATTGAATTGACTGGCTTCTCCCCTCTACATGTTTCTTCTTCTCCCTCATTTCTTCTATTCTTCTCTTCTTTTACTTCTCCTATCTCTTCTCTTCTACTTCTAATTCTTCACTTCTTCTCCTATTCTTCTAGTACCTTTCCCTAAATTCGTCTCTTCTAATTCTAATCTTCTGTTCTTCTTCTTTCTTTCTTTCTCATCTTTCTTCTATACCCTTCCCGGTCCTACATTAGATGGTAAAAGGATTTCACTGTGAAGTCCCCCCCCCCCGAATTCCAGATCCAAATTCTTTTATCCGAGCCAGAGCGTTTGATGTTACACCTTTCCAATGTTGCTAGCAATCTGTCCACTGACTGAAGCTCTCTGTAAAAAAAATCCCTTCTAAACAGTGGGGCCCAGACCACACTGTTTTCCATGCAAGTAGAGCAATCCTTGACTAACACATCCTTCACTACCGCAACTGCATAAACATCTGGGAACAAATCCTTCAAAGGCCGAGTCTCACACCAAAATCTGATGTGATTCATATGCTCTGAATCGAATTCCTTCTACAAACTTAGTTTTGAGCTTCATCACATCTCGCCACATCGTGGATCCCAACTTTTTGACTCTATCCTTTGGTTCCCATTCACCTGCCTCTGCATCATACATACTTTTAATCACTTTGGTCCACAGTTGTGACCCCTCCTCTCCAAATCTCCATAACCACTTGCCTAGCAACGCTTGGTAGGTTTCCTTTATCCTTCGAATCCCAAGTCCCCCCACCTTAATTTCTCAAATCTGAAATTCCTTTTTCAAATTTCAATTCAAATTCGAAACTCAAAACTATTACAAAATGAGAGGCAAATGCCTTTTATAGGCTACCCATACAATGTAAAAGACAACTATGCCCCTAAAGCTACCAATTACCATTCAAAAAAACTATGCCCCTAAAGCTAAAATGACCTAAATGGACAATTAGAACACAAAACATCCAAACTACCCCTACTTGTGTAAAATGACATAAAAGCACATGTAAAACCACTAAAATGACCAAACTACCACTAAACAAAAGAAAAGCCTACACTTATAAGCAAATACGAGCTAATGCAGTTAGTCCACAAGGGATGCTCTTGCATCGCCTGCATTATAGTGGCTTATGGACATATGATGGTGCAAGCCGGGTATATGAGATTTTTTTTTTGTGGAAAATGTTTTGTTTTGTCCATTGGCCTTGTGGCTTATTTGGAAAGAGAGGAGTGACTTGTTTTCAATGGTAAATGTGAAAACTTAGTCTTGCCAATTAAAAATACAATTGTGGAATATTTAGTTAGTCTTTTGTATTCTCTTTTTCTTCTTTTAATGAATTATATAAGAAACAAATAAGATGTAAAAAAAAAGAAAGAATCCTAGCTCATATTCTCGATGGTCGACAAAAGAGGAAACCTATCAAGCTTGTCATAGGCCTTTTCCAAATCCAACTTCAGGATCTTGTAGTTAGGACTCAATCTTCTCACTAAATCAGTAAGTTCATTGGTGATTATAATGCTGACAAGGATCTCCCCCCTCCTCTCCTTAATAATGAAGTCACTTTTGATATGGAGCCTGCTCATATCATCTCCTAAAAGGTTGATAAGCCTTAATATTTTAAGTGACCTTTGTGTTGGCAACCATAGGAATTAAGAAGAGGAAGAGTTAAAATCCTTTATTGGTTGATGAAGCCCTAACTACTATTCAAGATATTTCTTGATAGGGCCTATCAAAACCTACTTAGGGTTACCTAAAAATTAAATGAAAACCATGGAAATTCATGCTAAATCAGTGTGACTCAATCCATACAGAGTAATTGAACCCAAACAATCTTGTGCCAATTGCTGACTTTAACATGATATGATGCCATAAGGACATAGTGATGCCAACAACACTGTTACCTTTTGGCCCCTTTTTCTTTGGCCATTTTGTTTTTTTTTTCTCTCTCTTTTGAGCAAGCTGATTCTTGTGGCCCGAATAATATGGCCATTGCTCACATCAGAAGTATTGCATATTTTGATACTGTTATGCAATTACTCCATTGTTTTATAATTTTCTTATGATAATAATTTACTCATGTATGCATGCAACTGAAGTGTTAAAGTATAAAAGATTAAATAATGCCTTCTCCGACAGCTTAAGCTTTTGGAGTAACTGGTCGTCAGCGCAAAAGGTCCTGAGTTCAAACCTCCTTCTCCAACAACACTGTTACCTTTTGGCCCCTTTTTCTTTGGCCATTTTGTTTTTCTTTTGTCTCTTCTGAGCAAGCTGATTCTTGTGGCCCGAATAATATGGCCATTGCTCACATCAGAAGTATTGCGTATTTTGATACTGCTATGCAATTACTCCATTGTTTTATAATTTTCTTATGATAATAATTTACTCATGTATGCATGCAACTAAAGTGTTAAAGTATAAAAGATTAAATAATGCCTTCTCCTACAGCTTAAGCTTTTGGAGTAACTGGTCGTCAGCGCAAAAGGTCCTGAGTTCAAACCTCCTTGATAGCAAAAATCCACATGCAATGGTTAACCCAAAAAAGCCACCCTAAAAAAGAGGGGCCACACGTGAGAGGAGGAGAGGGGCGGGGGTTGGGGGGGGGGGGGGGGGGGGGGGGGGAGGGGAGTTAAAGTATAAAAGATCAAATAACACCTTCTCCAACAGCTTAAGCTTTTGGAGTAACTGGTCATTTCACATAAAGTTTTGTCAATTAACTTTGTTTACTTCACTTTTTTGTTAGAAATATGAATGCATTGGACGTGAGCTCATGTTTGATGACATTTGAATGAAGCTAAAAGGGGAATTTGATGTTTGTGTTCTTTTGGTAGAAACATCTCTTCTTTAATTGTTGTCCATGAAAAATTGAAAATACATGATAATGTCTTATTTGTTATTAATTATTTCAACTGAAAGGACATAGTGATGCCAACAAGACTGTTACCTTTTGGGCCCTTTTTCTTTGGCCATTTAGTTTTTTTTTCTTCTCTTTTGAGCAAGCTGATTCTTGAGGCTCGAATAATATGGTCCTTGCTTACAATAGAAGCATTGCAGATTTTGACATTACATTTCACGTAGTCCATCGTTTTATAATTTTCTTATGATAATAATTTACTCCCGTATGCATGCTGACTAAAGATTACTTTTGGTAGAAACATTTCTTCTCTTTTGAGCAAACTGATTCTTGAGGCTCGAATAATATGGTCCTTGCTTACATTAGAAGCATTGCATATTTTGACATTCCTCTGTACGTACTCCATCGTTTTATAATTTTCTTATGATAATAATTTACTCCTATACGCATGCTAACTAAAGATTACTTTTGTAGAAACATCCCTTCTTTAATCGCTGACCATGAAAATACATGATAATGTCTCATTTGTTCATAATTGTTTCGACTGATCTCATTATTGTAGTTCCATTAAAAAAATACAGGCATGGATTGAAGATAATCTTGTTGGATATAATGAAAAGGCGCCAATTTCTAAAGAGAAAGTGCCAATTGCTAAAGATAAATCTTCATCTTTTGAGCATGAATTTGAACCAAAAGCTTGTTTGTACATACAGATGGAGTACTGCCCCAGGTAAATATTTTTTCCTAATATATGTTCTTGGTTAGCATATTTGTATATCATCAAGTCGGGTAAAACTTCTTCCCCTTTAACTTATAACCAAGTACCAATATTCCAATTCCTCATCACTATGTCAGTTTTGAAAAACAAGAAATACTGAAATGAGTAATTGCATCTTTTGTGGTAGTTCAGAGTAAACTCCATAGAATATTTTATCAGTTGCATTTGGCTTCCCAGATTTGGCTATAGTTCTTTGGCTTGTACAAAATATATTGCAATTTACTGGATTTTCTTAAGATTAGCATTCCTTGGAAGTGGTCTGAGAAGAAATATAAAGATAAAGGAAGAAAGAAGAGGAAGAAAAGTGAGGCGAGAATCTGCCTTGGAATTTTGGTTTTAAAAGAAATCATATTCATGGTTTTAAATTCCTTTCAAACTAGAACAAAATGACCCTAGTATTTTCATGGATGCATACTGAAACCGAAACACAGACCGAATCCAAAATCATGAGTGCATATATAACATTATTTCGATTGAAACTTGGGAACATTGTCAGATTCAGTTAGAAATTTTAGTTAAAATCCTATGAAATCACTAAAGCATTTGAAAACTCATGCAGATGATGAAATTTTAAGATGAAACTTCAGGCATTGCTAGAATATTTAAAAAGAGGTAAAACAATTAATTTCTTGTACTAGAAATGTTAGAAAATAAAAAATAATATTTAATAATCATGAATTATGAGACTTTGCTTTGTCATTAAAAATAATAATAATAATAATGGCGACGGCGACATGATATTATATGCATTACACAGTTCCTATGACTTGTTGACACTTCTGGTATTGAGTATAAACCCCTGTTGTCACATTCCAACAGGAACACTGATGTGGACGTGTGTCAACACGGCTTTAGACACGGCCACATTGCCTAGTATTTATCACGGTTTCTTAGAATATTTTTGTTGCTTTCAGATGCTATTCACTGTAGTCCATACGCATGCAAAATAGTATGATTTAATTTTCTATTGAATGCTCTGTTAGTGCAGGAGCATGCTGCTGTTAATTTTCTATTGGATGTTCTGTGGGTGCAGCAGCATTCTGCTGTTAATTTTCTATTGGATGTTCTGTGGGTGCAGCAGAGTTGCGCCACCTCTTTCTTTGTTTTTTGTATCTTTTCAAGTCAGGTTATCCCATACAGCACCAGAACTGTCATCTGTTTCACTGTTTTTTTACTTGTGTGCACATCATGCTATCCCAAACAACAGCCTTGACATTGCAGGCTATAAAACAAAAGAAAAGGAAAAAGTAATGGAACGAAGGCATGACATACATGGGGAGAGATGGACTTCGTCATTCCCTAGTGTGTGGGATTCTTGGAAGGAATTAGAGGACATGAAGAAGAAGAAAAAGAAGTGAAGGAAGAAGGGGTTACAGACAAAGAAAGTTAACACCGTTAAGAAAAAAACAGACAGTCGTCAAAACCCAGTTATCTTTTCTTCACTTTGACTTCTATTTTTCTCTTCTACTCGACTTCTTCGGTTCTCTCCATCGTCTCCTCCTCTCGCTCGTTTTATAGCTATGTACCGGAAGAAAGAAGAGATTGATCTGATTTGAGCAGAGGGATTTTTTCTCTCTCCTCTATACATAATCTCTTCCCTCAATTTGGTTTTTCATAACTACAAGATGGAGAGCCCACTTCTGGACATTATTATTTTAGTGGGTGGAGTTAACAAATCCACACCGACGGAAATAGTGAGAATATCATTTGGATTGGGATTTTTTCAATGACGATAAAACATGAAGTGAATGCGCCTAAGCTCTTTTCCAAAAATGATGAAAACGCATGGAAAATGTATGTGAAATATATATAAAACGTGTGGAAAATATACGGAAAGCATTTTGAAGAAATCAAACAAATACCCTCATATTTACCCTCACCGGAATAGACCCATCATGAATTTTTTTGGGGAATACGTTTCCAAAACACATGGCAAACATATGGTAAACATATGTAAAACTTGTGAAAAACGTATCAAAAACGTATGGGAAATATTTGTGAAATACATATAAAGTGTGTGGGAAATGTATGGAAATCATTTTGAAGAAATCAAACCAAAAAGTGACATACAAATGAAAAAGGAAAATAATAGTATATGTCCTATGTAGAGGTGCGGTTCGTGAGCTAGAGCTATATATATTGAATCATAATAATAGTACATTTTTGAAATGAAAAAGGAAAATAATAGTATATATTAATAAAAATAAATATAAGTCATAGTTTCTACTAAAACCCATGGTTACCGGAAACGCCTGGGGGAAGTGTGAAACGCGTTTCCACGGAAACGCGTTTCGGAAACGGGTACGATACGTATTTTTAAAACATGTGAAACGCGGGTGAAACGTTATGGAAACGCACGGGAAACGCCGTTGAAACGTTTCGGAAACTATTGGGAAACGCGTTTCCCAAATACGGGAAACGCGTTTCTCATTTACGAGAAACGCGTTTTCTGGATAGAGTAAACGCGTTTCCAAGAATTGTGAAACTAATTTTTTCCATGGAAACGCGTTTCCTGAAAAATAAAACCTATTTTGTTTGTAAAAATTTACTACCCCTATTGTTTACTGTGACAGACCCATTTAGTGAACAAGTGGAGTCATAAATACACTATATGGGGGTTGCTCATAGTAAAAATTGTTTTGAAATTTATATCACATTCACACCCAAATAAAAAGAAAATAAACCCTAATCGATTCCTCCCTCTCTCTCGAGTCTCTCTACGCTGCAAAGGAGAAACCCGGAGTCCCGGACGCCTCTCCATCTCCCGGACGCCGCCGGTCTCCACTCTCCAGGTATGTCCTCTCTCTCTCTCTCTCTCTCTCTCTCCCTGCTTCTTTTTTTTTTTTTCTTCTTCTTCTGCGCCTCTCTCTCTTTATTTTTCTTTTTCTTCTTCTTCTTCTTCTTCTTCTTCTTCTTTTTCTTTTTTTTCTTCTTCTTCCTGGATATTTCCCCCCTGCAACCATTCAAAGCAAAAGAAGTTAACGATTTCTGTTAAGGGGGGGATATCACTGCTGTTCGTTTGAGATTGTGGCGACTGATTGTAGTCCCCAAAGGCCCAAACCGATTGTTGGACTAAAAAATTAATGTAATTTCTAATTTGTCCAATAATCGGTTTGAGACTTTGAAAAATGGGAGTTTAAAAGTCACAATTTCAAATGAACAGGGCTTAAATGAAGTGCCAGTTATTGCTTCAAGAAAAAGGTACTTTAATAGTTTAATACTTTAATTTGCTTATGTTTGACTTTTATACTTCTATAATTTTGTTTTATAATTGATATGATATTATGATATGAAATTGAAATGCATATTTATGATTTATCACTTTGAACTTTTAATTTTGAATTGTATTTGCTTATGTGAGACTTGGAACTTAGAAGTTAGAATTATATATATTATATTCAAGATTCTAGTACAAGCATTTTCCTATTAATGTGTGTTACCATCACATTTATGTGTTTCACTAGCGTTTCCTTTAGGTTTCACTAGCGTTTCCTTTAGGTTTCCCAAACGTTTCCCTTGCGTTTCCCAAACGTTTCCCTTGCGTTTCCCAAACGTTTCCCAAGACGTTTCCCAATGCGTTTCACATGCGTTTCTCTATCGTTTCCCGTTTCTCGTTTCCCCCTTGATTTTTTTCATGCGTTTCACGTTTCCGTTTCACGTACCGTTTCCCGTTTCCGTTTCCCAAACTGGTAACCATAAAACCAATATATGTAAAGAACATATATAAATCCTCTATCTATGCCCTCTAATTTAAATAGAAAGGATTAAAAAAATTTAAATGCATGATGAGCAAAAGCCCATAGAAATTTGACATTAACAAATTCCAAATCTACAAATACACACAAAATACACAAAACATTGTGTAAATATAAATTAAAAGAAAAAATTAGGGACCATTTAAAAAATAAAAAATTGGGGTAATAAGATAGAAGGATCGCTAAAATAAAATTAAAAACATATTAGGTGCTTTTCTCTTCCATATTCCTCTCGTGAAACCCCTATATATGTGTTTCCCTTAACGTTTCTCTACCATTTTTGAAACGTTCTCAATGCGTTTCTAAGACTTTTCTTAATGTGTTTCTCATATGATTTTTATCGCTTCCTCATTTCTCGTTTCCCCTCTAATTGTTTCCTTGTATTTCCTGCTCCTGTTTCACGCCCCCTTTTAATGTTTTGCTTCCCGAATTCGTGTCCGAACCTGATAGCTATGGTTTCGACTGTTTCCGCAGAAATGACTTACACAACATCTTTTTTCGATTTTGTCAACACTTCGACCGACATACATTAATCAAACAATTTCATTAGAGTTTCGTGTTGATGCATGTGGAAACCGACATGTTTTAGTGGAAACTTGAATACATGATTCTGTATGGCATCCCTTAATTTGGTTTAGAGTTCAATTAAGGAGGTCAAAGACCCATAAAAGAAAGAAGGGGACACCAACAACGCTGTTATTAATGAATGACTTGCGAAAGTCATATCCGTTTCTCAAAAGCTTTCACCTTCATTGCAATCGCTAGTTCCTCTGATCCCTAAATGGAATCAACCGATGTGTTACCCACTTACCCTGCCTTCTGGGTCTTTAGCTCAAGGAAAGGCTAATCAAACTTGCTTCATTTTTAAGACTGATAACTATACCATCAGACCTGCTTCAATCCGGCTCAACATCTTCTTTCTAGGCGGGTTTAGTTGATGAGCCTTAAAATCAAGAAATGAAGCTTAAGGAAAGAGACCTAACAGACCATAATGGAATACAGCAACTCAAATAGCCGCGGTATATATGCTATTCATGGTTTAGGATATCCAATGGGAACCATTCCATTGATGTTCTCTACACCCTCTGCTCCTTCCATTCTACATCAATGGATCATCTCTTCTTTAGATGTGGATTTTCATTCATGGATATGGTGCTCCATTTTATGGAGATATTAAGTTCAGCAGAAAACCTTTCAAAAATATCGACGTAGAAGGAAAATGGGTCCTTTCCAACTTCAAAGGATTGCCTTTGCTTTTTCCATCTTTCACGTTTGGGATGAGAGTCAGTATTACCAAAGAATAAATCTCATAAAAGAAGTTTTCTACATGGCATCCTTTCTAATACCAAAAACCGCATTTAACTAAACCTTTAAGAGATTTCATCTCCAAAGTCATCAGAATTTCTTAAGAATCTGGGCTGTACCTTCAATTCTATCAATAAAGAAGCCAATTTCTGTAGTTGGAATAAACCTCAGGGCGACAATATAAAACTGAACTTTGATGCATCTTTAGTAGACGGGCACGGGCACGTCAGATGCATTCTAAGAATTGCAAGAGGGGATTACATCTCGTCTTTCTTGCATGTTGTTCTTGTTGCGGACATCAACCTTCTCTGGTGCAAAGCCATTCATATTGGTCTTCTCTATGCTTTTCGGTTTGCCATTCACAACATTGTGATTGAATCAGGCTCGTTGTTGGCTTTTAATGTTATTAATGAGAAGTTTGCTTTCCCTTGGAGTGCTCAACGTCTGGTAGCTGACATCAAGAACCATAGAGACATTTATCTGTTGGAAGTTTACACACACTTGGAGAAAGGAAAATAAAGCATTAGATATATAATCAAGGCGCTCGTTCCTATATGACAGCTCTTCTATTCCTTTCTGATCTCTCCCCTCAACCTTTTGAGAATTCTTTTTGATGATTGTAGTGTGGTGGTTTTGCCAAGATTGTAATTCTTAATCCTTTTTCTTTTTTAATTTTTGGTTGGGGTCCAGCCAAAACCCTGCTAGCTCACCAAAAATATCTTATTACTAGTATGCCACTTTACACAACTATGAAGTTCTATTATTTCTTTGCCACAAAATTTGCATTTTTAGATTAGTTTTCACATTTTATTAAAAAGTTAGAATAAAAACAACCAATGCGCAATAGAACTTTGTAGCCCTCTGCTCCACATTTTTTATGTTCAAACTTCTATTATTTTTTCCACAATTTTCATTTTAAATGCTTTGTAACATTTATTAAAAAGAAAAAACATGAAAGGGTGAGAAAATACAACACATTTTTTTATATATAACAAGGCCTGGCTGAATCTTTTATGCCTTGATTTGTTTAGTTTTTCAAAATTTATCATTTTTCATTTTCAATCAAAATACAAGAAAAATTATAATTATATAAAATTTTGATATTTAAAGATATACAAAATGCATTGTGTTCTTCATTTTCCTTTATAATTTCCTTGTCCATTATGTGTTTTTGCATTATTTTAACAATTATTTATTATTATGAAATACATTTAGTTTTGAAAAATATATAACAATATAATTTTTTTGAAAGAAAATGTGAAATCATACCAATCTATGGACCGGGCAACCACTCTTCACATGACAAATATTTACAGCTTAACATGTATTTTTGGATTTTTATCAAAAATAAATGCTTAATATTTCATAAAATTGATAATATTTTATTTCCAAAAAATGAATTTTTGGATTTTTATCAAAAATTCGTAATATTTCAAAATATGTAATTATTTTCCCTTTTTAAGGCATTCTGTGATGAAAATAAATAAAATAAAATAAATTAAAAGGGGAAAGATAATCCGCGTTTGTCAATCCATAAATTAGGCATTTGCATTGGATTAATGAAATCTTTAGAGTAAAATATGCATGCATCATAGTTTTTTTTTTTTTTTTTTTTTTGGGGGAAAATGTGATTTCAAATCCCTCAAATATTTTAGCCAAATCATTCAAATCCTCCAACAAATCATTGTGCAAGATGCAATGATACATAGTTTTATTGATGCATTTGCACAATGATGCATGCGTTTGACAATAAATATCTAGTTAGTGACAACTTCGTGGTAGCGAAGCTACGTGTCATCAATAGGGGTGCAACTTGGGTCGGGTTGAACCCGAACTTGACGGGTTGAACCCGAATTTGGGTTGGGTTGGGTTTTTTTAAAAATAGGGTAGGGTTGGGTTGGGAAAAATCAACCCGAATTGGAAGTCGGGTTGGGGTGTCGGGCAACCCGACCCGACCCGAAACCTGATTTCCAATTCCAATATGTATAAAATTTTTACTTCTATGTTTGTTCTGTCATTATATAACTCAAATCTAGAAAGAAATAAAAAACTTGGTGAAAGTTGTCCTAATTAACCCTCTTGTTGGGGAACATCTAATGACTAGGATGAGATGGAAATACAAAAATAAAATGGAGAAATCAAACAAATGGTAAATCGGGTTGGGTCGGGTTGAGAAAATTACAAATCGGGTTGGGTTGGGTTGGGTTGAAAAAATTACAAATCGGGTTGGGTTGGGTCGGGTTGGCCTCAACCCGACCCAACCCGACCCGAGTTGCACCTGTAGTCATCAAGGGTGGGTAGCCGAATCCGAGGCATCTGATCGACGATGGTGAAACAGTTGAGTCCTAGGCTTCCAACACTGTTTTCTTAGATATCTAGTCTTTCCTTTTCCTAGGTAGGAAGGCGAAGAGTTCATCGTCAGACGCCTGAGGTTTTTTCAGTTGGCGAGGGGGCCTTGAGAAGGAAGGGGCCATGCTCAAGGAGGGCGAAGACTCTGATGAAAACCAAAGCTCAGGGGCCATCCAAGCATCATTAGAAGATACAATGTGCGGCTAAGATGGTTGAACACCTCAAGTCATAATGTTTGCAAAGGTATTGGAGACATATGCCACAAGGTGCGCCCTGAAGCGAGACGCATTCAAATTGCGTCAAGGCGGAAATCCATAAAGGCATAGAGTTTTTGGGTTAACGCCATTGAATGCTTCCAAAGTCGTATGCCCCCTTTGCTGCGATGGCTTGGAATGTTTCTTAAACCTTATAGGTTTAGGTCGAGGATTGGTGCAGGCAATTAAAAAAAAAGTCGTATGCATTTCACTTAAAGCATACATATCCAATGAAAGGTGTACTTTTAGATTTTTGGCAAGAAAACAAGATACCAAAAGGAAAGAAGGGATAACCTCTTGCTCAGATGGAGGCTTGGACTGCATGAGCTGCGGAATCTGCTTCTCAATGTGCACTTTGGATTTTGATTGAACCAGATCCTCCTTTTTTAGGTATCTTGAATGAAAATAAGAAATCAGAAATGATGTGGCCCAAGGGAGGGGAATTAGAAGAAAGAGGGGAAAAGAGAAGAATAAGGGCAAGAGAAGAAGAATAGAAGAGAATGGGAAGAGATTAGAAGAATGAAGAGGGAAGACAAGAAATTAGAGGGGAGAAATAGAAGAATAAGAGAAGAGGAAGGAGAGAAGAAGAGAAGGGAAGAAGAAGAGGGATAGGGGATAATCTCTGCTCTCAATTCTTTAATAATTCATCATCAAAATCTAAAAACCCTAATACATGAGGCCTATATATCGGCAATTAAAATAACACGGAAATAAAATAACATTGAAAATAAGATCCCTAAAGACTAAAACTCAACTCAACTCAACAAAGCCTTTGTCCCAAACTTGTTGGGGTGTCGGCTAAATGAATTGTTTAGAAAAATTTCATGAAGGTGAAAGGAATCTACACGGCTCTAATCCTGGCTCTAGTTGGGTTCGTCTACGTGGCTCATTTGCTTCCATTCTATCTTATCCAAGGTCATGTTTTCTGTTATGTTCCTAGCTATCAAGTCTTTCCTCACTGTTTCTACCCAATTTGTTTTCTGTCTGCCCTGCCTCTTTTTACTCCATCAACTTGGCACGAGTCACCTCTTCTCACCGGAGTATCCAAAGGCCTAAGTTGGATATATCCAAACCATCTTAAGCGGTGCTCTCTCATCTTCTCCTCAATAGGAATATCGTCAGGCCCCCTAAAGACTAAAACATGGAAATAAAAATCCTAAAAGTTCTAATGGGATAGGCCTACAATACGCATCAAGAAAGAAGAGAAAACCTCTTACTCGCATATAGGCTTCAATGCCTAACCTAGGAAATCTGCCCATCGATGTGGCCGTGGTAGTTGGATTGACTACATCCATGCATTTTAGGTACCTTAGAGGAAAACAAGAAATCAAAAGGAAAGTGAGAACCATAGTTTCGAAACTCCCCCGCGTTATTGTGGACTCCCCCTAGTCGACTCCCTTTTACCTTGGCCACGTTCTTGTCCGACGCTGTGTTTTGCCCTATAAAATCAATCAAAACTCCTTTGACTCTCCGAAGTTATGACCACGTCGATCGAGTGCTCAACTGCATCAACCAAATACATCCCGCATTGTGCCGAGTCAACTAGGATTTGTTTTGGCTGTGTTTTGACCCACACCCGCATTTTAAGACAGTGGTGAGAAACTCTTTCTTGGGGAGAGGCCTAAATGCATGAGCTGTGAAATCTGCTCGTCAATGTGGCCAGATGAGTTGGATTGGATTGGACCAGACCCTCGTTATATTCTTCTTCAGTGCAAGAAAATTAACCCTTTCTTATTCCGACTAGAGGAAGAACGGGAAAGAAAAAAACAACTCTAACCCTCCTTCCATGCCTCTCCGGTTTTGGGGTTTATTATCTTATATAAAGTACAATATATTGCAATGCGAGACTTTTCCACAGTTTGTACCTCTTTCAATTCTTTTGGCATAAAAAAGGTGGGCCCCATCCCAATTTCTAAGCAAGTTGCCCATTTTGTGCTGTTTAGTACTGTTCATTACTTCATTTATATCGTTGGGGCAAATTGTGGATGGCCATGGTTCGGAATTTTAATTGATCTGACAAGCTTTGGATTGTCTCCATCAAATGAATGTCCACTCACATTACAACACCCCCTCCCCCTGCCACAGACACACACCTTCACTAAATAATCACAACCTAAGTTGCAAATTTCATTTCGTTTCGGCCGAAACGGACCGAAATTTCGGTTTTGGTACGGAATCTGAAACGAAATCCCGGTCCGGATTTCGTTCCGTTTCGGACGAAACGGGCGAAAAAACTTGTTTCGTTCGAAAAAGCCTGAGAAAGCGGAAATAATTCGAAAAAATTTCCGAGAGTGCCATTATAGCCATTAGGAGTGTTTTTTGACCATTCTACCCTCATTTTATGATCGTTTATGACCATTTTATAGCCGTTGGAAGGGTATTTTTCGTCTTTTCGCATCCACAAGCCGTTATATACCCCTTTAACCATTGTTTTTCCACACTCTTCTCTTACAAACTTCATTTACACACTTTTCTACGAACTAAGATCTACTCTAATCTTCTTTGCTCTTCAGGCTTCTCTAATCTTCTTCTAACTTCACTTTTACACACTTTCCTGCCAACTAAGATCAAGATCAAGATCATTTCTCTAAGCGGAGCAAAGCTTGAAAAGTACATACTAGACAAGGCTTCAACATACAAGACAAAAGGCTTATCTCTTCGATCTCTTCCTCTTCCGAAGGCTCCAACTTGGAAGGATTCTTTATTCCCTACTATATTTTCTCTCATCCAACAAAAGGCTTCAATTTCAGGGAAGTGAACTTTCAGTTCTTTTATTTCCTTGTTCTCTTTTTTTTTCCATTTAAAATTAAAATACAATGAGTTCGGGACCTTCTGGAGGAGCCTCATCTATTGGTTTCGCACCCGCCAGATCGGATGACCCGGCATGGGCTTATGGCCTAGTGTTTCCAGGTCAGCGGAACTGTGTTCAATGCACTTTTTGTGATAAAATCATAAAAGGGTGGAGGTATAACACGACTTAAACAACATCTACCGGGTGTTCCTGGCGAAGTAGCGGCATGTAAAAAAGTCAATGTCGATGTAAAATGGAGAATGGAGCAACTGTTAGACCAGACGAGAAAAGACAGGGCTACAATGGGGCACTTTTTGGATTTTTTTTCATATTTTTAACTATTTTTTTTAAAAAGTTCCCCCTGAGAAGCGGAACGAAAAGTTTCAACCGAAACATGGAATGAAACGGCCGAAACACCGAAGCGTTCCATTCCAGTCGCCAAAACGAAATGACGAACGAAACGGATTTTACAACTTAGATCACAACCCATGGCTACCTCAACAAATTTAGCCAGGAGGAGATAAGTGCGTCCATTCAACTGAAAAGATGTAAGTTGCATCCTGGGTATCTCCATGATGCTTGAAATATTACGTTTAGTTTCACCCATAATGGGGATTAACAAATAGGAAAGAAATCAAGCAGATTACAAATGGGGCAGTAACTATTTACTCAGTCTGGGTAGCGAGTTGGACAGTTATTAACTGCATAGAAAAGTATACACTTTTTACAGTAATTAACCCATGAAAAGACAGCAAGACAACAATTCAGCACACTTCTTAAGGACCTTCACACCAAACAACAAGGGCAGCATCACAATCAGCAACCTTCTACACATGAACTTTGAAGCAACACTTGAAGAATACATTCATGTGAACAGTGTAGGGGACATGAATTGAGTAATACCTCACATTTTTATGGGTAGAATTTGCAGATAATCATTCTCTTTGCACCAACTCCCCCACAACAACCCAAGCATTTCTTTAGATTTTGTACCATTAGGTCACAGCTTCCTCATGAGAAACAGACTCTCTGTTCCATTTTTTGCAATTGTCCCAGAGCAAGGATCACGATCCCCTGATTGCCTCCATAAAATAGGAAGTTGAGCGATGGAACCAAAGATCAATTGCCACATCCACCTCTTGTTTTATTTGTTTTTGTTTTGTTTTGTTTTTTTTTTTTCTGAATGGTACCTCTTGTTTTATTCGTGTAGGGGATGGAGAGGGGATGTGGTGGCTTTGAGTTCTTAATTTCTCCCTTCATAATCATCCCTGCCAAACCATGAAAAGCTAAGAGTCATAGAACCCACAACTACAAATTAAGGTTCCATATGTAAGAAGAAAGCAGGCCATGAGATCACAACTACGGGATGTTGGAGAGGAAGGTTGATAAAAAAAAAACAGCCCATCAATAATTCTTCTACAAGAATTATATTGAAGCTAATTTGAGCCATGCCTTAATTATTTGTAGATATCATGGTTTCTCTTATTAGTTACATAAAATATGCCCAATTCATTTTTATAGGGTAATTTCAGAATATTAAATTGTTTGTAAGTTTCTATCCTTTTTGAGAAAATTTGGTATAGATTTGTCAAATAAACTTTGATCCACTAATTAGAATATAATCAGGTCAGAACTTTTTCGTGGGCTTTTTTGATGACCTCTTCTTTCTGATAAAGTTTATGTTGCTGGTATTGTGACTATCTGAACTGATGTTTGGGGAACACAATTGAACTGCATTTACTTTTTAGACGTGTAATCATATTATTAATGCTTCTATTATTTTCTCTGTTAAAGTAATTTTTCTATCTAGAACTTAGTTTTTAAGTTGATTTATTGCTCATTATTTATTGATTTATTGCTCATTATTTTCATGATGGAATGAAGAACTCTGAAACAATTCCTTGGGGCGTCTGATTTCCCTGGTCGCGCAAAATTGGCGTGGCATTTTTTTGGGCAAATCATCGATGGTCTATCTTATATTCATGGGTGCGGCATTGTCCACATTGATTTGAAACCTGACAACATCCTTCTGGATGCACACGATGACATTAAAATTGCAGATTTTGGTTGCTGTAAGATTCGCAAACTGTTGAATTTAAAATCTTGCTATTTCTTCGTTTTCAATTGTTCAAAAGTGATGTATTCTCGTGTTTTGTTGCATCATCTACCTGTTCAATGAGATTAGTAGCTGTTTCCACCGTGTTGACAGTCTTGATTCTTTATCATCTTCCCTTTTTATGTGGGTAACCTGTTTGAATCCATGTCATATATATGTGTGTGTGTGTACATATTCATCATTATTAACAATGTTGCTTTTAGGTGTAACACTATTAATACTGTGATCGATACCTAATTTTCTTGCTTCCTTTTTCTAGTGGGTTTTTTATTTTTCTGAACAAGATGAATGAATATGATATCAAATGCAGAAGTGATTGTCATATAGGATTGGGTCAACAATGGTCGGAAAACTTGAACATGTGAAAAGACTCCAAATTCTTGAGAAGTAGCTTAATATGAAGTTATGCTGAAACTCTACATCATACTGGTAGCATGCATATTGAAAATACAAGAAAACTATGTGTTTGGCTCTTTTATATGAATGTAATGTGTTGGACAAAGCATGGCTTCAAACTATTAATTATATTCAGTTTCTAACCATTGAACATCAAGGCTTTTCCAGTATATCATCACTCATTATATGTGAATCAACTCGGATATAAACCCTAAAATGCGTGTGAATTATTTCATTATTCAACTAGGGATGTTGAGAATGTGTGATTTGGTTTCTCCAATTATTGATAGATCTAATAACTCGACCAGGCTAATCAACCATGGTCAAGTGTTCCCTTTGGCACCATTGATGGGACCAACCCACTGAAGTAGATATTGGGTGGAATTATGGGGAGAAGATTGTCAGGAATCTGGTATTTATACGGTGCAAAGATTATGAGAAATCATTATGCCTTCTCAATTGCTCTGTTCTAAAAGGCGGCCTGGGCGCTGGGCGCAGAAAAAACGCACCGCCAAGGCCATGTGTGCTTTTTTTGCGTTTAAAAAAGCGGTCTCACCGCCTGGGCGTTATTAGGCGGCCGCCTAGGCGATGAGGCGGCGCCTGGGCGCTGAGTACTTAAATTATTAAGTACTTTATGCTTAATTTCTTATTATGTTTTTGACTTTTTGTTATTATTTAATGTTTAGTGCTTATGCATAAAATGGTTTGGATTGTTATGTATTCAAATATTTATATTTTATATAAAAAAATGCAAGATATTATAAAAATATATTATTATCTAGAAAAAATGAAAAACGCCTCAAAACGCCTGGGCGTTGGGAGGTCAGTCAGCCGCCTAGTTCCGCCCAACGCTTTTTAGAACACTGCTCAATTGTTACTAGCATCTTGCCCTTGCATACAAGATAAACTTTTTTTTTAATGAGAAGTCCAATGTTATGGATGTGCTGAATATTTACAAGATAAACTATGCTAGTAAGGAAAATGTAATTTTTAAAAGGAATGTCAATATGATCATAACATTGGACTTCTCATTGTCTCCGGGTCCACATTTGACGCACACAAAATACAAAAATTCTTCTCACAGTTTCCAAAAGCTCATGCTAGAGCCCTTTTAAAACGCTTTGTGATATAGATTTTGTAAGGCATATTGTGTTATGGATGTGCTGAATATTTACTAAGCAGAACTTGGAATGAAAAGATAGATGTGTAGGTTCATCAACCAAGGCCATCACGGATTAACCTGAATAATTTTAGTTCGATTTTGGTTTAGTGCAAGTTATTTGTTGGAGTGAAATTTCTCATATGAGAAAAGAACAGAACCTCCATGGATATCACCATAATTGTAAAAGGCACACCAAAATGTTGAACTCAATAACATTACACAATCTGCATTCAATCTAAATCATTACTCAGAGTTGTGGTAGTTTTGGAGCAATGAAGCTCAGACTGCCCCTTCTACTCTACTAATAAGTGCTTCATTTTTTGTATATTAATCATATTTGATAATAGAGTTACACTTCATTCGAATTTTGGTTGATGACAACTAAATACTCTTATCATTCACACATAAAAATAGGACCAAGAATATAGAACCTTAGTGATAAATAGTATATTTAAATCTTTGATTTATGATTATACAATATGCATGTACATCTCAATAAATCACGACCTTCTGGTTACAGATTTTATCACGAGTAATCCAAATTTCTTGTCAAATTTGAAATAATTCAGAAAAAAGAAAATCAATCACATCACTCACTTTCTTTGTTGTAAGACATTCATGATAAAAAAAAAAGTTGCTTCAAACATGTAGACCATAAACTAGATTGGTTACAACCTTAGTTAGATCTGACGAAACCTGCAAATACACTTGCTGAATTCTAGCCATGTTATGCAACCCGCATACTTAGCCATGTGGTTAGCTTAGTCGAATTTTAACTTAATGGGCATAAAAGTGTGAGACCCATCCAGAGCTTAACTTAATAATAAGGCTTCTATTCCATAACCTCTCTTATTGATCTCCCGATCACAGGACAAGGTCTATGTATAATTCATCTCCTTGTCCCAACACTATTCATGGCTAATCATCTGTTAAAAGGTGTTTATGATTCCAATGAAGCCATAAACATTCAAATTGCAGAAGTGCGGCATATGGACTGTATTTTGGAGAATGAGACTTTCTTCATGTAACCCGTTTTTTTGGCTTAGTTTGTTCCTGATATCTGTTTTTTTCCCAGTAAACATAATACTTGTTCGATATTGGTTTGCCATACACTTTATTAATTTTTTCTTTGTTGATTATTTTTCAGCAATGCCCCTGACGTTATTGCAGCAGGATGTGAGAAATCGTTCTGCTTCGCTTTCCTTAAATCCTACTATTTACTTATCACCTGAATTGAAGAGAAAAGCGAATGGCATCGATGAAAAGGTTGATATGTACAGTTTAGGGGTAATGTTTTTTGAGCTCTTCCATGCTTACACATTGGACATGGAAAGATGTAATTCTCTTACCAACCTGCGTCGTGGAGTGCCTCTTACTTTTGCTAAAAAACATCCTGAAGCGGCAGCCTTGATAAGTCGGATGATGTCAGAAAATGCTTCCGATCGCCCCTCTGCTATTGAGGTTCAAGATGAATTACTTGTTCGTCGGAAGAGGCAGAAGTTCAATTTACACTGAAGATTTTGCAACAAGTTGTTTCTATTTTCTATTTCTTGTTGTGACAAATTGGTAACTACAGGAATTTAGGATTTCTCCACTGTGCAACCTAGGGCTGACTTCCTCTCCTCCCTCTCTCTTGCAATTTTGTGTTTGCTTTCCTTCGCTATGGCACTCACACTATTTGACATAGATGTTGGCCAGGAGGTGTTCGTGCAGATCCCTTATTTAAAGTCAGGTAAAAGATGTTATTTAAAGTCTTGTAAAAGATGTTGAAGTTGATGAATTGAAAAGACAAGTTCTGTAGTAGTTAAAGGAACATCTTCTGAGAAGATAGCAGAAATTACACTTTTATTTCTGTTTTGTATGATGATTTAGGGTGGATGGTAATGGGGGAAATGACTTTGGATTTTTCTGTTAGGGACCGGGAGTCATCTCCTAGGTCCTCATACGATGTAATTTCACGAGGGACTCCTGGTCCCTCTCTTATGTAACCCTCGTATGATCTAGCAATATATTTTGTCGTCTTTCAAAAAACAAGGGAGGGGGGAAGGGGCAGAAGTGATCATGGAGCTCATTGTCCCAGTTTGGGAGGCTGGATAATGGTGACTTAAAGTGGATTTATCTGAGTTTCAATATAAGAGTACACCTCATGAATGTATTAATTGACTTAGTATTGTTAGATGATCCGCAACAAGTATACTTATCATAGAGAAAAATGACCAAAATACCAATATTTCAAAAAAAATGCTAAAAATGCCTGTGGCTCATATAAAATGACCCTATCTTATAAAATCACCAAAGTACCCCTATCTTTGGAATAAAATGACCAAGATATCCTTTTCTCATAGAAACTGATCAAAATACCCCTATCTCTTTAAAACTAACAAAATTATCCATCTTATGTGAAATTACCAAGCTACCCATATATATCATGGAAAAAGAGCAAAATACCCTTATCTCGTCGAAAATGACTAAAGTGCCATATCTCATGAAAAATAGCTAGCCAATGTGCTATCTCATAGAAAAACAACCAAAGTACCTCTATCATAGAAAAACAACCAAAGCATTCTTATTGCATGAAAAATAACAAAAAGTACTCCTATCTTATAAAATATAATCATAGTACTCCCTATCTTATAAAAATGAAAAAATACGCCTGATTCGTGGAAATTAGTGACAATATACACGCCACATGGGAAATTATTAAAATATCCCTATCTCATTGGGGTGCAACTCGGGCAGGGCGGGGCGAGATTAGTTTTCTTTTGGAAAATCATAGATTCATAAACCTGACCCCACCCAAAATAGTTTCTCGGGTTGTTTCCGGTCGGGTCGGGTTTGTATTATCTAGCATATGATAATTTCAAAAATTGTAGAAAACGATAAATTTTAGCACCAAAAATCTCTAAATTTATATCATCAAGTGCATAAATTTAAGAAGGAAACTATTTTTTCACATCCCAAACATGATTAGCCCGATGAAAACAATTCTATTAATATATTAGAAAATAAATTTTCATATTATTCAAGAGATATTTAAGAAAGTGATAGTACACCTATAAGAGTTGGGTCGGGTTTCAGTTTTTTTCCCCTTTAAACCCCACCCGACCCAATCTTAGGTCGGGATTTTTTAAACTAAAACCCTACCCAACCCAAGACCCATGATTTCTAAACCCCACCCGAGTTATTTTCGAGTCGAGTCGATGCAGTTTGGGTAAACCCGACCCGATTTGTAAACCTACTATCTCATAAGAATAACTAAAATACCTCATTCTCATCAAAATCATAAAGATATCTCTATATCATTATAAAAATGACCAAAATATCTCTCATAAAAACCCACGAAGTTCCCCTATCTCTTTTAAAAATGATGAAATCACTCTTATCACACAGAAATGGGGAATGACAAAAATATCCATATAATTTACCCCGATCTCATAGAAAATGACCAAAATGCAGCTATCCTGCGAAAAATTACCACAGGACGATCTCATTGAAAATGACCAAAATAGCCTTCTCTCATAGAAAATGAACCAACATATCTCATGAGAAATAACCAAAGTACCCCTATGTTATAGAAAAAAACTAAAATACCCCTAGTCATATGAAATAACTAAAGCACCCCAACCTCATTGGAAATGTTCAAACTATCTCTATCTCACGAGATAGCGGTAATTTGGTCATTTTCTATAATAATACGGTTACTTTTAGCATTTTATTTGATGGGGAAGCCTTTAGTTTTCCATGGGATAGTAGGTTGATCATTTTTCATGAAATAAGGAAACCTTGGGTATTTTCCACTAATGGTATTTTCGTCACTTTCTATGAGATAGGGTATTTTTTGTCATTTTCTATGAGATATATGTATTATTCTTCATGAGATGATCTCTTCTTTTTTTTCTTTTTTCCTTTTTTCCTTGCTTTTCCCATTAGATCGATGTACTTTGGTCCGTTTTTATGAGGTAGGGTATTTTGGTCATTTTCATGGGTTAGGGCTGCCTTTGAAATTTCTTATGGAAGATATGAATATTTTCATTATTTTAATGAAATAGAGGTATTTTTATCATTTTCTATGAGGTGGGTCTTTTTAGTCATTTTCCTGTGAGATAGGTGTACTTTGCTCATAATCTATGAGAAAAGGGTACTTTATCTATGAGACAAGGGTACTTTAGTAATTTTTCTACGAAGAAGGGTAAGTTGGTGATTTTTTCCATCAGATAGGTGTACTTCGAGCATTTTCCATGGGGCAGAGGTGAGAGGTATTTTGGCTACTTTACACAGGGTAGAGGTATTTGGGTCGTTTTCTATTGAGTATTTTGGTCAGTTTTGAGGTAGGGGCATTTTAGTCATTTTATGAGACAGATAACTTTGGTTATTTTTCATGAGAAAAGGGTGGCATTTTTAATTTATTGGTTTTCTCACTCCAATAAAACTTGGGCGATGATATTGTCACCCCCCCTGCGTACGCATTCGCCCCCCTTATTAATGCTTTTTGACGTCAAATCAAGCCAAAAGGGGAGCGAATGCGTAATTTAGGGGGGGTGACAATATCATCGCCCTAAAACTTCTCCCACTTCTTCGTCTTCACCGACCAATATATTTATAAAGAATGTATTGTCTTCAACATGCTAAACAGAAGATAAGTCATTTAAAGATAGAGGAATGATAGACTGAAGGGTGCCCTCATTGGTCAATTTCAACAAAAGTGTGTTTACGATGGCACCGAAAAAAGTAGATGGCGCCATACAAAGTGGAACGGCTTTGACGTTTGTTGAAATTGACCGATGGGGGGCTCCTTGAAGCTGGTTTATGCAAGGGCGCCCTTCATTCTATCATTGCTCTATTTACATAACTAGCAACTTTCCCGATTAGCCATGTTGTCTTGATTGTACATATGGCAATAGGGATCTTAAATTTGTAACCGACCATGTTTGGTTTGGAGTGTTGCCAACCTATGCTGGTCATAAAGAGAGGATGAAATGGAGACAAAAATCATACAAGAACGTGTAGACACCCAATTTATTCAAGGTGGTACTAATGATAGGTTTAAAGAGAGGATGAAATGGACGCAAAAATCATACAAGAACGTGTAGACACCCAATTTATTCAAGGCGGTACTAATGATAGATTTCGCAAGGAAGAACCTTATGAAGAGTCCCAGAGCACTAGTTCGGTTTCTCTAAATCTCTCTTTAGGGTGTTTTCAGAAGAAAATGATTTCCAAAAGCCGTTTTAACAACCGGAAAGCCTATTTTATTACAACACCCGCCTTTTTGGGCAAATTGAAAGCTTGTTTTACACAACACCCGCCTTTTACGGCATAAACCGGTAAGCCCGTTTGCACACGACATTTTAATTTGTAAGTTAACTTTGGGTCGAAAACTTCTGTTTTCATCCAAAGGACACTTTCTTTCCTGAAATCGTATAATATTAGGTTCATTGGAAAGTTCCCGGAATGAGAAATCCAACGGACCTAACCACGTGCAAATCGGAGTTCAATCAGAAGAGTTACGAACATTCGAAACTAACCGATAAAAGATAAAAAATCACATTTTAGAGAACTGGAGAAGAGACGAAACCTCGCGCTAACCGGAGATGATGTCATCTGGATGATGTCATCAAGATGACATCAGATTTCTCCCTGGGAGAAATTGAATTTTGCCCAGGGCGAAATTTGGCCGAAATTACCAAAAGTTACCCCCCCAAACCCTATAAATAGGAGGGTAAGTTGTTTTTACACCTTCTCTCTCCCTTCCCCCTTGTTTTAGTTTTCCCACTCCCCCTTTTGTGATATTTTCACCTTCCTTTTTTCGGTTATCCCGAACCCCTGCTGAATTTCAGAAAAAACCCTGGTTTCTTTGTTTTCTAGAAGAGAGAAAGTAGAGAAACCCTAGTAGCTCACACCGGGCATCGACACTCCGCCGAAATTTTGAGGGTTCAGAGCAACATCCTTCAACTAGCGCTATTGTTCTGCCGAATTTTGCAGAAACACGAGCTATTTCTCGATAATAGCCTCGTTGTTCTGCCGAAATCTCGGTAACTCCCGAGCCCTTCTTCAAAACGGCGCCATTACACCGTCGAATTTTTGGCAATTTTGGAAACTTCTTTCTGAATTGCGCCGTTACGCCGCCGATTTCTCTGCAACATCAGGGCCCCCGCATCCCAACTAGTGCCGTTATGGTGCCGATTTCTCCTATTGGTAAAATTACATTTGTTTAAACAACTTTATGTAATGTCATTTACAAATTAAGGTACGAGGTGGTGACATAAGATCTACGGCTCATGCCTTGCCCCCAGATTTTATGATATAAAACCCTCTACCTTTCTTTTATCTTTCTGCAATTTTCTTTACAAAGTAAGGTCCAAGGTCGTGACATAAGATCTCCGGCTTATGGCTTGCCCCCAGATCTTATGATATAAACCCCTCTACATTTCTTTTACTTTTCTGCATTTTTCTTTACAAAGTAAGGTACGAGGTGGTGACATAAGATCTCTGGCTCATGGCTTGCCCTAGATCTTATGATATAAATCCCTCTACCTTTCTTTTACTTTCTGTGTTTCTTTCTGTATTGTCTTTTTTCGTTTGTTTTAAATTATCCTGATCGTGAGTTAGTTGCGAGAACTTCAGTGATCCATAGGATAACTACCGCTTATTTTCGATCTTTTTTGTAAATTCATCTTTATTTTCATCCTGGAATTAAGCATAACCTAAATAAAAGATAAAAAGATAAATTATCCTTGTTTAAATTCTTCAAAAAATGCCAATTTAAGTTAGAATACCGGATTCGTTCAGGCAAGAGGGGTGCCTAACACCTTCCCCAATTGTCACCATAACCCTTACCCAGATATCTGTAAGGACCATGCCTTAAGCAAACAGAGCAAAATATAAGGTTCTAGGCCCAGAGCAACAAAACCCCTTTGGTTACTGTTCTTCCAACAAAATTCGAGTACCGTTACTCATTTCATTGGAAGAACAGGCACAGGTCCTAGGCCCTAACCTATGTGGTGGCTCTGAGTTTCTCATTCTTGGGAAGTTAGGATTTCGGTCCTGAGTTCGTAAGTAACTCAGATCAAATATATACTTCCTTGAGAACCCAATGTGGTGATCCCCTGCCGTCCTACGCGCGAGGGAAAAAACCAACTCCCACAGGCTGGCCGCTCTGTTAGGGAAAACTTGATTTCCTTTTAGCAGACTTATTATCAAAATAAAAAATGCTATAACTCTATATAACTTGCGTTGGCATTCTTGAAGAATTCAACTAAATAATTTGGCTTTTTCTCTTTTATTAGGGTTATCCTTAACCCGATGTAGCCTTTAGGGGTATCCACAAGTTGCGAATACTTCGCAAGTTACGAACACCCCTAATGTGTAAAATAAAACAAGTGTTAGACTTATTTTCCAGTACTATATACTTGTTATGCTTGTTATGCGAGGATTTTCAAGAGCCAATGGTCAAAATTGCGGCCAATTGCGCGAAAATGCCCCGGGAGGCACCTAAGCTTATGCAAACACGCAGACACCATTTAGGATTTCATCACTCGCTTGCATACCTATTTACCCTCGGGAGTGACTAGCACTTGGAACGGATTCGGTAACATTTGGAATTTTACCACCTGAGTGCCACTGGTCTCGCCTCCATTTGATGTGGAAGCACCACCTCTTTGCACGTCACCCTTGTGGTGGCGTTAAAACGATGCTGTATTAACTTCCCGTCACGCTGGGGAACACCTGGCAAGGGTTGTTTAATCACTTCGGCGAGAGGAACCTTCAAGCCTTCGACACAGTGCCTAAGCCCAGCATATGCACGTAGATGTTACCATGCCCGCGTAGAGTATGTTGAGCTTAGAGTTAGGCAAGCCCACCAGTTACTCTTGAGAGATGTGAGCGTCTTCCAAACTAGGAATACACTAAACCTTTGGCCCACCTCGGGCATGTCGAGCGAGTCTAGAAAGGTGTCCCCGGGTGTGGTACCTTGATTCCGCGAGAGGGGGGTGGGGCGCGAGCCGCCGCGCGCTCTCTCTTGGTCTCTCGTATCCACGAGATTGGCGTGTGTTTTTAATTGTTGATTGTAATTCGTCTTTTATGTGAACTTGGGATCATTAAGGCAATCCGAATTCTACACGAAAGAGACTGACAGAGTCGCCACCTAGATGTGGGATCTAGGACCCATAATTAACCAGAAATCTAGACTCGCTATCTGGTTACGAGAATGGAAGGTATGGGGAGTTATCCACCACATGCACCATTCCTGCCCGATAATCGGTCTTCGATTCCAAAAGCTAACTCTTTTAAATTTATTTTAAATGGCTCATTCAACTCTATGTTAAAGTGCGAACTAAGTGACATGCATCCTAACATCTAATTTCAATGTGAATCCTAAATGTGTATCTTGATTTATTAATTTGTCTGGAATCAATCTAAGTGAAAGTTCTCCTAAAATTCTAATTTCATGGAAAGTCCTAAGTGATTTGATTAAGCATTTACAAGAAAATTAATATACAAAACACCACAATTTGTTGTGGTGCCGACTCGCGGGTGGTATGCCGTCAGACATCCAAGCTGCCTACGTACCCAAGCCTCACTGGGATCAGAGTCGACGTAGTTCGGTGCACCTAAGCTAAGTTACATATGCCTAACTCAACTAAGACACCGACCTAGACGGGATTGACTGTTTCAACAGTTTTAGGAGAAGTTATTTAATTCAAGTTGAGGATTTTATTATCTTAGGATTTCATCGAAGATGCTATATGATTCTTATCTAAATGCAAGTTGTCCCTTAGACTAATGCAGGTTAGCCTACATCCTAGTTTACTAGGCTTGTCCTAGGGAAAGATCGGGTGACTAGTGTAACTAGACCTATGGCACGGTTGCTATACATAGCAAACGTCCGTGATGAGGCTGGACTCCTAACTCTAGGACTCCCTAAAACTTAGGACACGACACAACACCAGTGTTCCTAAATTGGGCTCTAATGGTTCTTACGACGGAAACCATAATCCAACGGTTCCGAAAAACACAAGACAAATCGATTTAAATTCTCGAGGTTAATGAATTTCAGATTTCAAGGATTTTCAGTTTATGGGCATTCAAGGATTACCAATGGTTCTAGGGTTCACCAGTTTCGGCCCAGGATAGCATCCAAGGAAGGGAATCGTGCGCTCTTTCCTTGCGCAATTTAATACTTAGGTTATAGCATCTTATTGCCTGGCATATCTCAGGATTTCCGTGGACAGTGAACCTCGGAGCCAACAACGTGCTATAGCTTAAGTATTCAAATTGTCAAAGATCGGTTGTAATTGGGATACGATTATGGATGCATTGGCCATTTTTCCAGGGAAATCTAAAGATCCTAAGATTTCTGTTTCAATGGATTAAGGTTTAATATATGAAAGAGATTTAAGGTTCTTTAGAGATTTTCAGGTGATTTTCAATTAATTTCGGATTTTCAATGGATTTTATCAATTTTAAGCATATGAGTGATTTTACAAGTGAAATTGTTGCAAACGAATTCGAAATGAGTTGAAACTTATACAGCAGCAAGATATGATGAGATGTAGCTTGCTGGAAGATTTTTACAGATTTTTACATTAAGCTCATATTTAATTTTGATTTAACAATTAATTGACCAGATTGCAAAAATAACACAGAAACTACTAGAAATAGAAATCTAAATTCCATGAAATTTCTACATTAGTAAGATATAAGTGAAAGTAGCATGCTGTGAGATTTTCATGAATTTAGAAAACTATTTACTATCAGTTTCGGATTTTTCAATTGTTAGACCAGATTATGAATTAACACTACATCCCATGTAACAAGATCCAAAGTAATTGAAACTTTTATAGAAGCAAGAAATATGAAATATAAGACTACTGTAAAAATTTTAAGAATTTTCTTTGTGATCTGATGTCAGTAAAAATTCCCCCAAAATCTGCTGATTTTCAAAGAAAGCATAAAATTATATACCAAACAAAATCCAAAAATTCTCACAAATTCATGGTAGAATGTATCATTATCATATTATTTTCCCATGAAATTTCATTATTTTTGGAATCTGTTTAGTATAACGTTTAGTTTTCTTTGTTAAAAATCATGCAAAAATCCGAAAATATACCAAATAATTCTAAAAAAATTCCGAGAACGGTGTACCTACCTGTGATCGAAATCCTCGCTGAATCCGAGAGCCGAAAAACTCGAAAATCCCGCCTCCGTGCGATCGCTTCCGCTTTCTTTCTCTTTTTCCTTCTTTTTTTGTTTCTTTTTCTTCTTTTCTTGTTTCTTTTTCTTCTTCTTTTTTTCTTTTCAACCCCACATAGCAACTTTGTTAGAACACATGATAGAAGAGAAATGAGTTGTGTTCTTTCTTACTCCCCCTCATTGAACCATTTATAGCAAAGGAATGGGAGGGTGGTGGCCACCATTGTGGACTTATTCCATGGTAGGTGGCCACCATTGTGGACATATTCCATGGTAGGTGGCCACCATTGTGGACATTGAATTTTGACATGTGTGTGGCCCCATGCATGTTTTTTAAAGTCCTTTTGAGTAGGTAAAAGATAACCCAAGTGGGTCCCATATGTGACCAAATTCCCAATTGTGCATAAAATCATATGCCCCACTCCAAAGTATGATCGGAACCGTTCATTTGATGGGCGACAATGTGATTTAATTTGTGCTCCGCTAATCAATCCTATGGGCTGATCCAAGCCATCCAATAGATCAAAATGTGAATATGTTACCCCATTTTTAAATCACTCCCATTTGATGATCCGAACCGTCCATTTGATGGGCGACAATTGATGATCTTGACCGTTCAAATAGTGGGCTGCGATGTGATTTAATTTGTGCTCCACTAATCAATCCTATGGGCTGATCCAAACCATCCAATAGATCAAAATGTGAATATGTTACCCCATTTTTAAATCACTCCCATTTGATGATCCGAACCGTCCATTTGATGGGCGACAATTGATGATCTTGACCGTTCAAATGGTGGGTCGCAATGTAAATTGGTTGTGCCCCCTTAAATCATTCCTCTATGACGATCCAGACCATCCAATTGATGGGTCCCCTACCTAAGTAGGTTGTGTCCTCCTAAATCATTTCAACGGGCTGACCCGAGTAACTCAACCTGATGATCGTAACAAAATTGGTTGTTAAAACGACTTCTCTGAGATCTTGACCGTTCTCTTGATGATCATCTTTAGGTGTTGGATCGAAGTAGGTTCAAAACTCATTTTTCACTAAAACAATGCGCGGGCCACCCTGTTTGATCCAAATCTAAACAAATGCTCAAGACGGGCCCATCAATCGGATCCAAATTCTCTCTTGCTCGGATTCTTGGGAATAACCTTTCTCAACAATTATCAGGACGACACAAAACATGACGAAAATAACCAAAAAGATCGAGAAAACAAGAGGAGCGGACACGGGATGGAAAACATTGAAGGAGACTGATAACAAGAACACTAACTTCTTTGTTGATTAAAACAAAACAAAATGGGGTGTCTACACCGGGTTGCCATTTCTTGCTATGGATGTTATTACCCTAGCCCGATGCGCAAACGGTCGCAGCTTATTTTACCCAAAACTATAGGTTATAGTCTAACCTTTAGGTTTGTCTAGAGTCATGTTTGTAAACCTATATCATCACATTCCTTGGATAAGCAATCATTGTACCATGGAGGGATGTTCATCCTACGGTTAATACGCTTAACCAAAAGACCCCCACCCTGGTCCCATCTTTCAAAGGTTATTGTAATCCCTCAAATCATCTTCTTGTCCAGACCGTCTTGGTCTCAGTCGTGTTAGGCTCTACTGCTTTTTATGTCTCGATCCGTCTTGACTATCGTTATAGTTAAGACGGTGAAGCGCTGGTCGAGTAAAGTCTATCTATTCTTAGGCTTTGTCTCGCCCTCCCTGATCAAAATCCTTGTTTGGAGTTGTCTTCTCACACAGAGATAGACCTTCCCTGACCTCTGTTATGGTCAAAAGCGGCGGAGCTCTGCCCAAATAGACCCGTCTTCTTGTACGATGATAATCTCGTCATGACCATTATTATGGTCATAGTACCCGAGCTCTGCTCAATTCAAGTCAGTCTTTCCGAAAGGTTGGACTCATCCCGACCACCCATTATGGTCCAGACAGCGGCAGAACTCTGCCCAAATTGTCTTCATCTTCCTCTGGGAATATAGCCCTTGTCCAACCAGTGTCTTGTTTGGAGTCACACTCAGGTCTGTTGACCCGTGATCTCAAGGACGGCGGCGAGGACACGAGATCCCCGTCATCCTCTAAGATCTCCACATGTGAAGGAGAGCCCTACCAAGAAACTCGAGAAATGATGCCACCCTAAAAGCAGAGCATGAGTGGCGATATAAATGAGATACCTCTTGATCCGAAGACAAAAGCATCGAAATCAAGGCGTACCTATAATAATGAAGAGTCGCCATCCATGGATTGGCCACGAAACCATAAATCTACTCTGTGAAATGGATAAATCCAGAGATTTACAGGGTTCGTGCCTGATTACGAATGGGGAAGGTGTTAGGTAACCCATTCGCCCGAGCGCACTCTGTCTCTTATGCCATTTATTATTATTTTTCAAGCATTTTGGGCAAAATTCTTGTGAAATGGGAACGGGCATCCTCGAGAAAACATCTACCTAAGCATGCATGACCCGAGGATGGGCAAAAGAAAATAAAACATCCAAGTCCTATGGAGGGTTGGTGTCAGTGTCATCAGACATCAGAATAAAACACAAGAATCTGCCGTCTCCTCCACTCAAGAAGAGAAATATATATACAAGCATGAAGCATGTACATCATATGAATAAATCTCACATCACTCAAGAGGAGGCAGAGGAGTCTAATGCAAATCCAATATCAGACAACCCTGCTACCTGTTATCTTCTAATCTTAACATATCACATCTAACCCTAACTCAACTCATCTAGAAAGCAGTAAACAATCACATGCATAGCTACAGCTAAGCACGTATAATGAGCAGATATGACAAGCTAGAGTAGCAGGAAAGCAATAAAAGAGTTACAGCTAAGCATGATAATCAAGAAATAATAAACTAGAAAGCGGTAAAGAGCTATAGCTAGGCATGTAAATAAATAAGTGCTAAAGAACAGTAAAGAGCTACAGTTAAACATGTGAAGCTACAGCTAAACAGGTCTATGATAAACAGGTGGAAACTACAACTAAGCATGTGAATAATAAATTATAAACAGTCAAATCAAAGAAAGAAAACACACTAACATATCCCTATAAACAAACACTCCACATCGGGAAAGAAAATACACTAACATGTCCATGTTCACAAACACTCCACATAGGGAAGAAAACACACTAACATGTCCCTGTGCAAACACTCTACATAGGGAAGAAAACACTAACATGTCCCTATACAAACACTTCACATAGGGAAGAAAACACACTAACATGTCCCTATACAAACACTCCACATAGGGAAGAAAACACACTAACATGTCCCTATGCAAAATATCATAATAATCCACAAACCACAGGCCCTAAAACTCTAAGACCACAACGACCTGGGTATGAATGATCAGCCATCCAAGTTGCCTACGTATGTAAGACTCTTTTTGGAATCAAGGTCATCGTAGTTCGGTGGCCTATTCTAAGCTACAATGCCTATTGTGTCTAGACCACTAAACTTGACTCGACTTGTTTTTAAAGCTACTTGAGCGATTCTTTAAGTTCAAGTGGATTGTGGCTTTTAGGACACCCTATATGCCCTAATTAAAATGCAAGTTCTTAATCATAAACTAGTGCAGGTGGGCCCTACATCCTATATGCAACTAGGCTGTATCCTAAAGAAAATAATTGGCGGACTAAGTGCATCCTAAATCTAGCTATCAGCCGACTATGCGAAACTGCATAATCAAAACTGACTACACAGAGGCTCCTAACTCTATAGGACTCTCCTAAACTCTAGGACAAACTCCTAAACTCTAAAGCAAACACATAACAAAACACTCAACACATCTAGGATAAACTCCTAACTCAAAAGGAAGATCTTTTCGAAAACATTTATAAAACTTTGCTTGAAAGATTTGTGTTTTTCAAAAGATTTAAATGGTTTATTTTTTAAGGTTTTACTCAACTTGGGATAAAGATCCCAAGCTGCCTACGTACCCCGTGGGAGGGGATTAAGCCAACGTAGTTCGGAAATAAAATTTCCTAGTACGCTCCTAAAATCGTTTGACATTTCAGATGTTTTTTAGTTTTTTAATTTCTGTTGTTTTTGAATTTTCAAAATGCTTTCACATTTTTAGCCAAAAGGAACAAACAAAACAACACACTAGGGCAAAATCCCTAGGGTTAAAAGGGAAACCCTAAACAAGTAAACTAGTGTCCCATCTATGAAAGAAAAGAACATAGTAAAATCCCAAGTAGGTAACGACCTAATAAGATTAAGATAGTCTCTAAAAAGGAAACAAGACTATGCTAAAAGATAGAGTCCTAACTAAAGGCATACTCTAGAACTATAGGGCTAAACCCTAATTAAAAGACAAACTCCTAAACAAGCAACACTAAAGAGTGGGTACAAATAAAACACAACTTGTCTAACAACTCTCTAAAGGGAGGCGAATAAGTCAAGGACTCTCTAATAACGCTACCAAAATGGGGGCAAATAAGTTAAAGACTCTAATAACGTTACCAAAATTTTTTTTTTTTTTTGGGGGGGGGGGGGGGGGCAAATAAGTCAAAGACTCTCTAATAACGCTGCCAAAATGGGGGCAAATAAGTCAAAGACTCTAATAACGCTACCAAAATAGGGGCAAATAAATCAAAGACTCTAATAACGTTATCAAAATGAAAGAAAAGACTGTCAAAGATTGTCTAACACTCTATAAGATGGTGCAAATAAGTCAAATAAGATCTCCTAGAAGAAGAGGAGACTAAAGGGTGCTAGTGAGACTAGTCAAGCCTATTAGACACATAGGTAGGCTCTAAGTATCCCTGTCATTGCCCTTGCAATGATAAATAAGGATAAGACAACTAAACTAAGTTATCCTCTAACTTAAATGGGGGTATAACTCAATGAAGGGTTCTATAAATGAGGCAAGGTGACCCTCTATAGGTTAATTCTCTACTAGAACTAAGGTAGACTTCCTAAAGGGGTAGACTCTAAACAACAAGACTTGTCTCCAAAGGAGAACCGCCTTACTAGACAAAGTATATCTCCTAGTGGGGCTCTAGATGATTCTTTCATTGCCCTTGCAATGAAGGAAGGGCCAGGTAACGAAAATATTTGTAGGGATTAAACAAGTTTCCTATAGAAAAAGAAAGGAACAAATAAGGTAAACTCCAACTTCCCTCACTATGTTAAGAATACCTGCTTATCAAGGTTATTGATAAAATCATTTTTATTTTCTAAAGAAATAAAAGGAGACTCTAATGGGCTTCTTTAACATGAGGACAACAAGTTAATAAAAACACAAAGTGTTAAACAAAACCTCATTAACTCAACAGTCATAATGAAAAAAGAAAATCAAGTCGAACTGTATAAACTAAAAGAAAATCCTTGGGTAATTCCCTACATAAACTAGAATAAAAATGAATACTATCAAGCTAATTGGTTTTAAACCTACAAAACCAAACTAAAAAAATGACAGATTCTTTATATAAGAATATCATAGTGAAAGATATGCCCTGGAAACATGAAAATAGATATGCTAAAGAAATACATAGCACAGAAATAAATAGCTAGACACATTCAAGATGGACAAAAAGGGGGAGATTGTAAGTCCAAGGGTTCCCCATGGGTTCATCAATCACCTTGTTTTGATGATTAACAAACGCAAATTGATTAGTCGTTTATGGACTGATCATTTGCCTTGAGTGGACATGTCCTACACAAGTCAAATCATACTAGCACACACCTTGTTGGCCTATGCTTGAAGATGAACCAACCATTGGACAACGGAGCTAGAGCATTCTTGGACAAACCACACCTTGGAGAATCTACCAAGGAGAAGCTCAACAACAATCATCTCAAAGCATTGAACATACAGAGAAGATCATAAAGGCCAAAGCTGGAGGATCAAGAACCAATGCAAAGGTCAAGGAGCTTGTACCACAACTTGAAGATGTCAAGCATGGAAGCTCAACCATAGAAGATCCTAGCTCAAGAGAAGAGTTCAAGAGAGTGACAGAAATGGTAGAATTTATTCCTATCTCTCTTGCATTTTCTCTTGTCAAGGCACATTGTTTAAACCCCTAAAACTAGTGAAAAATAATATTTTTTAAAGAGACTACAACACACCCTTAGAGCCTAATTGGATTAGTGAATGACCATGTGGTGTTCCATTATTGTGGAACCCTCATGACATTCCATTTAAACATGATAAAATTGAGTTCCAAAAACCAAAGAAAAATCAGCACTGAAAAATAGAAAATCTGTTGAATTTAGGCTTCTCGGAGCTCCGAGCTCGGAACTCCGAGAAATGTTCTAGGGAGTATAAATTATACTCTGGACATTTTCTCAGAACTCCGAGAAATTTGAAATTTTCTCGGAACTCCGAGAAATTTGAAATTTTCTCGGAACTCCGAGAAATGGTCCAGGTAGTAAAATTTATATTCTGGCCGTTTTCTTAGAACTCCGAGAGCTTTTCTCGGAACTCTGAAAAGTTTTCGGAACTCCGAGAACACTACGAACTCAAAAAAGAACTAAAAAAAATATAGTCGTTGGAGGCCCAACGGCTAGTTGACTGTTTGACCCGAAAATAACCGTTTTGCCCCTAAAACAGTCATATTGAGTTGGGACACCATATATACCCATCTAATGGGTCTAAAACACTTGATGAACATTGTCCAACTTCAACAAACCCTAGAAAATTATTTGTGAATTATTCTTGGGTTAATTTCTCTCACCAACCAAACTCATTATGCCTTGATTTGAGAAAATCATTTGAGATTGGCTTAGGCTTAAACTTGTTTATCTTTGAGAGTATATTAGGAGCTTCATTGTGCATTGTAGCCTACTTAGAGGCAAAGCTTTCGTCTTCTTCTTCATTCGATCGGTGGAAAGGGTATTCGTGTTTAATTCCCTTGGGTGAAGCGCTTAGAACTCGGCGGTCAAGGAGAGTCAATGTAAAGGTGGAATGGCATCCTTATCTAATTCCCTTGGATTGTAAGCGCCTCAGAGCCGGGCGTCGTGGAGGTCTCAATAGTGAAAATCCTCAAGTGCGACCTTGAGTAGAGTGGAGTAGGCCTTTGGCCGAACCACTATAAATCTTTATATCACTTGTGTAGGTATTTCTCTATCTCTCACTCTCTTATTTATTTATGCTTGTATTTTTACATATTTGAAATTGAGTGAGTAGTTAGCATTTTGGTTTTGATTAAATAATCTTAACCTGGCTAACTAGGCTATTAAATCACCTAATTAAGTTTACTAATCAACAAGGGTTTTGAACTTATATTAATTTGCAATATTGTTTTAAGTTCAACCATTTCAAACTTAATTAAACAAGGGATAAAACTAGGGTGAAATTAGTAAAAGATTTATAAACATCTTATTCACCCCCCCTCTAGGTTGCCAAACCAAGTCACTACTTGGATTTCAATTAAACTTCATTTCAATAATATTTGTCTATCTATTTTAGTATCTCCTTCCTCCTAATCAATATTGTTTGCCATCATAAAAAAGGGGAGATTGTTAGCCCAAGGTTTCCTATGGGTTCATGTAATCATCTTTTCCTTGTTGTTTTGATGCTAGCAAACCCAAATTGATTAGTCTTTATGGACTAATGTGTTGTTTTGTAGTATTGTGCCTTAGACATGAACTTTACATGTCATATCGCCATTATACAATACAACATAGCACATTGCTTGACGATCAGCATGCACGAAGGAACCAAGTGAGCTTACACATATTGGAGGCATCATCCTTGGAAGATGTCCAAGCATAGAGCTCAAATTGAGGATCCCACAAGCAAGCCTAGCATATGCCAAGAGGAGCTTGAAGTTGAACAAGTGTTGGTGACTATCTCAAGCATTCAAAGTGATGAATTCATTCAAGAGAGAGAGTCACATGGACCAAGCATTCCCAAGTGTTCACTTACAAGCCAAGTGCACAAAGAAGACCTTTGAAGCCAATACGATCAATGTGCTAAGTAGTTTAACTTTCTAGATTGTATTGGAGATCTTTTTCAAAGTGGTTTTGCATTTAAAAGTGTTTTTCAAACCATTCTCAAAACCACCTTGAAACCTATTTGTATTACATGGAATATCATTTTCAAAGGTCCTAAATATTACAAAAACAAAAGTCCATAGCCCAAGAACCAAAGCCCAAATGCTAACCAAACTTTACAAATGGAAAAACATAACATTGGCACTTGAATTATGAATCCAACAACTAAAACCCGACTTAACTGGTCCAAAATATTTTCAAATATTTTTAAAAATGATTTTAACAGATAGCTCTCATTTTTCTCATGTCCGTAGAGTACAAGAACTTTAAAATTCAACGAGAAATGAGCAAGTTATGAATTTTACAAAACAGGCTGAAAAACCAGTTTTAACAACCGCGGACGTCCGGACTTCGTCCGTCTGTACCTGATTTCAAAAATAAAAATAGCCGAGCCAACGTCGGACGTCCAGGAAATCGGCGGACGTCTGTGGCGGACCGAGGCGCGATTTTGAAATTCAAACGGTCATATTTGCCAGACGTTCGAACTTCGTCCGCGACGCTCATGAAGACCAAAAGTTAGGGCCTTTCTCAAACTACAACTATATATACATCTCTAAAAATCCCTAAAACTACAACTCTTCAACTCGTGCAAGTTTGAGCCACCATTGTTGAGCCTTAACTTTCAAATCTACAAGTTTTTCTTGGAATTACTCAAAGAGATTTACACTTGAACATCTATTTGAAGAGGATCTCTTTAGGGCTTCATTGTATTAATCTTTTAGAGAGTTTGTAAGCCATCATTTTTGTAATAGCCTACAAAAGAGGCAAAAGAGTACTTCATCTTTCTTTCTACCATTGTAAAGAAGGGTTGTGACACTTTGGGAGTTTAAAACCTCGAAGAGAAGGCTTTTAATCTCGGCCGTTAAGGAGAGATTGTTGGCGAGTGTGGAGGACGCGGAGCCATCCTCTTGTAAAGAAGGGTTGCGACCCTTGGGGAGTTTAAAGACTCGAAGAGAAGGCTTTAATCTTGGTGATTAAGGAAAGATTGTTGGCGAGTGTGGAGGACGCGGAGCCATCATCTTGTATCAAAGTTGACTTGTAAGGAGCCTTGAGGCCAGGCGTTGTGTGGTCTTTGAATAGTGGATACCCTTGAGTGTGACCTCAAGAAGAGTGGACGTAGGCCTTGGGTTTGAAGGTCGAACCACTATAAATCTTGCGGCAATCTTCTCCTTCTTGAACCACTCTAAGATTCTTGTGTGTATGTTCTATCTCTCACTCACTTTACTTTATCTTGTTGTGGTGTTTGCTCTTTATTTTGTTTTACTTACTTGAATCATCCACAAAGTATTTATCAAAAGAACTAAAGTGAGTAAATTAACTAGGGTTCTACAAAGTTTTTCATAAAATGCCTAAAAGAAACCATTCATCTCATCCCTTTATTTTGTTGTGGGATTTGCATTTTATTTGTAATCTTTAATCACCCACCAAGTCTTTTGATAAAAAGATTAAAAGAAAATAATCAATTAAGATTTTCAAAAGTCACCTAGCAAGTGTTTGTCAAAAGGTCTAATAGAGGATGTTCATTTAAGCTTTTGAAAACTAACTAATCTTGCAAAAGTTTTTAAAATAATAAATTTTTTATAAAACAACCAATTCACCCCCTCTTGGCTGCCCAACTGGGATTTCATATGACCAATGAATTGAAAGAACGCCAAAGAGTTCAAATTTAGTTCTTGATTCCCCTAGATTTTGAATCCATACATGTGTTGCATTTCATTGGAGTGTACCAACATTTGGGATTCACCACATTCATAGCGACAAAAATAGGGAAATGACATTCATCCCCTTTTTTACTTGGGACAATCCCCAGCGTAGAAGAATAGTCATAAATACACCGGAGGGGACTGTCCCAAGTATAAAAAGAGGGTGAATATATCACTTCCCCCAAAACATCTAGTTCTGTATTTTTGACTAATGACTTGAGCTTGTCTTTAGTAATTTTTATGCCATCACTATAAGTGGAGAACTTGAGGCTTCCAATTTGGGAGTCAAAATTGGCGCAATGTTCTTTCACAGTTACCACCCAAACCTTGTTGGAATACATGTTGGTTTGAGCCTCACCAACCACCTTTCTACCTATTTGATGGAATCATGCGGAGAGTTGTTGGTGGTTTTAAGATGCCGTCATTGACTAAGAGATTGGACTGAGTGCCCTCCTTTCACCAATTTTAGTGGTCGCGGAACCTTCCATGTTTTCAAGCTTGATAAGAGTGTTCCCAAGTGGGTTTCGGTGGGATGTAACATCGGTGACTCCATACTATTCTTGGGGGAGAGTTGCTCCATATCGGTTAAAGCTTCTGGCTTGTTGGGCTTCAGAGGAAACTACATTTCTTTCACTTACAAGGATGGTGCATGTTGGGGTGTTGATTTAGGAGAACAAGCGACATATTTCGAGCGATCCTGGTACAAGCTTTACAACTCATTGAAGTGTTCAAATATTTGGGTTACACTACATTCATAGCGGCAACAATATACAAATATATATATTTGATTATATCACATTCGCAGCGACAACACTATCTATTTATGCATTTAATTTTATCTTTTAGTGAAATTTAGGATTTAAATTGAGCTTGTCGCGTTCTATATTTCTGGTCAAACACTTAGAGCTTCTATTTATGTATTTAAGATTAAATACTTTGAGCTTATCTTTAATAATTTTATCTTTTAGTGAAATTTAGGATTTAAATTGAGCTTGTCTTCTTATTCTGCTTTCTATATTTCTGGTCAAACACTTAGAGCTTGTCTTTAATAATTTTTTTGGGTAAGATTTACAATTTAAATTGTGATTGTCTTGTTATTTTTCTGTGCTCAAAGGAATTTGACTTTTTCACGTAAGATTTCTGGATTCCTGATTTCTGATTAGGTTGGAACTCGACAACTACTTGCGATTGTTGAAGCATTATCTTCTTGGTTTGCTTCCACAATTTTAGAAAGAATCAGAATCGTTATATTTTTTTGCAAAAGAAACAAATATCATTGACGGGCTTGCTAATTTTATGACGAAAGATGGTAATTAGTGTTGTTTTTTCTAATGTGTCTCTTAATATGTATTTTTAAATAATATTATTTAGGATGAAAGATGGTTATTATAGTTGTTTCTTTTAATAGGTTTTTTTATTAAGCTTGTAGAGTATTAATCAAAACTATTTCTTATTGTAGTTTGATCAAAGATTTGCATGTTTTGAAGGCCAAAGTGATTTGTAATACGGGTAAACACAACAAAATAATTTGTTATCCCCAAAATGGTAACAAAGAAATATACTCTAACAATTCCATTCATCAGATGAAGTTCAACTTTTGCTTGCTCCAATATTGTTAGTGATCTGCTCATAAAATTGAATATGTTTTGTATTACTAGGTGGTGTTTCCAAACCACAAAAATGTCTTACTTTTTTCCATTGTCATCTCAGTTAAAGTTTATGATATGATGTTTTGGTACTTTCCATGTTTCCTGGTTTCATTGAAATTGGAGGAAGAACATTTGGGTTTCTCCTATAAATGAAAGAGTTGGCTACTGAGATTTGAGAACGACTTTTCAATTATTACTGGCTTGCCCAAATTCAATACTTAGAGACGGTTTGAAATCCAGCTCTAGTTCTTTATGAGATATCAGGCCTTCCATTATTTAGTGTTTTTTTTTATTGATTTCTTCTTTTTCTGAGCAATCTAACACCTTGGGCATGGAGCAGTATCCATGGTTCCAACTTAATTGTTTTTTATCTTACATCAACTGAAGTTGTCTGCTCGGCACTTTTTTCTCTCCAGTAGAAACTACCAATACTGCTCCATGTATGTTCATCTGCTCAAAAATCATATTTGTAGCTGGTAAACATCTGTTGAGCTACCACCCTGTTACAATTTTTACATCAACATTTTTTTGCTTTCATATCCCTTGTTGTTCTCTCTTTTTCGTTCAGAGCTTAGTTAATCCCTTAAGATGTTTTTGTGCATATTCTTAGTTCTTCTGCTGCAAATAATACAAAAAATGGATGCCCAGGTTTCTTATAGGTTCCATCATTTATTAAAAACCATGTCTTGCACATGGTCCAATTGCAAATACGGTATGATTAGATGATCATTTCTTTATTAAACTGTATTGATCTAATTGTGGTGGGGACTATGGCCTTCGCTACATTTTAATAGGGGTGCAACTTGGGTCGGGCTCAACCTTAACCCAACGAGTTCAACCCGATTTTGGCTCGGGTTGGGGTGGCTTTTCTTTGGGTTGGGTTAGGGTTGGGAAAAGGAAACCTGATTTAATTTCGAGATGGGTTAGGGCTATTTAATTCCCTCCCCTTGTTAGGAGGAAATGATTATCTAAATTTTTCATCTTATTTTGGTTGTGCAAGTGAATTTCAGTCCAGGATATTTTGCTTTTTCATTCATGTAAGGCAAATAACACAATTATAAAAATATTCTTTTAAATTCATAAACGTGCTCACTGCTAGAGTTATTTTAAACAATTTGGTTAATATAATTCCCGAAATATTAGCAAACCCAATGGTGAGGGAGGGTGGAGAGGGATAGACAAGAGAGGGACAGGATGAGGAGAGTTTAAGAAAAGCCTGAAAAACATTTTCAAGGGAACAAAAAACTCCACTCAAAATATGATTGATTTTTTGTTTTGTTTTTTACCCACTTTTCATCCTCCACTCATTTGTGCCCTCACAAGTCTCTCTTCCCACCCGCCCTACGCTATCTCACCAATTGAGAAACTAAGTTATCATGAAGAAAATTTTTTACGGTTGCCAAACAAGGCCTGAGAGGAAGAATATGAAACGTTTGAGAGACATTGGCAGGGCTTGAGCTGGAGGCCTCACTCCCAGGCATGTTACTCTTTTCATTTCACATATTTCTGGTTAGCACTTAAAAACAACTTAAAAAGCTATGGGCACTGTTCAATAAAGAGAGGAGAACCATTATCAAAACAAGGGATTTTGCCACTATCGCCTGCAATTATCATATTTGACTAAATAGGTTTGCAGAACTACATTGCTTTGGTGGCTAAGTCTTAGCAAGAGAACTTGAGGAATTTGTGGTAATGGATTATGATTACAGGACAGAACCCAAGTAAAATGATGGTAACCCAAAACAAAAGAAAAGGGCCCATCAAAATTGGAAGGAGATTTCACTGATGAAGGCTATCCAAATTACATCTTTACGCATTATCAAAACAAGGGATTTTTTGCCACTTCTGCCCACAATTATCATATCTACCTTAATATGTTTTTAAGTATTTATCATACCTACCTTAATATGTTTTGAAGTACTCTAGTGCTTTGGCGGCTGGGTCTTAGCAAGAGGACTAGAGGAAATTGTGATAATGGATTAGGATTACAGGACAAAACAAAGCAACGGGAGGGAACCCACAACAAAAGAAAAGGAGAAACCAAAATTGAATGGAGATTTCATTGATGAAAGCTGGCCAACTAACCGCTTTACCCATTTCTTCTCTGTACAATTTATATCAATGGGAGGAATAACCAGCTGTACAATTCACATAAATTTCATTTATAACCTGTTTGTATAAGTGACTATATTGCTAGAGTTCCTTCAACAACTTGGTTTTCATCAGAATCTGAGACCTGGGGTTTGGGCTTGGTCATGACCCTCGAAAAGCCGTAACCAAGGGAACTTCCACTTGCTTCACACAACTGCCAAAAAAAAAATTAAAAATCTGTAAAATCAAAGAAAGAGAGTAGAATTCAATAAAAAAAAATTATGGCTATTTTCTAGCATTCAAATCCTCACAACTTGATTGTATTAGCCTTTCCTTTCTTCGCTATAAAAATCAGATTTTTGCTTGCTTATGGTAACGATGTGACATCACATTTTTAAGCTTCAAAATAAATGCTATGGAACTAAAGACTTTGGTCACAGGAAATCAGGAATCAATAGCTGTTATTAAAAGTAAAAACAGATGGTGTGATATCTAAGTGGTGTTGGAAGATATTTTCAAAATATTAAAAAAAGGAAGTTTTGATTTTTGAAAATATTTTCAAACAATTCACCCTTGAATATGAGAAGCCTGATAGGAAGGCTAGTTTCTGTTTCTGCAATAAACGTTGATGGATTATGTCTGCCCCCTATACTGAACGAATCACACAAACAATATATTTCTGTTCTCGTCACAAAATTATTATTTTTTTCAGAATTTTCGCCTCAACCACACATCATGCATGTAATAAGACATAATTGTGTCCACTTAAAAAAAAGACAATTGTGAATCAAGTGCATAAACTTCCCTACATAGGGTAAATGTGAATGAATAAAAGGATAATTCAGCAATTCAAGCTATCATACTATAAAGTCAGGAAAACAAAAAAAGAAAATGAGGAACCATTGTTCAAATAGTCATCGGCTTAATATGGCAATGTGCATACCTCAGTTAGCTCAGAGAGATGGCGGCTCCTGAACTCATTAATTGTTGCTGCAATTTCTGACATTGGCAACTTAGCCTGCAACCATAACACAAGTCACAGTTCAAAATAAAAAATAAGAAAGATTGATGCATAAGAGTCCATCATTGTATAATTAAAATAAGGCTCTTAAGGACAAGCCACTAGATGCCAATGATCCCAGAAACCATCAAAGTTGTAGAATGAAAGAAAGCTAACTACAAGAGAAGACACGGAAGAACTCCCACGTACTTCAGATCACTGAAACAGAAATTCATGCCAGCATGCAATTGGACTGGATTGAATGATTCATAATTTCTTAGTTTCTCATATAAATTGGAGCAGTGTCTAAAACTCGCACCTGGACAAGATCTCCAAGGTAAAACCTAGTCGGGTGACTCAATTATTGAAGTGACGAATTTTTATTTGACTGGACCAAGTTAAAGGGCGTTAAATGATTCATAAACTTCTTAGTTTTCCTCATAAATTGGAGCAGTGTCTAAAAACTCGTATCTGGACAAGAACTCCAAGGTAAAACCAAGCCAGGTGACTCAATGATTGAAACGGTGAATTTTTATTTGACTCGGCGATGTTCTTGGAAGGGCCAAACCAAATTCACTCAAGTGATGTATAGGGGAAGTTCACTTAAATCACAATCTTCAAGTGATAAAATCCACAAAATTAATAGATTTATGATTTTCCTGGACATTCTAAAACTAAGGGGCCGTTTGGATACGTGGATTTTAGAATCCAGGTTTTTAGTTTGAAAGCAGTGTAAAAGAGGATTCATGATCAAGCTGCTGCCGCTGTCCTGGCAGCGTTTCTTGGATTTTAAGTAAGAAAACCAGGTTTTAGAAATCTCTCCTGCATCCTGAGATTTCTAAAACCTGGAAAAATGGGAGGATCTGCTACTCTCTTGCTGTCGTAAAGAAGGTGAGAAGTAAAAAACGAGTCACAAACGACGGCTGGTCCGCTTCTTCTCTTGTCTCTTAGCTACAATTTTGAAGAAATCCCGGATTCTAAAATCCGTGTATCCAAACGGCCCCTAATTCTCAATCCAATTCTCTCAAATGTCTCAAAATCTCTAAGGCTGGTCATAGCAATCCCAACCAAGATTGGATAAATCCAAACCATTTGATCTCAAGATCTACTCTTATTTTTTTAAAAATTAAGGAATGAGATCAATCTAATCCGAGAGTTAGATAGGAGATCTGGTCCGTTCATATTAATCGTAATAATACTCTTCTAAAACCCTTAAATAAAATCAAATAAAGAACTTGAAGTAAATAGTCGATGGGGTGATCTTGAAGTTTTAATAAAGACAAAAAAGGATTAGATAATACTGTTAGCCCAAGGGTTTTCTAGTGTGACCCTAATCATGATTTTGATGAGAATAAACCCAAATTGATCAAACTAAGTTGGTACTAATGGTTCAAGCTTGTTAAGATTGTCTAGATAAAAAAATGGCACTACAAAGGACAATTCCATTCAAAAGACCAAGCAAGATGGACCAAGGCAAGAAAGACAAGCCAAGTCTCATTGCCCATGGAACATGAACCAAGAAGGATGAACCAAGGTTGAAGACAAGTTTGAAGACAAGTCATACTCAAGATGGACGATGGACAAGCAAAGTATCTATGCTAGCCAAGCCAAGTTGAAAACAAAAGACAAGCATGAACATGGAAGGCCAAGCAAAATTATTCAACCATTGTACTCAAAGGCGTCACCCAAGCTTAAGTTGAATGGAGATCAAATTCAAATGTATTTTGCAAGTGATTTTCAAAATATTTTTCAAAGGTGATTTATTAAAGTTTTTCAAATTCACCTTAAAGCCCATTTAGTCTCGTCAAGTTAAAATATTTTTAAAGGGTCCAAAACGTCTTCAAAACATGCCAAATTTTATTTAAATCTTCCCCCAAAAACTCATTTTGAAGCATATCAAAATTTGAAGAAAATTGGGATAAAAAAACAAAATCTGATGAAACGTAGATGGAGTTGTATACGTCTACCGCAACATCTACCGGCGACCATAATTGATTTTCAGCTTCTGGAATTTTGTAGACGTCTACGTTATCATCTACGCAACGAGAAAATAGTCGTTGTGGTTATAACGGCTAGTTCAATTTTTGACCTTTTGAGATTGTAAAAAGACCATTTTACCCCTGAAATGTCTTGGCTTCACTTAGGCTATAAATACCACCTTAAATGAAACATTAAAGGACTTTTGAACATTTGAAAATCAAACATACCTTGATATCAAAAGATTTTCAAGTCTTTCAAGAGTTTTCAAGATTTATCTTCTTCCTTTGCTTTTATACTTGCAATCTTCTTGAAGAAGATCTCCCCAAGCTGACTTGTGATGATTATTGGAGAGGTTCCCATCAAGCTCACTCTCACCAAGCTTACTTGCAATCTATATTGAAGAACTCATAAAGCTTACTTGTATACCTATTGGAGAAGAAGCTTTGTATCGGAAGGTGTATTAGCCTTAGAAAAAGGTACTCACACATTTAACCTTAAAGATTGTTGTACGGTGGAAAGGGCACCATGCTTAAACCCCTTGGATATTGTAAGGGCTCTAATGTTGGCCACTAAGGAGAGATTGTTGCCTAGTGCTCGGAGACGAAGAGCCTTCTTCGTGGGTGAGTGTGGAGGACATGGAGCCATCCTCAGTGTACCAAACTTCATATAGTGTAATCCCTCAAGGACCCAAACTTGAGAAGAGCAGAGTAGGTCTTATTTTAAAGACCGGACCACTTAAAATCCTTGTGTGCATTTGTCTCTTGGTACATATCTCTCTCATTCTCTCTTGGATGTGTGCTTTCATGTTTATATCTTCTTTTGATTGAGTAATTAGCATTTGCACTAACTTGGAAATTCACATTGTGCTAATTGGGCCATGAACTTACTTAATCAAGTTTGTTGATCAACTAGAGACTTGAGGATATAATTATTAACATTTGCTTAGCTCATCTAATTCAACTTAATTGAGCAAAGATAGAACTAAGGTGAAATTGGAATAGTTTCAAAAAGGATAAAATTTTATAAAGACAACCAATTCAAATACCCTAGAGAAAATAGTTAGGGAAGGAAGATACATGATCCAAGGCCTCACACCTTAGAATCCTAGGGCATGGCACCATAGGCCAATTGAGCATCGCACCACAATCTACGGGGAAGAAATTTTCTTAATAGCAAACGCTTTTAGTCGCATAAACATAACATATCTTTAAATCTGATGCTAAATAATTATACCAAGCCCCCCGCCCCCCAAAGGGCATCGCGCCGTAGGTTAATTGACAATAGCTAGGGAAGGAAGATACATGATCCAAGGCCTCGCACCTTATAACCCTAGGGCATCACACCGTAGGTCAATTGAGCATCACATAACAATCAATGGGGAAGAAATTTTCTTCTCAGCAAAAGTTTTAGTCTCATAAATATAACATATCTTTAAATCTGAGGCTAAAAGTTCATGGAAAGAATCAAATTATAGATGGAAATATCATTTTAAGTAATGTTACAAAGATGAAATTATCAAATCCTAAAAGACACATAGGTATTTACACATTAGTAGCACTTCAACACAAAGTTGATATTAAACACCATTCATATTTGCCGGTAAACGTCATACAAACATGGATACACATATAGGTTATGCAGTTCATAGATACAATAAGGTAATAGGATTGGGCCTCTAGATCAATTGGTCGAATTTTTGTACCTCAACCGTAAGATCGCAGATTCAATCCCAGCTTACTCAACTCAACTCAACTCAACAAAGCCTTTGTCCCAAACTAGTTGGGGTCGGCTAAATGAATCCTTTAGAAAAATTTCATAAAGAAGGTGAAAGGAATCTACCCGGCTTAACTCAATCCCAGCTTAGTTACCAAAATAAAGGTACAAAACACTAGAGTAATAGCAGAAGAAATCTAAATAACCTTACACTAAATTCAAACATCAAAGAAAACGAATTACTTGTGAGCTTCCATGCACAGGGCCCACTTACAAGCCTATATATAATGATGCAATAAAAGATCTCAAAGTCATTTGGGCCTCCCTACAGTGAATCCCATGGTTTTAACAATTTCTGAGGACCAACTAGATACCCAATGCTTTGTAACTATTTTTACATATCTCGAAATCACTACATGCAGAAAATCACAAGCAGGATATTAGAACATATTTTAGAAGAAATATGAGCACGGGAGAAAAAGTAATGCCTAAAGGAATCCACATAGCTGACAACAGCAGTACGGAAACATTTACAACCAGCACACCCAAGATTTAGAAAATCAAATTTAGGAAGAATCTTGCACCAGATTCTTAGAGAGATTGATTAGATTTTTTTACTTCTATTCACAACATAATTAGTTTATTTGTCTGGTGATTTTATTTCCTAAGGATTACAAGTCTAGTAGGGATTCTAGAGAAGTTTTATTGTTATTGAAGTTTCCATAGGCTGCTTTTTTCAGCGCATTATCTCTTCAGTAGAGTATGGCTGCCATACATTTCTTCTTCGCTTGATATTAGATCTGGAGAAGACCTATGGATCATAGTTCTTGCAGGATAAAAGTTTGTTGCTGAGGCCTGAAATTTTGAACTAGAGATTTTAGCGAACTATCCTTTTTTTCTATGCCTTTTGTCTTGGGATTTTCAAACCAGATCTGTGATCTAATTCTTGAAAATGATTCACTGATTACACTGTTCTGAACTTTCGTGATTTAGTTTCCTTTTGTTAAAGTATAAAAGATTAAAAAACTCTGTCTCCAACAGCTCAAGCTTTTGGAGTAATTGGTGGTTTCAAATGATATCATAACAATTACCCTGGGTTCAAAACTCCTTCATATTAAAAAATCCATATGTAATGGCCAACCCCCCAAAAAAGGGGTCACATGCGTCACGTGTAGGCAAACCCTAAAAAAGAGGGGCTACACGTGAGGGGGAGTGTTAAAGTATAAAAGATTAAATAACGCCAACTCTAACAGCTTAAGCTTTTGGAGTAATTGGTTGTTTCACATCTTTAACTGATTACACTGTTCAGAACCCTTCTCTGAAATCCCCTGATTATAGGATTGTTGCCTCCCTTTGCATTCTTTTGCCATAGACAAAGTTCTGCTCATTCTAAAATTTTCAGGGATCTGAAATTTCATGTGAACCCGTAATTTCAGAAAAATACTTTGCAGATGCTACACATCTGGATTGAGAGCAGGTAAGGAAATTGCACGTCCTGAAAGTTTTAGTAAATCTGAAGCAACTAATTTTCTGATCACTTTATGAACTCTTAGGAGGATCATTAATCTGAGATATTTAACAGAAACTTCGAAAAAATTAATAGCAGTTACTCTGGTTTAATAGTGAGTTTGTGGCTGTAAATTTAATTACATTCCTTGCTTGCAACATGGTTTAGCGGACAGAAAAGTGAAAGAGACAAGTATCCTAATTCCAAGAACCAGTTTGCAAAGAAATTGCAGATATATATCCCTATGAATACAGCTTGGAATAAAGGGGCAAAAAACCAGTATTTCTATTCATATAATATAACTAGGAAAGGGTACAGTTATAACAACTCAATCAAACGTATTCTATATTTACCTGTGCAAGAACAGCAGCTGCTAATTGTAGACTTGGCTCCAGGGTCTCTGGTACAACCTATTATTAAAATCAGGACTTGTTAGAAATCACATAAACTAGAAAATAATGCTTGGATTGGTTTCAATTCATTACTTACACTAATTTATTTCAACAAATAATAACTCTATATGATCAAAACAAGAAAACTGGAGCGTGGGAACAACAAATCAGAATCATATGGCCGTGTTGTTTTCTTATATCAAATTTCGGTTTCGGTTTCTGCCTTGGCCGAAATCCGGTAAGAAAAAAAATTTATTTTATTAATTCCCAAATTTCAGCAGAAACAGTTATTTAGGCCGAAATTTCGGAATAATACTATATTTTTTTTAAAAAAATTCAATTTTTCAAAATTTGGGAAATCCGAAATTTCAGATTTCGCGAAATTTCGGTTTGGTCCCAACCGAAATCCGAAATTTCATCGGATTTCGGCCGAAATTTAAAACCATGGTTGTTTTCAAAATATGAAGAACAGAAACAAATGTCAAATTAATTAGGGGAAATACCGCTGTTGCACCCGCCTTCTCTAAATTGACGCCATGATCAACATCATGGGCACGAACGAATGTCTTTACATTGGGAAAATATTTGCTTAAAGCCCATACTGTTCTATAATTTGCACCCGGAGTATCTAAAGTTATTGCGGCAGCACATGCTCTCTCAGCACCAACTTTGTGGAGGACCTACTTACAAGGTAAATGGAGGAAAATATCAAAAAAGAATCTGAAAGAAGAAATGTATGCTTTAAGTTAGTGACAGGTTGCTTACCTCTCGACTCCCCGCATCTCCAAAATATACAGGAAGGTCAAGTGCACGCCCAACTGCCACTCGTTCACTGGAAGTAAAAACAAAAAATTAGTGCACCTAATCTGCATGCTAGTTTAAAAGAAAACAAATATATTCCAAGTCATAATCGGAACATATTCTGCAGTGCTGCTTAACCATCTAGGGGACAAAAATATGAAATACAAATAAACTAAGTAGAAACTTTCAAAAGGTCTGTTGAAATACATGAAATACAAGAAAATTATAAGAATGCAAAGGCTGGGGGCTGACTAGTAGTTGTTCTCAAGGATGATTGGGTAATCCAGAGCCAGCCGATGTAGGAATTCTAAGGGATAATTAGGGGCTTACCAAGTGGGCTTTCTTAGGCCCCATGGGGATCACGGATTCGAATGAAGCGGAATTGGGAGCAGCATTGCAAGGTAATAGAATTACAGAGGCGAGGGCCATAACGAGGCTGATTGTAGAGGGAGCCTCGCTTTTAATCAAGTGAATGGATGGTAATCATCCCCCGTGGAGATTTGCTGATAGTTGATGAGATTTAGGAGTGAGTGAAAAGTTTCCATGTTTGGTTTCAGCATGTAAAGAGATCGGCTATGATTGATAGACACGAACACGAGTGTCGCGTGTCGACACGGACATGGAGTGTCAGACACGGCAAACCCCCCGAATTTAGAAATAGGGGCACGGCTAAAATAGAAAGTATATACAATTGTTGAATAATGTATTGTAGTGTAGAGGGTATTATAGTCTTTGTACCATGGTTGCCCTATTTGAGCCTATATATACATCATTTACATGAGGAGCTCCCTAGTGGAGACTCCATCTCTCTACTCCTCTTCTTCTTCCTCTCTCCTAACCCTAATCTCATTTCTAACATGGTATCAGAGCAAAGATTCGAAGAGAAGAAAAGAAGAAGAGTCATGCCATCCTCTCTCTATCCCACGTGTCTCTATCTCTATCTCGTCGCTGTGTGTATGAGATTATTGTAGTTTTTTGTTGTAAGGTTATTTTTAGTTGTTTGTTGTAGTTTCTTTGTAGCAAGCTGGAATTCCATAGTATATACACTCCACCTTGAGGGGGAGTGTTGAATAATGTAAAGGGTAGATTAGGCATTACTTGCAGTATAGAGGGTATTATAGTCTATATACCATGGTTACCCTCTTTGGGCTTATATATGCATCATTTACATGAGGAGCTCCCTAGTCGAGACTCTCCATCTAACCCTAATCTCATTTCTAACAGTAATCATTATTTGTGGATATAGATTTGTGTGTTGCGTTTCGACACAGATACCAGTTGTCTAACATGGAAACAACTAAAAATCTACAAATGGTGGCACGGACATATGTATAAAATTACTATTACTATCATAATTTGTAACAATATAAATATGTTATTCATTTAACGAACTAATAAATCTTAGAATTGATCAACTACAACCTAAAACAAACATGAGATAATCAAATAACAACGCATTCATCAATTTAATTTAGAACTCTATCATCTCCAATATACAAGGAGAAATGGAGACTAATATGATACAATGAAATTAGACTAAGTTGTAAATATCATTTTGTTTCGGACGAAACGCACTGAAATTTCGGTTTCGGTCTGGAATCCGGAACGAAACGCACCAATATTTTGTTTCATTTTGGATATCGGACCATTTCGTCCGCGTTTCTGTCCGAAACAGGCGAAACACCCTGTTTCGCCCGAAAATGTCTGAAAATACGGAAAAGTTTGAAAAAATTACACCGTATGCCATTATAGCCGTTGGGGGTTTTTTTTGACGATTCTACCCTCATTTTATGATCGTTTTATAGCCGTTGGAAGGGTATTTCAGCCTTTTCGCATCCACAAGCCTATATATACCCCTTTAACCATTGTTTTTCCACACTCTTCTCTTTCACCCTTCTCTTACAAACTTCATTTACACTTTCCCACCAACTAAGATCTACTCTAATCTTCTTCTAAGCTCTTCAAGCTTCTCTAATCTTCTTCTAATTTCACTTTTACACTCTTTCCCATCATCTAAGATCAAGATCAAGAACAAGATCATTTCTCTAAGGGGGGGAGCAAAGCTTAAAAACTGCATACAAGACAAGGCTTCAACATGCAAGACAAAGGGCTTATCTCTTCGATCTCTTCATCTTCTGAAGGCTCCAACTTGGAAGGATTCTTCATTCTCTACTATATTTTCTCTCATCCAACAAAAGGCTTCAATTTCAGCGAAGTGAAACTTTCTTTTCTTTTATTTCCTTGTTCTCTTTTTTTCATTTAAAATTAAAATACAATGAGTTCGGGACCTTCTGGAGTAGCCGCATCTATTGGTTCCGCACCCGCTAGATCAGATGACCCGGCATGGGCTTATGGCCTATTCTTTCCGGGTCAACGAAACTGTGTTCAGTGCACTTTTTGTGATAAAATCATAAAGGGTGGAGGTATAACACGGCTTAAACAACATCTAGCAGGTGTTCTTGGCGAAGTAGCGGCATGTAAAAAAGTCAATGCCGATGTAAAATGGAGAATCAGACAACTGTTAGAGCAAACGAAAAAGAAAGGGCTAGGAAAAGTGTAACTAGAGCAGAGGTAGGTGGCTTTTATGGCATACCCGAAGACGAGGATGAGGAGGAGGAGGAGGGGGAGGAGGTGGAAGAAGAAGACATTGACAGTAGGAGACCACCTCCGCCTAGGCGTAAGGCGAAGGAAACTGTTGTAGAACCGAGTGGGGCAAAGAGGAAGAAGGGTATTATAGCGGGGTTAAGAGATTTTTTTTGCACCACGAACAACCCCTGGATCCCAGCCAAGCATTAAGAGTGCTTTGGCAACGAAAGAAACCATTAATCGGGCAAATATGGCGGTTGGCATGCTTTGCTACGATGGAAACTTGCCTTTCAATTTTGCCAATTCACCATATTGGCAACCGATGTTTGATGCTGTAAATACAGTAGGGTCAGGTTACAAGGCACCCAGTTCTCATGATTTGAGGGGGACATATTAAAAAGAACTGTTGAGGAAGTAAACAACTACTTAGCAGAAGTTAAATTTTCATGGAAATTCAGTGGTTGCAGCATTATGGCCGATGGTTGGACAGACACCAAACAATGTGCCTTAATTAACTTTTTGGTTTATTGCCAGAAATTAGTAGTTTTCCTACGATCTATTAATGCATCGGGCATAGTGAAGAATGTTGATGCATTGTTTAAGATTTTTGATGATATTGTTTTAGAAGTGGGTCCGGACAATGTAGTCCAATTTATAACCGATAGTGAGCCGAGTTATAAAGCTGCAGGGAAGAGATTAGAAATCAAATATGGCACCTTCTTCTGGACCCCATGTGCAGCTCATTACTTAGATCTAATCTTAGAGCACTAGGGCAAAACTGATGTGTTTCCTCTCACAGGAAGCACAATTGAGAAGGCTAGAAAGATTACGAGGTTTATCTACAACCACGCAGCCCTACTGAACTTGATGAGAAAGAATTTCACAGGTGGGAGGGACTTGTGTCGTCCTGCGTGGACTAGACTTGCTACAAATTTCATTAGCATACAAAGTCTGGTGCTTCATAAGAAAGCCCTTCAACACATGTCTGTGTCTGACGAGTATAGTGCTAGTAGGTATGTCCGACACCAATTGAGTGAAGAGATAGCTAGTACCGTGTTGGACAAAGAATTTTGGGACTAGTGTAAGTACATTTTAAACATCAGCGAGCCTTTAGTGAGAGTGCTACTCTTGGTAGATCGGCAAGACAAACCAGCTATGGGTTACTTGTATGAGGCCATGGATAGGACCAAAGAAAACATCAAGGCAGGTTAAGGAACAAAAAATCATATTACATGCCCATTTGGAGGATTATTACCAACAATGGGATAAACAACTTCATAGTCTCCTCCACACAGAGGGATATTTTCTAAACCCTGCTCTCTTTTTCAGTCCAACTTTCTTCAAGCATAATGAAGTCACCAGAGGCTTGATGGAGTGTGTTAGCCGATTAGTAGCTGATGAAGGAACGCAGGACACCATCACAAGTCAAATTGAGTGCTATCGGGAGTCTTCTGGTATGTTTGGAACTAAGTTGGCAATCCGCAACCAAGGAAAATTGGGACCAGGTATACTTATTGATTTATTGATTTAATTAAGTTTATTTCATTTAAACTCTCTATAGGTAAATGATTAACTATTCATTGGTTTTGTACAGTTGCATGGTGGAACCAGTTTGGAAATGATGTCCCGGAATTACAGAGTTTCGCCGTCAGAATTCTTAGCCAAACCTGTAGTGCAACTGGATGTGAAAGTAACTGGAGCACCTTTGAACACATACACTCGGCAAAGAGAAACAGGTTGGAGCATGGCCGATTGAATGACCTAGTGTTTGTGCATTACAACCTTAAGTTTCGAGAAAGGTATGGTACTTAATTGAAGTTAATGTTCTCAGATCTCATCACTTGTCTTGAAGCTTTAAGTTTTAAAGTCATTTGTGTTGGACATTATTTTCAGGGACTTAAAAGAGAATCTTCTATCACTAGCGACCCACTGTGTATAGATCACCTAGATGTTATGATGGATTGGGTTGTAGAAGATGAAGATGTTATTTTTACCCCAGGAGATATTGGTTAGGAAAACATTGAAGCGCCAACTGCTCGGGCCGACGACAACACAATCCTTGAAGATCCTCCTTCTGGAGTTTGTGGTGATGATGATGAGAGCTACCAGTCGGTTGAGTATTGTTAACTTACCAACTTTTCCAATAGCTTAAGCTTCTGGAAAAGTTGGTAAGTTAACATGGTATCAAAGCCAAAGGTCTTGAGTTCAAACCTCCCGGATAGCAAAAAGCAAAAATCCACATGCGATGGTCGGCCCAAAGTGGGACCACATGTGCCACGTGTTTGTCAAGTGGGCCACACGTGCGGGGGAGTGTTAAAGTATAAAAGATAAATAACGCCTTTCTCCAACAGCTTAAGCTTCTGGAGAAGTTGGTAAGTTAACATGGTATCAAAGCCAAAGGTCTCGAGTTCAAACCTCCCGGATAGCAAAAATCCACATGCCATCTAGGCCCAAAGTGGGACCACATGTGCCACGTGTTTGCCAAGTGGGCCACACGTGCGGGGGAGTGTTAAAGTATAAAAGATAAATACTGCCTTTCTCCAACAGCTTAAGCTATTGGAGAAGTTGGTTAGTTAACATGGTATCATAGCCAAAGGTCTCGAGTTCAAACCTCCGGAATAGCAAAAATTCACATGCGATGGTCGGCCCAAAGTGGGACCACATGTGCCACGTGTTTGCCAAGTGGGCCACACGTGTGGGGGAGCGTTAAAGTATAAAAGATAAATAATGCCTTTCTCTGACAGCTTAAGCTATTGGAGAAGTTGGTAAGTTAATAAGTATGATGATCCTCAACCACCCTATTCACCATGATGTAGTGAGCTATGTATTAGAGACATGATGTGAGATGTGATTTAGAGATGTATTTTCTTTTTTTTGTGTTGTATTTTCTTGTTTTTTATGTATTGAACTTGTCTTAGTGTGCTTGAACTTTTTTAAGGAGTAAAATTGATGTCTTTTTACATATTTGGTTCACTTAATTGTTTCTTATAATTTGCTGACAATTTCTATTTTTTTTTTTTGATCTATTCCATATTTTTAACTATTTAGAAAAAAAATTCCCTCCGCAAAGAGGACTCAAAAGTTTCGACAGAAACACGGAACGAAACGGCTGAAATACCAAAGCGTACTGTTTCAGTCGCCAAAACGAAACGGCGAACGAAACGGATTTTACAATTTAGGTATTAGAATAAGAGTTTGTTTAGGGTTTAGGTTTAGGGGATATAAAAACAAATATTAGTTAAAGAAGAGCTAAAACAAGAGTTTATAATAAAAGAAGAGTTAATAATAAAAGAGGTAAACACAATATTATATAATAAAATAGAATGTCACACTTGACACGGTATAAAAACGTGGCCACACACCCACGTTAATTCTAACACTTCTAACAGTACATTTAAAAGTGTCCAAAGGAGTGTGGGCAAGCGTGTCGACTGTCGTGTCAGACACGGCACGACACGTTTGTCACCAAAAAATTCAAAGCGTCGGCTAAACCATAGGAGATCGACAAATAGTGATGTGGATAGACTAACATGGACGGGTGTTAGTATCGTGGCTCTGGAGATTTCTTATTTCCTTACCCCTTGAGGGTACCTGTTACTTCTTTTCTTCTTGTTCATTTTTAGTTTTTTCCTTCTTATTGTTCTGACCATCTCAGTTGCAGGGTTTCTCCTTTCTTTCATTTTTATTAAACCTTTTTACCATTGAAAAAATATATATAGCAAAAATATCAATCTAAATGTTTGAAAGAATATTTTGTTGTAATAAGGAAGTCCTTGATAAATTTCCATCAACTATCCAATATAGTGTGAAAAGTGAAGAATTGTGGTGTGTGTGCGTGTGTGGTGCGGGGGACATGTAACACGTATATGATTTAAGGAACATAGGTAATTGCAAATTAGCTATGTGTTAAGTGTTCCTTCTGTAGAAAAGGTTATGAAGCTGAAAGCAATACTAAGGTGCAATGAGATTTCCTCAAGTCAGAGATCTAACTTCTCCAAATCCAAGATTCATGGGATCCATGTGGCTCAATCAGAATTGGAAGAGCTGGCTAGACTTTTGAATTGTAGTGTTGACGTCTTTCCTTCAACTTATTTGGGCCTCTTGGTTGGTGTGTGTGTGTGTGTGGTGGTGGTGGTGGCGTGGGGGGGGGTGGGGGGGTGCGCTCTAAAAAGAACCAATGGGACCCAATTGTTGACAGAGTAGAAATAAGGTTAGATACTTGGAAGCGAAACTTGGTATCTTTGGGAGGGAGAATTACTCTCAATAAAGCAGTACTGGCAAATATTCTGATTTATCAGCTGTCTCTTTTAAAGCAGTACTGGTTTGGTGAGGTCACTTTTAAAGAGTTGTCTCATGATCTTTTCTTAATTGCAGTTGATAGGGAGGCTTGGGTTTCAGATTATAAGGCGAAGGGAGAGAATGGTATTTTTTTTTTTTGAAAGTAGACATATTTGATTAATTACTCAAAAAGCATTCAGGACCAGAAGTCCCAGCCTGCTATACAAGAGCATAGAATATATTGGCACGGGCATACCCAAAACCAATTCAAAATAAACCATACAAAAATGACATAAAACCTAAACTGCTCCTTTTCTCTTTAAATGCCATAACATTATCCATTGCATTCTTGAGCTGCGCACAAAGAATTTTGTATCCTTCTAAAAACTTCACAAAAAGGTGTTAAGCTGACACTCCCGGATTCTAAAATTCGAAGTCTTGCTACTCCCTATTTTGTATGTAGTGGTTTAACCGCCCAAAACTTATACTTGGGCCCCACAACCTGTATACCTCGAATGAAGCAGATATAGATAGCTAAAACTTCTTTTCCCATAAAGCTAATCATGGTAACATCATAGATACAGGTGCTATCACCGCCCTATGCTTGCATTAAAAACACATGTCATCCTAAGCATAGAATCCAAGGAAACAAATAAAGCCTTCCATTCCTTTAGATCTTTTTGGATCTAAAATATATCCATATATGAGACGTGGTTCAACCGCCTCGGCAATCCATTCCCACGGGCTCCTTCCCCATAGTCTTTTAATGATTTGATTGTTCACCCCCATTATTTTTAATTCCCAGATCACCACCAGGTCTAATTGATACTAAAAACGAACTCTTTAATCTGCTCCCAATCCTCCTATGTTCCAAAATCCCATCTTCATTGGGAGCGAGGATTGAACCCCCAATAAGAGAGACTTATATTTTTATAGGAACCACCACCCATGATAGAAGGTTCGGAAGAACCCTTCCCAAGGGCGTAACCGGGAAATCTTCCATTGGAAACAGAGACTGAATGCTACCACATCTTTGGTTTTTAATGCCCGATTTTTCTTGCTTTTCCTTTTGTGAACCAACTGTAGGGGCCTCACCTTTTCTCCTCCACTCGCGTGTGAAGTTATTTCTTTTCTGCAATACCCTTGTTTTAAAACTGGCCCCACCCGCACTCCTACGAAGAATACCCAAGGCTCGCTTGACTTCGGCTTCTAACCTCCCTGAATTTAGATTGATCTTATCCTCATTTCCTGACACCACCTTTTTCTTTCACCAAAAGTCATTTTCTCTGCTTTTTTTACTGGAAAGACATTTTGAGTTTTGAATCTGAATTTGGACAGCTCCTCTGCATGACCCACTGAAGGCCCAATGCTCCTGACATCGTGTGGCTTCACACTGTCACTCGTCCCATCACAGGGTTCCTTTCTGACAGCTTCTTGGGCAAAAGTGACTGTTCGTCCCTTTTTTGAAAATTCCTAGAGATCCTCCCGTTCGTCGACGGGAATGATGTTCGCCCTACCAATGATTCTATCCTGGATTGGGGACATGTTGCTTGTTCCTGAACCTCCACACCAACCATAAAAATTGAGTTTTGAATTTCTAAACGTAAAAACGGGTATGTTAGCCTCCATTTGGCGATGAGGATTCTTGTCGATGCATAACCCATAGACTGACCACTATTTTGTTCTATTCTTACTTCTAGCATTGAACCAAGGCAATTACCTAGGGCTTCGACCGTGGACGTAGCCCAACCATGGAGGGGGATACCATAGAAATTGACCCAAAACTCTTCCGCACCTTGGTGATACTTAGGGTCCCACTTTTGCAAGAAGACAAGATGATCAGCACATGCTTCTCCCTCCATTTTGAGGACTTTTAACGCTAGATCTTCACAATCAAACATGAAAAGGACATCGTTCCCATCCAGGATACTAGGTCTCGGAAGGGACGGGATACCCCAAAGCTTTCTGGCCCAGAACCAGAGATCATCAATGCATTTTCCTTTCTCCCTCACTCGACCTATCAGACAAGATTTTAGAAATTGTCATCTGACTTCAATCTCTTTTCCAGAAATTGATAGGAAAGGGGTTCCGTCTTCCATCCTAGTAGAAATTGTGACCGAGTCCGGCCATCCACCTTCTTCACGATCCCCCCCATCCTTTTTAACAAACTTCACTGGGGTGGGCTTCTGTTGGGAGAATGAGCACCACCGACATTTTCTCCTCCAACTGAAGTTTAAATATCCACAAATGCAACAACTCCAATCCTTCCAAGAATTCCCCCTTTGGTTCCGACTGCTACCGTCAACTGTTTGGCTTCCAGGCTTTCCCCCTCGGGTCATCATTTTTTCTTCCAGGGAGAGAATGGTATTGCCTGGAATTTTAATTTTCGCAGTAACTTCTTTGATTGGGAGCTAAAGAGGGTAGCTTGTTTTCTAAAAATATTAGAATCGCAGTACTTTAGTCGCTCAGGGGCGGACAAGAGGGTTTGGATTTGGTGCACTTCAAGGGAATTCAACGTCAAGTCCTTCTATATTCAGCTCACTCCTTGCACGGGATCTTTGCAGGCGGCCAAAGTTTGGAGCATCCCTGCTCCTCCCAGGGTTTGTGCGTTTGGTTGGACGACAATTCTTGATAAGATTCTGACGATTGACCATCTTAGATGTCGGAAAATGTTGATTGTGGATCATTGTTCTTTGTGTATAAAGGTAGGGGAGTCAGTGGACCACCTTCTCTGGCACTACAGTTTTGCTAGTTTCGTGTGGAGCAAGGTTCTTCAGAGGTTTGGTATGCATTGGGTTTTTCCTTCTAAGTTGGTGGAATTGGTCGAATGTTGGGATGCCTCCCCGTGACATCAAAAAGGCATATTATTATGGAAACCTTCTCTGCTAGCTGTGATTTGGTCGCTTCGGAAGGAAAGAAACTCCAGAGTTTTCAAAGGTGTGAAAAAGAGTCCTCAGTTCGATTCCACCTCAGTTTTCGCTTTAGTCATTTCGTGGGCCAGATCTCTCCCCGAATTTAGATTCATCTCGGCTTATGATCTTTGGTACGGTTTGAGGGTGGTGTGTGCTAGCAGTGAAAGAGAAGAATCAGGTGGTCCTCAATGGAGTCCTCCGCCTCATGGGTACCTTAAATAAATTTTGATGGATCGAGTTTGGGAAACCCTAGTCCTTCAGGGATTGGCGGTCTCCTTAGAGACGAGGTGGGGACCACGATCTGGGCCTTTTCATGTCTGAGAGGAGTGGCGGACTCTAATGAGGTGGAGATCAAAGCGGCCTTACAGGGTATCAGATATGCTGAATCTCTTGATTTGGCGAAGGTGATCATGGAGAGTGATTCGCTAAATGTTATTAGGTGGCTGAAGGGAAATAAGCCCTCCCCTGGAGGTTTGCTAGGTGGATTGATGAGCTAAGGGATCGGTTGGTAGAATTATATGTATTATTTCAGCATGTCAAAAGATCCGCTAATTCTGAGGTAGATAGACTCGCTAGAGCTGGAGTGGGGCTTCAAGAGCTAGAGCTCTTCGACTTTTTGCCCCCTTAAGGATTGCGTTAGAACTGTTGTTGAATTGTATCTGTTTGTTTTTTATCGGTCGGCTTCCTCGGTTGGCTTTTCTTTGTATTGTTTTTCTCTTTTATTAATGAATCTGTTATCATTAAAAAAAAAAAGGCAATTGCAAATTATTAGTATTCTACAAACAATACTAAGGCAATGAGGAATGCAATTTAAGTTGTTTACTTCCATTTCTAAGTAAACCACAAAGGACAATGACATGTGGATGGTTCCTTCACAAATTGTAAGTACTTGTATTTTTCTCTCTCTTACACAGATGAATATTGTATTGCCCTAATAAGTCAAATAACGGACGTGAGAGCAATTAATCATGTTTTCCCTTTCTCTCTATTTTCTCCCTATTTTCTCCCTTAGAATTAACTCTAAAACGTGGAGGAGGTTTTTTCTTCGTTTTTTTTTTTTTAAAATTAAAACGTGAAGGAGTTGACTCCCCAAAGGATGATGATTATGAGCTATTTCTTCCACATCAGTGCCATTTGTGACGGCTTCTTGAGTTTCAATTCCACTGTTGGATTTTCGGTATGTGGATGCAGACGACCTGCCATTAAACCCATATGAGCTGCCAAGCCATCCAATTTCTCCATAATCTTTATAAAGAGTTCATCTCTTTGATTGTCTAGAAACCTTCTTCTAAAGGCTTGCCCCCCACTACGAGTAGACGCAATGGCAAACCTAAACTTTGATACCAATCTAATGTAGGACCTTAAGGGTATTAAAAAAGGGGTGGGGGGGGGGGGGGGGGGGGGGGGGGGGTTAGAGTTAGGGTTTTGAAGAATCAGGCTAAAAGGAATTAGGGTTTCAATGGATTAAAGGATGGGATGTTAGCTTTTAAGGAATAAAACCAGAGAAAGGGGGTTGAACGGGTTGATAGGCTTAGGTGGAGCTTGCTGGGTTTTTTTTAGCAAAGATTTTTCTAAACTATGATGAACAAGTCATAGGAGGTGAAGAAAAGAGGGTTACATTATAGGAAATAGCTAAGGTTTGGTGGGAAAATGGGGTTTAAGGTTTAGGAAATCAAGTTTAGGTATTTTCTGATCAAATGGCAGATATATTTAATACAAAAAAGCAAGAAATAATGAAAAGATGAAATAAAAAATATTAGAGAAGAGAGAAAACTAGTTTCATGCTACGGTTCTAACCTTCACGCCTAGGAGAAGCTTAATTCCTTCGATTGGTTTGAGAGATCTCAAGAGCAGTGGTAAAATTCTTCATTACAACTGAAAAGAAGCTTTGCAATGACTTATACAGTCATTCCCGCACTTTTCTCTGAACCCTATTCATAAACCAACTTACTCTCAAACTAGGACACACACACACCCACCAAAAAAACCGTAGGAAAACCATATGCTATGTTTTGGACACCAACGAAAAATGTAAAATTCACCAAAAAAAAAAAAACATAATAAAACTGGCGTAATGTAGTTCTGTTAGCAAACAAAAAGGTGATGCCCAAAATATCCGTATTGGCTCAAACATGGACAAATCAAATTGACTCATAAGTCGTTGAGTAAATCAATTGACTCATCCAATTTCGAATTTATTTTGGCCCCACCGAGTCAATAGACAAAACTCTTGATTTTTCTGAACCATGACTGGCCCGAGTCAAATCGGACTTACATTGAACGAATTCTTGTCCTATATGAGTTTAGAAACAGTGATAATGAACAGAGAGCATAAATGTAGTAGATTCTAAAGACAACTCAGGTAAATGGGACTTGAAATTTTTCACATCATAGTTTTATCCTATTTGGAAGCCAATAAGAGCAAAATTGAAAAGGTTATCCTTGTGTGTGTGTGTGTGTGTTCGCTGTGTGTGTGTGTGTGTGTGTGAGAGAGAGAGAGAGAGAGAGAGAGAGAGACAGAGAGAGAGAGAGGGCACTTGGAAAGACAAGAAGAGTAGAGGACAGCTCTCTTCCAAATGCAATGGAGGCAGGTTAAGAATATCCAAATTGATTCAATAACATTATTTAACTATAGAAGAAAACTTTACCTTCTCACATCAAGAGCAACAAATGGAATTAACCGCTCAGAAAGAAGCTGCGCAATGATCTGAGTAAAACAAAAGGTGGTTGTTATGTTTTAATGTAAGCAACTATCTTCAAACAACATTAAGAACATATTTGGTTTAGAAATTGTTTCAAGTTAGTAAAAACCAAGAGAAGACCTGGCCAACACGCCCAAATCCACAGATAATTATGTGATCTTGCAAATCATCCGTCTGAAGATACAATCACATTCAAGGAAATCAAAAAATGATAATCAGTAAAATTTATCTTAAAATTCTCTTGAGAACATGTAATTTACCATGGGAAAAACAATCTTCCAATCAGTAGAAATATCTATTCGAAATATTGGAGAGACAATAGCAATAAAAATATCACCAATCCAAGGGCAGAAAATTAATTGTCAATTAGTAAAGTTACCGTCTTCATGCAATATGCCAAACATTACATGGTAAATAAAGCCGCAATAAAATCATTGAGCAAAAAATTATGAAAATATTTTTAAGTACGACAATTGAGCAAAGCAAAAGCAAATTCCATGTTCCCCATTACATACTGTTACTAGGTGCAAGAACAAATAGGTTTGCAAGAGCAGCTCTATTTCAGGACCGTGAGAATATCAAGGGTCTGCTCTTCCCAGATGTATTAAGGGTCTGCGGCGAGATGCCTGAATTCTAATTCTTTCTTTTTCTTTTTGGATAGCCTTCTAGCTGAGTTGCATCTTTCTTCCCTCATTTAATTTAATTACTCATTCAAGAGAAAAAAAAGTATGGATTTCTGATAGGTACCATTTCATAATAAGAAATATGCACAGAGAAGGTACTGGAAATTCAAGTGAAATATCAAGAAACAAGGTATACTCCAAGTAAATGCATCATGATGAACGGTAAATGCATCATAACACAACTTGCCAATATTTCAGATGAAGAAGACAGGAAGCAGTTAAATCCACCCTTCATTCTTTGTAGAATAGCAGAAAGATATGATTATATATGGCACATAATCTCTAAAGAGTGTTCCCAAATTGTAGGCCAAGCATTAGGAACAAGCAAAGAGAATCTAAGCCTGCGATAATTAATAATATAATATGTTATTAGGTGAACCACATAAGATTCAAAAAAAAATATTTTAGCCGACATTAAATATTTCAAAATTCTTAACCCCCCATATGTAGAGAGATACCTCTTCAGTGATAGTCCTGTTTGCTTTTATTTTGAACTATCCATTTGCGGCCACTAATCAGAGGCGTAGGATCGTGTGGGGTATCACCCATCCGTGATGGGGTGATGAATTGACGGTTTGGATCATTAAATAAGGTGTACATTTTACTTTTTAGTTTTCAATATTTTCCTTTGGAGGAATACACACAGATACCAAAACTACTATCCTAAAAATATAGAATGAATAGCAAAGAAATAAAATAGAACTCCAAAAAAGGAAACTGGGATATGCACCAACACTACATGGAAATTATTCAGATTCACATCATGCAACATTAGGTTAGTAAGCTTATCCTCCATACTGTTGATTTCCCTAATAATATAGTTGACATAACTACATGCCGTAATAATTTCCCATCTTAACAAGGCACTGCAACATCTCGTCTAATGGCATCATTTCCAAAAATATCACTGTCTAATAAAAAAGATAATCATTCAGTTCACATCATAACGAAGTCCTAATTTACAACTCAACAAATATACTGTATGATTGTAAACTATAGTAATATCACAACAGAAACTGAAGTTTGGTCAAACAGGAATATGCCATCAAACAATAGAAGTGAAATGGCCAATGGGGGTGTAGTTTTATTTACCTGCTCAAAATTAAAAATTAAATCCAGGAGAGAACTAAACCTCTAGAGTAAGCTGATTTACCTCACTCTCCACCGGTAACAAACTTCGAACATCATGCTGCTCAAACCGAGATGCAAGTAACTGGCCTCCAGCTGCTAGCCAGGGCGTGAGTGCCATTGAAATCCCGACCACCAAAAAAAGTAAAGATGAAAGTTGAGGAGACAATATACCCTGCCATACATCAAAAGTAATCAGCTTAAATCACATCAAGATAAGTAACTTGCCAAATTTCTTGGAAATACACAGAATTCTCTAGATGCAAGGTATCAAATTCTTATTTAGATAATAAGTATTAATTCTTATTTAGCTAATATTGGCATCAAGGAGCGATGAAGTCCTTTTCCCCTGATGGCATGTGATGATTATTGCAAAAAAAAAAAAAAAGTCCTCTTGCCCCGATAGGTGAGATGGGATTAAACCTACAAACCCAACATTGGCATAAACAGCACCTTCCAAATGATTTATGGGGCTTGACCTCAGAATCAAAGCAAATTTCAGACATTAAGGCATCATTAATGATCATCCTTAAATATAAAGGTTAGTATATAGAACCAACGGCATGTGTTTTAGTTTACAAGGTCAAATAGTGCATTAACATTAATTATGGCATTATTTTTCTATACCAACCTGCAGAACTCTACAACAGGACAACTAATTGTTTCCTGAAAACTTGCTTTGAAATAGATAACGGAGCATCAACCAAACTAAATATGTTTACCTGACCCAACAGAAGGATGGGTCTTGAACAAGAGATTCTCAAAGCACACTGAATGTTGAACCCCATCTTCAATCTTCATCAACCTAAACCATGCTCCCAAGCGACTTTATACAAGTACCTTGGATGCATAAAACTCCTTATGCAAGGAGTTTCCTATGACAGTAAAAGAGTTGTGATGCGGACTACTAGATTTTTATTGAGCAATTTGTAGACAGAATTTTCAAGATGCAAAACAGGTTGAAGGTAGTCATGTTATTATCTTTTTAGCAATGTAAAAAGACTTCATGAAGTGACGAGTCTTCATGTTACAGGCTAGAAATCAACCTTCCTGCTGTTAACGCATGTTGTTCATGGCAGTTTCAAAGGTTGTGCAGTAAAACCATTTTCCTAAGCATATAAACAAGGTTTTAAATTTCGGTACTGGTCGTCACGAAAACAAAAACCTTTCGGTTTTGGTTGCAAATTTTGATAAAAATCAGGTAAAATTAAGGAAGTGGATAGAAATATATGTAAATGATAGAATTTTAAGGTGAAACTTCAGGAAATGGTAGAATAAGCACAAATACACACATAGAAACCATCACATAAGTAAGAGAGTCATCCATAGTGGTTTAATAAGATCGAGCACCTAGTGACATACGTTTTTGTACGTCGGATAATTCAGTACATACTACGTTTCACATTTAATTCGTATAAATATTTATACATAATACATACACTACATTTCATATGTAACATATACTAATAGAAATATGCAATTCAATATACGTTTCAATTCCAGTATCATTCCGGTGGGGGAGAAAACATAAGCATTTTGGTCTTCTCATGTCGGTTTCTAAAATTGTAGAGAGAATAACAGCTACAGCTCACAAAAGATCCCAAACTGACAAGGAACTGAAGCAAAGAAAATAAGAAAGCTGATTTTTCCCTTTAACAATCGTGCTAAGGAAAGCAAAAGAAGACATACAACATAAACTTATTCTAGAATCTCATGAACCCTATTTCAATTAGATTGAATATCTAAAATAACATGATAATTTTTTTTTTGAAAGATAAAATAACATAATAGTTTTCTCTGTCCTCAAATTATTGAAAGATAGATTCAAACTGCCGCGATCCAATTTAGGATGGAAACAGCTTTCACAGCCAAGGTTTAAAATTTCGGTTTCGGTAACCGTTTCGGACCCCACCAAAAACCAAAATTTCGGATTTCGCCGAAATTTCGGTTCGAAATTTGGTAATTTGGTTCCAAATTCCGGACCCAAATTTGTATCACTTTTTTTTTTAATAAATAATGTCATTAAACCGAAATTTTGGTCCTAAATTTGGTAAAGGGCGAAAAATGGAATTTCGGAAAATTCCGGTTTCGGTTCCCACCGGTATCCGAAATTTCGGATTTCGGATGAAATTTTAAACCATGTTCACAGCCCCATTTAAAAACTTATTTCCACCTAAGGGCAAAGCATCACAAAGCTGTTGCATGGGAAGTTAATAAAACTCGTGAAGTATTGAAGTTGTGAGCATCATCTTAATAAGCAAATAAAAGTGCTTGGCAGAATAGGAAGATACACATTAACGTCTGCAACTGAGAAACATAACCCGTACACTTTTACCTTGTTGACCATAGTTACGAGGTTGGTAAACGAATTGGGGAAGTAAAATGTGAAACGGAAATGGAAAACAAGGGAAAAAAAGACTTGAAACAAGTAACGTGGACAAGATAAAACAATGTATGAGAAAAGCAGAAGACACGCTAGAAATGTCAAGGACAACACATCAAATGCAAGGGAAAAACAAGAACTGAATTTGAAACATATGGGAAAGGCTTATAATGGGTATAAAATGTGCCTCCAAAACACGAGAAACACACCTTATATATTTTTATTTTTATTTTAGTTGTTTTAACTTATTATCCAACCTTTTTCTCTTAATTTGTATTTCTACAAGTTTTTGAGTATTTTTGTATGTTTGTAGATTTGAAATTTGTTTGATTCAAATTTCTACATGTTTTTACTCATAAATACATGTATTTATATTTTTCATAATTTCTATTTAAATTAGAGGCATGCATAGAAGATTTATGTATGTTCTTTACATATTTTTTTCTAGAAGTTTTTCCTTATGTTTAGTTTTCATTGCTATATATAATCTTGTTTCCTTGTTAGTATGAGGCCGATTCACTTACATCGAGGCGCAGCACAAAAAGCTTCATCGCCAGGGTTTCAGTCATCAAATCAAGGAACGTTTCAGATTAAAATTTTCAAAAAACTCTCAAAAAAGGTAGCCAGTAACTCTCTTCCTCCTTTTTTCCGATTTTTCACGCCGAAAATCCCATCATTTCCTGATTCTTCCTCGTTTCAACAAAAAACCAGGTCCATCTCTTCTTCCTTTTTTCCGATTTTTCACGCCGAAAATCCCATCATTTCCTGATTCTTCCTCGTTTCAACAAAAAACCAGGTCCATCTACCATCCCTCTTTTTTTTTTTTGGGGGGGGGGGGGGGGGACGAAAATCCAATGAAAAGAAGCCACCGGTTTCTCATTCCTCTTAGTCCACTTCACAAGAAATTTTCCTGTGTTGATTTTCTGCTCAACTCATGATAGCCCGCAATTAGACCAACAATTTTCTCAGAGAATAAAAGAGGTTGAGATTAATCTTCCACCGTTTTCTTCCCCAAAAACCATCAAATACAACGGTTTCTATCATTTTCTTCTCCAAAGAATTAGGCACTATTTGTTTCAAATCATGAGAACTAATTGCAAGTCAAAACTGATTTTTGCACTCAAAATTACATTTAGGGCATACTTGGCGGCCTTGGTTTTTTTCTGGAATATTAGCTTATGAGGGTGGGAGAGGGTTAGACACAAGAGAGACTGAGTGAGGAGATGATAAAAAAACGATTGAAGAAACAAAAAACTCAGCCCGAAATATGGTCGATTTTACTTGTTTTTTAGCCTCTTTTTTTGTTGAAACAAGGATGAGGAATTGACAGGTTTTTCGGCGTGAAAAATAGGAAAAAGAGGAAGAGGAGGGTTACCGGCTACCTTTTGTATGAGTTTGGTAGAATTTTTAATCTGGATGGTAGAATTTTTAATCTGGACCGTTCACTTGATCCGACGGCTGAACCCTGGCGACAAAGCATTTTGCGCCGCGTCGCGATGTACGTGAATTGGCCTCTGTTAATATTCCACAACTTTTTTGTTGTGATTTCTGCAAAACGTTTCCCACATGTTTCGTATACATTCCTGTGTTCCACATACATTTCCATGTGCCTCCAATATATTTCGCACACATTTCACACACGTTTCACATGTTTTCATGCGTTTTCGAAATGTTTTCCCAATTTTTTTCACATTTCGTTTCCATTTCCGAAACGCGTTTCCAAACCCCCAATCATTTCTAAAAATAATGTTGTTGACTAAGCAAATGGTTCCACAGCGCTTAGCTAAGTATAATCTAATGTCAGCAACAAGCACAAGCAGACCATGCATATATCGATATATTATTATGTACATTTGTAAAATGGGTCCACTAATCTCCATATTTACTTCCCCACATTTGCTCACCTACGTAAAGCCATTAAGAGAACATCTACAATCTCCATAGGTCCATAAAATTTGGAGAGCGCTTCCACACCCTGAAGAAGGGGAAGGGCATTGACCTCATTCTAATCCTTAACAACAATGTAGCCTAATAAAACCAACCTAATTTTTCCATTATGATGTGTTACAACCTACAATTATCGTCGGACCATTTGCCCAGGAGTAACCATTAAAATTGAATTTGAGGAAGCCACCTCTATAGTGTTTGTAGCAAGGTTGCTAGGGCGGGAATCGATGGCTCCCGGGATGGTCGGAAGCGAGAGTCGCCGGAGAATTGTCGGGGAATCACTGGGGAGTTGGGCGTCGCTAGGGAATCGCCAGGAAATCACGTTTCACATAACATTAAACCGCAGTTCCCAAAAGTAGGAATCAGGTTTCCGAGGAATCATAAACCGCGATTCCCAAAAGTGGGAATCGGGTTTCCGGCGAATCCGAACCGGGATTCCCAGTTTTTTGGGATTCGAGAAGATTCTCGTTTTGAATTCGAGAACCCGGGAATCGAGGTTCCCCGCTCCCAGGGAAGAATCCTGCTTCCTTGGTTTGTAGCTTTACAATAGTTAAATCATAGGCCAAATGAAAATGAATGGCCGAGATCAGAGAGAGAGAGAGAGAGAGAGAGAGAGATACAAGTGATTTCATGGAAAGAGGAGATGAAAAAGAGAATTATGGTTTTTGGTTCCTAACAATAAGTAAAACCTGGATGAGTTTTCATATATTCCATCTACGTTTCCAAATTCTAGTAAGAATGAGATTTGATAGCGTAAGCTCTATCCAATCTAACTTAATTATAATTGGGGATAATCCCAAATCTACCCCTAAATTATATACAGCAGGAAAATTATTGAAGAATTCATCTTATTCACATAGTTACATTTATGTTATTAATGGATATAATATTCCATGTATTTATAAGAATAGTGGTTAATCAAACAACACTGAACTAATGTTGAATTTTTTCCAATAAAGTGTCTAATTATGATCTCTAATACTAATACTAATAGGTCAGAACTTCGATATTGAATCACCTTTTCAACAGCATTGTACCAAATCTCCATCCACGTCAACAACTTAACTCCGTCTAGCGTGCCCTAGACCCAAATGACATGCGTTAAAGTGAATTAGCTCAAATCCGAGGCAAACTTATAGGTCAGAGCTTTTTTCATTCTAACACACTTATGACTTATCAACTTGTAGAGTACAGATATTCCAATCTCTTTTATGAAGTATATTAACTATTTAAATACATGTAGAAAACGGTTTGTAAATCTTCCGATCAAATACTAGATAACAAATCGTTGATGGATAATCAATCTAAGTTTGTGCCATGACCATTTCATCATAATCAAGAATTTAATCAACAATTAGATCAATAAGGATCAAATTTCAATTATCACGAGATCTTTCTTCTGCATGCATCTTATTCGGTGTCAGCCTAGTGGGTTTCCTTTTAATGTCTCAATTGTCCTCATTATTAACCGAGAGTTTAGAAAGAGAATTGAATGAGTTAGGGTAATCTCCCCCTGACATGATCTTTATACTAAAACATAAGGGAATGTACAAAGTCCTAAATGTCCTTAGGAAAGTTACATATTCCAACACTCCCCCTCAAGCTGGAATGTAGATATCATACATTCCTAGCTTGTTACATATATCACTCAATTTTGACTTATTTAAAGACTTTGTAAACATATCAGCTAATTAGTCCCCTGACCGAGTAAACACAGTACAAATCTCTCTTTTCTGGATTCTTTGACGGATAAAATGACAATCCACTTCAATATGTTTGGTGCGCTCATGGAAGACTGGATTGTTGGCAATGTATATTGCAGCTTTGTTGTCACAATAAAGCTGCGAAGGAGAAGATGAAATGAAGCCAATTTCAGAGAGAAGTGAACGTAGTCAAATAAGTTCCGTGCTTGTCTGTGCCATTGTCCTGTATTCAGCCTCTGCACTGGACTTAGCTATAACATCCTGCTTCTTACCCTTCCATGAAAGAAGATTGACACCTACAAATGTACAATACCCAGTGGTGGACCGTCTATCTGCTGGGGATCCAGCCCAATCTGCATTAGAGAAGCCTTCAACTTTCATATGGCCATGTCTTTTGAACATCAATCCCTTCCCTGGAGCCCCTTTCAAATACTTGAGAAGCTGTATCACCGCAGCCCAGTGAGAAGTACGTGGAGAGCTCATATACTGACTGACAACTCCAACAGCATATGAAATATCTGGCCGAGTAACCGTGAGATATATAAGTTTACCGACAAGCCTGCGATACCTACCAGGATCCTCCAATAACTCTCCTTCTTCTGGAACGAGTTTCACATTAGGATCCATGGGTGCAGAAGCTGGTTTAGCTCCAAGATTGCCTGTTTCTTTTAGCAAGTCCAAGACATACTTTCTCTGTGATAGGAGCAAGCCTCTAGAAGAACGAGCAACCTCTATCCCCAAGAAATACCTGAGCTAACCCAAATCCTTAGTAGAGAATTCCTTTTGCAAGAAGGTTTTCAAACGCTGTATACCTTGTGAATTGCTCCCTGTGATGATTATGTCATCCACGTAAACTATCAACAAAATACACCCAGCTGAAGAGTGATAACTGAAGACTGAGTGATCCATTGCGCATTGTTTCATGCCAAAGCGCATGACTGCCTCACTGAATCTCCCAAACCACGCACGCGGAGATTGTTTGAGGCCATAGAGTGACTTGCGTAGGCGACACACGTAGGAGGAAGTCTCCCCCTGAGCAACAAACCCTGGTAGTTGCTCCATATACACCTCCTCAGTCAGGTCGCCATGGAGGAAGGCATTCTTCACATCCAGCTGATGAAGGGGCCAGCTATGATTAACAGCAAGAGACAAGAGCACACGTCAGAATTTGGGGGGTACAAATCCTCGTTCTTGGAAAAACTTTTGGGGGGGTGCAAATCCTCATTCCTGGAAAAACTTTTCCGGACAAGGAGGTGCGGGTGACTACAACAGGGCGAGTAAAGGGAGAACCAGGGGGGTATGCGCGGGGAAGGAAAAGATAGTGGCGAGGGAGGGCTGATACCGTCGGGTCGATGGAGACGACTCCGTCTCAACAGGAAAAAGGCAGCGTACCGTTGTGCCTCTGATGACAGTTTGGCCGGAGTTTGGGATAGGGTTTCGCGACGAGAGGGAGGGGGGGTTCGACTATGTGAGGGTGGCGGAGAAGGTGGAGGCTGATAGAGAACCCTAGGGATCAGAAAAGCCTAAGGCTCTGATACCATGTTAACCGAGAGTTTAGAGAGAGAATTGAATGAGTTAGGGTAATCTCCCCCTGAATCATATCTTTATACTAAAACATAAAGGAATATACAAAGTCCTAAATGTCCTTAGGCAAGTTACATATTCCAACACTCATCAATGATGGCCATAGGTAACTATGTTGAAGTAGCAATCACTAAGCATCAACTTCCTAACAAAGTGCAGGATTGTTGAGGTTGGGCTTGTAGCTCAATGGTTGAGGCTTTGTTTCTCAACCTTGAGGTCGCAAGTTCGATCCCAGCTTACCTACCAAAAACAAGGTGAAGGATTGTTGAGGGCATACACAAGGGTCACCTATGAGACCGGCCTATAACAAACTAACAAATATAGGGTTCAATCATGTCCTAAAGGTAATAGTCTCCAACACGCGGAACTCTAGAAGGCTTAAATGTGTTCTTATTAGGAAGTTGAGTCATTTACTCAAATCAGGTTTACCTTTGCCAAATTACACCACACAGGAAAAGTCCTTATTGACTAGAGTCATTTATCTCATATCAGGCATCTTATCCTGATATATAAGAAGACTGCATATACATCCTAATCTTTTGGGAAATCAAGGCGGCTTACCACATATGTTTGATTAGCCACATCTCGCTCATACGGGTTCCTCTTGTTGTGGGAGTAACAAACCAGCGTATCAGCGATTCTCAATTATACACATAAATTCAATTGTCGATTTCTGTATAGAATAAGTACAAATACACACTTAGAAACCATCACAAAAGAAAGACAACTATCCATAATAGTTTAACAATATTGAACATCAAGCGGCATGTGTCATCACCCATGTTTGGAACAATATTGTTGAAAATCTAGAGATCACTAATCTGTTAAAACATGATCAAACACAAAGTGCAACCAACGACAAGATGAGATGCAAGAAACACAAACACACAAAGCAAGAAAACTAAGATTTACATAGTGTAGTCCTCTTGAATCTAACTAGCATATGTGTGCTCATCCTTGATCGCATATTTCAGTGCATGTACATAAGCTCGTGTAGTGGAACAACCACCACCACCATTTCACAAGAAGGGCTACTTATTAAGAGTACGAAACACAAAACAAATTTCAATTAATATTACCTCACTTACAGGTGGCATACACTTACAGCTATGTATACAGTGGCATACAGTGGCTGCTTATATATAGTATGTATACATTGGCATACACTTACAGGTATGTATGCTTTGTAGCTAATACAATTTCACTTTGTTCATACCTATATCATAATATTTTGGTACAGATGCATTGATGTATTAGTCGCAAGGCGCATTGTTCATACAAGAAACAAGAACCGCATAAAAACTGAATCCATAATTTGAAAAGATGGAAATTATGTTAGTTCTCCAATTTAGAAAAAGAGGCAGATAATATGGGATGATAGGAATTTTTACAGTACAGAGTATCAAGCTTTAATCTAAGTATCAAAACCAGTATGATGTGATATGGATTTTCAAAAGCATGAGAAGCACTAATGCTTGCAAATAATATATTTAGTTAATAGGAAGGCAAACCTGATTTACAGCGTCCCCAAAAGCTACAAATGCAAATTCTCCACCAGGTGCAAGAAGAAGGCCAACTCTTATTGCTGCTATGATTGAAATACCGAAAAGCCTACCAACTAAAGCAACCAATATAGTTTTTCCACCAATCAAGAGGCTTAAAGTCCCAAGAATAACCGGAAAGTTTGAAATGAGGAGTTTAGGATCAATGGACATTCCAACCTGAAAATACATGGCAAAAAAAGGAAATAAAATATTTCACTGGCATACATGATGTGACTCCCTTAATAAATAGTACAACGGTAATGTCATTCTGGTAAAGGTCATGAGAATGTAGATACATTCAGCAAAAACTACATTAAGCAAATGAAATGGAATAACAGTAAAATTACATCTAATGTAAATACAAGAAACACGAGAATGTAGATACATTCAGCAAAAACAACATTAAGCAAATGAAATGGAATAACAGTAAAAAAGATTGGATTCATCAAACTACACCTAATGTAAATACAAGAAACACTTAAAGAAGTTGGCACAAGGAGTGCCTTTATAAAAGTTGCCAATCTAAAAATAACTTTCCCATTAATTGGTTAAGGAATATTTATAGTTCCATGCCATGGGTTTGGCGGGGTGGGGGGCCCTTAGCACCCAGAATAAACAGGAGCTTTTCACGCTGTTGATCTTAATACAATTAATATGGGCCCTTAGATTGTTTACTTAGTATTGGAAAAAATAATACCATATATATTTTCATCGGGGGAAAAAAAAATCTGAGGGGTGAGGTTGTGATGGGAGTTCAGGAGTTCTTTGGTCAGCGTCGGGAGAACTCCCAGGGGATTCTTTACCTAGGAAGAAACAAAGCCAACGGTACTTGCAGTTGTGGAAACAGAATAGAAAGCCTCAAAGACATGTATCTTGACATGATAGAGGTTGGGCTTGTAGCTCAATGGTTGGAGATTGACAAGAACTGTTGCAGGAAAAACCTGATTCTCTTAGGAAATGGACGGAGCTTAAATCCATCACCTCGATCATTGCCGGGGAGGCCCCGAGAGTATGATCCAATCTCTGGAAATGGGGGAGAGAGAACATTTGATTCTAGAGGAAATCTCTCTAGTCGCAGAATAAACTCAGGAAGATGAGCAGAGGATCTGGGACTACCATCGACCTCGAATCAAATCGATGATTGGAAGTGTGTAGCTTGCGGATACTACAACTTCGGCACTCGGAACAAATGTAGAAAGTGTGTGCGTGCTAGAGAAGGAGGGCCAAATGGAGAAGACGGGGGTCACTCTCTACATGCTAATGCGAGATTCCCTAAAATCTCCGTAGCAGGAAAAGAGGTGGAAGATCGTAAGGAACTGAAAAAATGCTTGGTGGGGTGCATGAAAAATCCTTCATGGGACCTGGAGGAGATATGGCAGTGGGCCATTAAAGCTTGGAATATACCATTGCTACCAAAGCCCCTCGTAATTAATAGATTGGAAGTTCTATTCAGGTTCAATTCGGAGCAGCAAGCCCTATGGATTCTTCGAAAAGGGGGAGATGTTCTGGGTAAGTATATTGCCTCCCTGCATTCCTGGGATCCGGCCATACATACTGGGGCAAAGACGTGTGTATAAGATTTTATGATATTCCTCTCCATGCATGGTCATTATCAACAATAGAAGCCTTGGGAAAGCTCTTTGGACAAGTGCTACAGATCCAACTATCAAGGACTCATGACTATTGTGTGGCCTTTGCCTCAGTAAAAGGTCTTAACTCAACATTGGAAATCGGTGACACCATTCATTAATTTAAAAGTGGATAGTAAAGTTTATTTAGTTCAAGTTAGATATATGCATGAAGCTGAAAATGAGGAAGGTTCATCCCAGTTGGCTACCCAGACTAGAAAAAACATCATGGGTTTTTTCCCACCGGCGCCGGAAGAGAGAATGGTGGAGAAGGAGGCCAAAAAAGGTGAAAATGGCAATTACTGGAGGGCCAGCAAGAGCCTTTGGGACCCAAATTCAAATTTCCCACTAGTCTGACGGTACTTGAGACTTCCCTGGCCGGTGCTCTAAGACCAAGGATGACGAGTTTTGAGGCTATCAAGCAAGGCACATTTAATGCCCCCACACCTCCTAATCAAGATCTTCGAGGAAGATCATAAAATTTGTTATGAAGTTGTATGCATTCTTGTTTTGGAAGGGGAATGTAAAGGGGGGTAGTTCTCGATATTTTTTTATCATTTAGGGCTCTGGAGATCTCTCCCCGGCCATCATACAATGTATTCCATGGGGGACTCCTGGTCCCTGCTTCATGTAACCTTAATATGAAATATCAATATATATTTTAGTCACTTTTCAAAAAAAAAAAAATTTACTTGGTATCGGAAAGTTGTCATGCAGCTCACGCTCACGTAAGTATACATATTATGTTTTTTCTTTCAAGAAAGAATTGCAGGAGAATCTGTCTTTAGAAATGTTACTTTGGGTGTTAAGGCCAAAGTTAAATACGAACCATATCTGTTTTAGGTAGTCCTCTATACGATACAAGGCATTTTAAGACCTGCTTATTAAAAAATACCAGAAGGTAAAAAGCCATGCACTATCATGAGAAAGCACAAAAAGTGGTGCTAAAGATGGATGCGAGGCATCTAACATGATTACCTAGAATCCAGGAGCCATTTTCGTACTGAAGAAATAAAAAGATGGACAAAAAGATAACAACCAAATGACTGAATTTCCCCTTGAAATAGGAGTAATTAACCAATAAACCGAAATATTTTTCACAGAGATGCTAAATGTTCCGCTTGCATAAAATAGAAACATCTTAGGCAAAGAACCCTTGATAATGAGAGACTTCACCCATGGTTTTTTAAAATACCATCCAATGTATTTTTCCACCATGTGAATATTATAAAAAAAATAACGAAATATAACCTTCTCTAAGAGTAAAGCACACAAATCACAGATGAAGTTATGTACTATAGGGTGTCCCATAAACACACAATAGTAAGCCCAAACTATGAAGTACTCTGGGGAGACACAAAATAGTATTCTCACTGGATGCATAACATGATGGAAGTATTTTTTCCCCCCTTAGGAAGTGGTTGGACGCATGTAGAAGTCTTCTCGGGTGAAATAGATTCTACTCGTGGCAGCCTGAATTTGGTTCCAGAGCCTGAATTTGATTTCAGCAGAAATCAAATCAGTAAGCTGCCTCCTCCCTCCCTCTCTAACCAATCACCCCTTCTTTCATAAAACACAATATTGAAAAGTCTTTAATAGTAGGAATCTTAGGGGTTGATTTTCAACACAATACCTAAGATTCCTACTATTAAAGACTTTTCAATATTGTGTTTTAAGAAAGACGGGGGTTGCTTGGTTTTCAAAACAAAACAGAGAATATTTGTGTGTGTGTGTGTGGGTGGGTGGGTGGGGGGTTGTGTGGTTGAGAGAGAGAGAGAGAGAGAGAGAGAGAGAGAGGCGGAGATTGCACCTGGTCAACTGGGAGGAGATTTGCAGGCCTACAAAATCAGGAGGCCTGGGTATCATAAGGTCAAGAGAGGTGAACACCGCCCTTCTGGGTAAGTGGCTTTGGATATTTGGAGAAGAGACCGACCAACTATGGGTCAAAGTGATAGACAAGAAGTATAGATTGTTGCCAAGTTAGTGGTTATCAGCCAACCGGTATACTCATATTGGCATGACAGTTTGGACCAATTTTGGGTCAAAATGATGACAAGAAGTATAGATTGTTGCTGAGTTAGTGATTATCAGCCAACTGGTATAGTCATATTGGCGTGACAGTTTGGAGGGATATTATGAAGCAAAGACAAAAATTCTTAAAAGGGATCAGATTCATGGTATATGCATGGAAAGAATTAGGTTTTGGTATGATAAATGGTGCGAAGACAGTCCTCTAAAGGGAGCTTTTCCGGATTTGTTCTCTGTGACATCTAATAAGGAAGCATATGTATATGATTTTTATTTTTTTTAAGTGGGTTGAGGAATCGATATCCTAGAAGATACCATTCGGAAGAAACTCCATTGATAGAGAGATCTCTAGGGTGGCTTGGCTTCTTGCTACATCAAGAAGATGGGACAAGACAAAAGCATTTGAATCTGGAACTCCTCAGGGGAATTTACTGTCAAATTGTTCTACCATCAGCTTGCACCAGCTCCTAGGCCCTCGTGTCTAGCCAAAGTGTGAAAAATCCTAACACCGCCCAGGGTTTGGGGTTTAGGGTAGACTGCGATCCTTGACAGAATTTAGACAGTGGATCACTTGCGAGATTTTCATATGATGACATAGACCATTGTGCGCTCTACGTAGGGGCAAGGGAAATAGTGGAACACATGTCTATCCATTGCAGCTTAGACAGGGAAGTGTGGAGTATAATCTTGGCCAGATTTGCATTAGCTTGGGCATTTCCCTCCAATCTTGGTGACCTATTGGAATGTTGGTCCTTGGTCCCATGTCATAAGGGAAGATTCTCTTGAATGTAAGCTTGGTGACCTATTGGAATGTTGGTCTTTGGTCCCATGGCGTAAGAAAGGGAAGATTCTCTTGAATGTGATTCTGATAGCCACACTGTGAATCTTATGGAAGGAGAGGAACGCAAGGATTTTCAGAGGCAGGATAAAAAGTTACCATTTCATTTTCTTGGAAGTGAACCATTTCATGCGTAAGGATCCACCCAAGCTTCACCTTTGTATATGTATATGATCTATGGAATCGATTGAAGGAGATATGTAATAGTGCAAAGCAGGGGACCACGATCTCTCAGGAATGGGTTCCTCCAAATCGAGGTCACCTTAAGCTCGACTTTGATGGATCTAGCTTGGGGAACACGGGCCAGTTGGAGTTGGGGTGTTCTTAGAGATGAGAATGCTGCGGTATCATGCGTGTTCTCGGGGCCCATCGGGATCTCCGACTCCAATGAGGCAGAGGTTAGAGCAGTGCATGGCATTGGACTGTTGGAGAGGAGCCTTATGGACCACTTGTTGGTTGAGGGCTACTCTCTCAACGTGTCAGCAGGTGGCTCAAGGGGTCTCAAGCCTCCCCTTGGAGATTTGCCTCTTACTTGGATGAGATTCAGGACCAGGTTGCAGGTTCTTATATTTCTTTTAATCATGCTAGGATATCGGCAAATAGTGATGTTGATAGGCTTGCCAGGGTAGGGGTCTCTAAGGAGAGCCTAGAATTGTTTGATTATATCCCCCCTTGACTCTGATGCAGCTTTAGGATTTTTCGGGTCCTTTTTCCAGTACCTCATAGCTTATTTGTCTCCTTTTTGTATTTGTATTGACCTTCTCGGTCGCGGGTTCCTCAGCTTTGCTCCCTTAATAAAATTGTTGGCCACGCAAAAAAAATTCAAAACAATACCACCGTCTTTGTAGCCATCTTCAATGGTCGGACAACTCCAATGCTGATCGGAATCTCATGCACGACTAATACGACATTGGAGGAGAGTCATGTCCAAAGAGGCTTGCCATCAACTATCAGAAAATCAATTTAAAATTCAAAAGTAGATTTTAGATTGATTCTTCGATGGGAGGTGGCCATAGTTGTAAATACCGTTTCGTTTCGTCCGGAATGGACGAAACGAACCGGTTTCGTTCAAATTCCGGAATGAAATTGACAAAATTTCGTTTTGTCCGAAATTTCGTTCCATTTCGTCCATTCCGGACGAAATTTTCTGAAATCCGGAATTTCGTCCGGAATGGACGAAATTCTCCATTCCGGCCGAAATCGTCCATAACGGCTAGTTTGATTGGATTTTGCAGAATTTACGACAATGCCCCTGCAACGGCTCTTTTTGGTTTTTGACCATTTTAACCTCAAAATGTGACCGTTTATAGCTGTTGGGAAGGGTATTTTAGTCATTTTTAAATGCACAATCAATAAAAAACTCTATAAATAGCATTTTCCCTACCTTCTTCTCCTCCACCTTCACATAAGTCATTCTCCTTCTCTTCTCTACTTTCACTTACACTATCTATTCTACTAAATTTCCTACAAGTCTACCCTCTTCTTCAACTCAATCCAAGTCTATTTTGGAGCAAAGGGAAGGCATACATTCAACTTACCACTACAAGAAGTCAAGAACTATTTCCAAAGGCTTATTTCAAGTGAGTGAAGGCTAATTTTTTCTTCTTCTCTTCAACTCAAGTTCAACCCCAAGGTTCTCTTTATTTCTTACTTCATTTGTCCCCTTCTACTTCATTTTTTTGTAATTTGTTTCAATTTTCTTTCTTCTAATTCATTTTTCCCCTTCTTCTACTTCATTTCAGAATGAGTGGGTCGGGTTCGGGACCTTCTGCAGGAGCATCCTCTATTGGTTCGGCACCCGCTAGATCGGATGACCCGGCATGGTCTTACGGTACATTGGTTCCGGGTCAAAGAAATAAAATAACTTGCATATTCTGTGGCAAAGTCATATCGGGTGGAGGTATAACCCACTTGAAAGAACATTTAGCGGCTGTTCCTGGTGAAGTAGCATCATGCAAAAAAGTGACTGAAGATGTAAAATATCGAATGAAGCAACTTTTAGATGCAAAGAGAAAAGAAATGGCTAGGATGAGCATATCCAAAGCAGAGGTTGGAGGTTTTTATGGCACACCAGACGAAGAAGAAGAGCAGGATGAAGAAGACATTGACACAATTGCCTCAAGTCCCTCAACGAAGAGGTAAGGAAGTTCTTGTAGAACCGAGTGGTACAAAAAGGAAGAAGAAGGGAATCACAGGAGGGATCAGGAATTTCTTTGCACCACGAACAACCCCTGGAGCCCAGCCAAGCATTAAAAGTGCTTTGGCTACTAAAGAAACAATGGATAAAGCAGACATGGCGGTTAGCATGCTTTGCTACGATGCCAATCTCCCTTTCAACGTTGCCAATTCACCTTTCTGGCAACCTATGTTTGACGCTGTGAATGCCGTGGGTTCGGGTTATAAGGCACCTACTTATCATGCTTTAAGGGGTCCCATTTTGAAGAATACAGTGGATGAGGTAAACAACTACTTGGAGGAAATTAAGATGTCGTGGAGATACACTGGCTGTAGCATTATGGCAAATGGATGGACAGACACCAAACAACGTTCCCTAATCAACTTTTTGGTGTACTGCCCTAAAGGAGTCATATTCCTCAAATCCGTTGACGCATCTGGCATAGTGAAGAATGCCGATGAATTATACAATATCTTTGCAAAGATTGTCGGAGAGGTGAATCCGGAATATGTGGTGCAATTTGTAACTGACAGTGAGCCAAGTTACAAAGCTGCTGGGAAAAGACTAGAAGCCGCGTTTGGTACATTCTTCTGGACTCCGTGCGCAGCTCATTGCTTAGATCTCATCTTGGAGCATCTGTGCAAACCGACTGTATTTCCTCACATAGCAACCACAATTGAGAGGGCTCGAACGATTACAAAGTTCATCTACAACCATGGAAGCCTCTTGAATTTGATGAGGAAGAAGTTCACAGGTGGGAAGGAGTGGTGCCGCCCTGCTGCAACCAGATTTGCTACAAGTTTCATTAGCATACAAAGTCTGGTGTTGAATCGGAAAGCACTTCAGCAGATGTTTGTGTCTGATGAGTATAGTACTAGTAGGTTTGTCCAACACCCACTGAGTGAAGGGGTAGTTAGTACTGTGTTGGATAAATCTTTTTGGGACCAATGCAAGTACATTCTAAACATCAGCGAGCCTTTAGTGAGAGTGCTGTGCTTGGTAGATCGGCAGGACAAACCGGCGATTGGTTACCTATATGAGGCTATGGATAAGGCCAAAGAGAACATCAAGGAGAGGTTGAAGAGAAAATCAGATTACAATCCCATCTGGAGGATCATCGACCAAAGATGGGATAGGCAACTCTACAGTCCCCTCCATGCAGCAGGATATTTTCTTAACCCTGCTCTCTTTTTCACTCTTACCTTCTCTAGGCACAGTGAAGTAACCAGAGGCTTGTTGGCATGCATCACTCGACTGGTACCTAATGAAGGTACACAAGACCTCATCACCAATCAGATTGAGGATTATCGAGAGGCTAAGGGTATGTTTGGAATGAAGCTTGCAATCCGCAACCGAACGAAGTTGGGACCAGGTATATTTGAGTTTTTTGTTTAATTAAGTATAATTCATTTTAACTTTTAATTTCTCAACAAATAATGCTTTACTATTTGTTACTTTACAGTTGCATGGTGGAATCAATTCGGAGGTGACATGGAAGAATTACAGACCTTTGCGATCAGAATCCTCATTCAGACCTGCAGTGCGACTGGGTGTGAAAGGAATTGGAGCACCTTCGAACACATTCACTTTGCAAAGAGAAATAGGTTGGAGCAACAGAGATTAGATGACTTGGTGTTTGTCCATTACAATCTTAAGTTTCAAGAAAGGTATACAACGTAATATAATGTTTTCAACTCTCACCTCATCACTTTAAGCTTTTGAGTTTAACCTTTGACATTGATTAAACTTAATGTTTTCCTTTTCAGGGACTTGTTGAGGAAATCATCTACCACTAATGACCCTTTGAGCATAGACCATCTGGATGTCATGATGGATTGGGTTGCAGAAGAAGAAGATGTCATATTCACGCCGGAAGACATTGGGTGGGAAAATCTTGAAGCACCTACTGTTGTGGTTGGGGCCGGGGACGACGACGACGACTTTCTCATGCCTCTTGAAGAAGATGTCCCTACTGGTGGTCCAGGTGGTGATGACGACGGCGGCGGCGACGACGACGACGAAGAAGACATTGAGTATGATCATCCGGGTTATGATGACTAAGAGTTGTTGCTACTAGCTATTGTCTATGTTTCACTTTCATGTATCTTTTTTTTTTATGTTTTTTTATGCATCAGACTATCAGTTGCACTTGTGCAAGACTTTATGTGTTTAAGTAATGAATATGCCTTTTGGGACACATATTTTGGACTATTTATTAGTTTTTCATCTTATTCTATTGATTTTTTATTTTTTTGGCTTTTTCTCATATTTTTTAATATATTTTTGTGTGAACGAAAAATTTCGACCGAAATGCACCGAAATGACCGATATTCCGTTTCGGTGGCCAAAACGAAATGGCGACCGAAACGGAATTTACAACTAAGGAGGTGGCCATCCTTTCTCCATCAGAATTTTCCTCAGGCATTGTATTAGCTGGGTGAGATGCTCGACATTGGTGTTGTCTGAATGCCAAATAAGACTCCACTCTTTTCAAAATAACCTTGTGAAAGTTATTTTCGTCACATAATTAAAATGGTTTTTTTATCAATGGTTAGGCACTTAGGCCGCTTACTTTCCTCTTCTCCTATACATGTCACGAATGTCTATAGAGCATGATGATAATGAAAATGGGATTGCATCTTTCTCGAGTCCTCTATAATATATGATAATACCTGGGCCTATTAGATCGTACATAATTTCTAAAAAGTTAAATTTAATATAGAATATCCATTGGATTAGCCAAATCACTTAGATAACAAATACTGTTAATGAAATTAATGGCAAACACAACTTATTCAATTTTCAGGGAAATTAAAAGGATGTCATCCAAAAAGTGTATTTCTATTTTTGCAAAAATGATGGTGTTAATAGCGTAAAACTATTTAACAGTAAATATATGTTAGCTGAAATCTATTTCAGGTGAAATTGATATAAGCCTGCAATCAAATTGCATGCATCCTAATGACCCTATACTTTCATTGAAAGTCTGTCAATATTCTCCCAACACATTTACGAGAAAAATCACAATAAGCATGAGTGGGCAGATGCTGAAATGAGAAAACTAGGTACAAATAAATGTTCAATTGCTTACTTTGCCAGGAGGCAAGGAATTTTGCCGTGCAGAAATCCAAACTCCACCATAGAAACATAATAATTGTGTGCACAACCACTAAAAGGAAATATCTTTCTGAGAAGGAATCCAACACACAGCTGTATCATGCAAAAATACTCAAATTGCTTGCTGGCTCAAACACTATAGCAAGAATAAAGCATACACCACAAGAGCCAACATCAGCTAACTTTTATAGTTATCTACAGAAGTGTAATCCTTTATTTGGAAAAAAAAATCCTCTTGTAGCTAATCAACATGTAATGTCTTCTATAGGCATAGCCATGACAAGATAAACCTGAATGATAATAACTATTATGTCCATGTAAGGGCTTCTGATGATATGTGCCCTACTACTTGATTTTCAAAGGGATCACTCGTATTTCATGTCATAAAATTTACATTCAATAGTCCTAATACGTATCACTAAGAAAAATTATTGTGCTATGTTTGCTATCCACCGTGAGACTCTGGCTTTAGGCCTATTTCCCAACCTGGGTACCAGTCAAACATCACTCTCATCAGACGATTGAACTTTGGAGTTATCAACAACACCATTCAAAGTTTACTGATATTAGAACTAAATTTTTGTTCATAACAGGCTCATGGAAGACATTAGCTCTCTTCTCACCAAATCCATGATTCACAATCAAATTGTGCTCTATGTGAATGCAGTGTCAATAAGACTCTCAGAAAGTTTGTCTTAATGAGGACCCATATTTGACCATATAGGGAATTCTGGCAGCGCTGTGTATAACGATTGAGATCCTTAAAAAATATAACGTCTCATTTTGTCACTTTTAGAGAAGCTGCATCGCAATCATAGAAAGCTGGGTTAATTTTAACCCAGCATTGGTGACTTTTTTCATTATTAAAAACCCTTGGACAACAGCAATAAATTTTTTTTTGCAAAAATCGGTTAGAAAGCTTAAAAAATAATGCTTCCGTTTGAATTCTTAACATGTGCTTTGTACATAAAACAAAATAACCAGTAGCATATAAATAACGTGGAGATGTTGATATTGACAGTCAAAGGAATTTTGGTTACCATACTTTGAATTTTTAACAGCTTGCCATGTACAAGGCCAGTAGATTACACATACTATCAATGAACAGATCAAACAGAGATTGCCGATATAAAGCACATACCGTCATGAAAAAGAGACCCAACAAGAGGCCACGATATGGAGCAATATCTGATTCAACTTGTAGGGAAAACTCAGTTTCTGCTAGGAGCAAACCAGCCAAAAATGCCCCCAATGCCATAGAAAGCCCTGCCTGTTCAGGCAAAACGACTTCAAGCATTTAGAAAAAAAAAAGAATATAGGAAGAGTTTACATCATGGGTCCACATACCCTAGCGGTAAGGAGACTAGTGCCCAAAATAACGAGGAGGGTATTTGCCGAAAATATCTCGGCATTTTGGTTCTCCGCAATTTGCTTATAAATTGGCCGAAGCAACTGCCAGATTGAAACATAAGAAAACAATTACTGTAGTACAAAATGTAGATTCAATTGATGATAGCTAAAACAATAAGGAATAAGGTAGCCTGTGCAATGCTTTAAAAAACACAGTGGATGTTGAATATGAGAAGTGTGGTTTGGTATTTTCAAGTTAGACCGGCAGTTGAACCAGTTCAACAGGAAAAAATGAATTTCAAGGAAACAAGTACGGAAAATGAACAAGAGCCTAGGGAAAAAACTCAGAAAGGCAGTAGCAAACATGTGATGAACGAAAAAAAAAAAGGCATGGTTCTTCTTTTTCAAAACAATGAACTTAAAACTCCTTGAAACAGGAGCATGTATACGCTATTCTTCTCTTGCAAAAACAAAAGGAGATTCTTTCTCATTTTTTGACAACTCAAAAAGTCGAATAAGTGTTAAGATCGCACGTAATAATTTTGTCTTCTTTACATACAAGTATATATGAGCATAATAAAGATGTTAGTGTGTTTGGAATTCATGTCGAAGTGATATTAGATGCAAATCATAAAGTGAAAGAATTTGTTTTTATTTTTTTTATTATTATTTTTTTGAATGGTAAAGTGAAAGAATTTGTTAACAACTATCACATGGATATCTGGTTCTACCAGTGCAAATGTCAAAAAAATGAACATCTTGAAATTTAAATGTTACCAAGCGCCCTCCAGCAATTATGGCAGTGATTGCAACTATGGCTTTTACGGCAGCCAGTCCAAGAGCTTCTGCTATGGCTTGAAAGCCAACCTGAATACAGCAGAGAAGGTTAGCCACTTAAAACTATGACAACAAGTTCAAAATAACAAAGAAATAACCATCTAAAGAGGCTTTAGATAATGCCAAATATTGGTCCCAAACAGAGTTTAGCCTGGTTTGCAATTGTGCATCACGGGAATAAGAATGTATAAAAAAAACAGGTGGAATTCAATAGGCCCATGATTCACCTATATTTTGGAAGACAGCATCCATGGAAAAATGAAAAACAAAAGGCTATAACTTAAGCCAAGACTCCAACATACAAAGCCTATCAGACGATTAAAATCTGGATTTACATCTTAATGCAAGTAAACACACAAGAAAAAAAGAGATTTCCAAAATGCAGCCTTGAAGTATTAAAATTGTAAAATGTGCTCAATAGTTACGATCTATTATATCACAACCGAAAATTAGTGTGTGGCCCATGATTAAATGACAGAAACAAGCTAATCATCCCAGGTTAAGGGCACTAACTGCAAACTGTAATATTCCTTTCTCTGCATAGTTTGTAACCCAGATGAGCCCTTAGAGGAACCCTCTTCTCTCTTTGAAAAAAGATTGTCCCATAGCAGAGTAGCAGGGATCTCCCCCATGCCTATACAGCAATGAGATCAAATGCCTCCCGTTCAATATCATCACAGAGAATAAAGCTCTTCTGTCAAACTTGCTTGCTAACCCCACCCCCACCACCCACCCCCCCCCCCCCACCCCCCCCCCCACCCCCCCGCCCCCAGCACAATGGCCTTCAGAAAAGTTGCACAGATTGAATTCTGTGCAGAAGTACTTAGGAAAACTAGAATTTTATGCAGTCCAAAAGGGTACAGGTGAAAGAATTAAGGAAAGGAATGAACAACGTATAAAGGAAAGGATTACGTATACCATAGAATCATGTATAGGTACAGGGATACGGACATTATAATAGATGAAAGGAATAGTTGAGTTTTGTAATATCTTATGATTGCTTTTGAATAGGCTTCGGGTATGCCCGTGTTAATTCACCTTAATATTTTGTAATTGCGGGATGGGACCCCTGGTCCCGATTGCTATTTGAATATTAATGAAACTTATCTTTCAAAAAAAAAGTTGCACAGATAGAAGGCCAGCTTTCCATGCAAATATAATTCGATCCAGACTAGCTGAACACCAGAAACTATCATGGATCTTTAGTCTTCCAAGAAATCATGCTTGGGCATTTTCAAAAAAAAAATCATGCTTGGGGATTGTCCACAATACACACACACACACACACACACACACACACACACACACACACACACTAGTAAAAAACCCCGTGCGATGCACGGGCGGACAAAGAACTGTACGGACCACATCATAGGTTGATCCAAACCGTCCATGTGATGGAAGACAACATCAATAGGTTGTGCCAATAAAATCATTTTCATAGGCTGATCCTAGCCCTTCAATCTATAGAAGTTTCCATAATTAAAAAAGCATAAAGGAGGGGGGTAGGATTGAAATTATGTGGCTTTAATGGGTGCCTTTGTTAAAAAGCATAAAAGAGGGGTTAGGATTGAAAATATGTGGGTTGAATGGGTGCCTTTGTTAAAAAAAGTCAAAAAATATAGGTTGATCCAAACCGTCCATGTGATGGAACACAACATCAATCGGCTGTGCCTGTAAAATCATTTCCATAGGTTGATAGTAGCCCTCCAATCGATATAGGCTGATCCTAGCCCTCCAATCGATAGAGGTTTCCATAATTTTTGCTCCTCTTCAGGTGCCCGGAATCCGTTAATATTTTGCAAGTGTCCTGCATGAGTAATAGAAAGTAGTTCTTCCGTCATTGTCATATGTCTTTACCTCTTCTTGGTAGTTTTTCCTCGTAATTGTCATAGACAGTTACCCTGTGTCGGTACTTTTCGTGTGTAGATTGCGATTTTACCCTAAAATAATTTCTCATAGAGTTAGATGTTAGATATCAGCAAAAGGGGTTAATGGTAAAAGAGTAATGCTTACGTGCTATATTTTGGGTGAAATAAAATGTCTATTTTACCCTCATAGATAGTATGTACAGATATGTGGAGAGGGCAAAAAAGGGTAAAAATCATCCACACTAACGTGTTAAATGGACAATAATTCTCCAATTTCTCTTCTGCTATATATATAGCTCATGTGGACTCTAGGAAGGTTAAATAGATGGTTGTAAACTCATTTCGGTCAACTCTCCATCATCTTTCTTTGGCTGAGTAGTATGTACTTCCATGGTGCCCGTTTATCCAATTATTAAGCATGGCATCATCATTTCAATAGTACAAGCATGAATGGGAGGTTCCATAATATGAAACATATTAAGTTAGATAGGGCCCACTACACATATTGCACGCTTTTATATTCATTAAAGTAATTTGTGTTTACTTTTTCTTTTGAAAGTTGACAAACTTCATTAATATTTGAAACGCAATCGGGACCGGTGGTCACAGCCTGCTAGTACAAATATTAGTAGTACACCGGACATATCCAGTGTCTCATAAAAGATAGATAGCATCCTTCCAAAGGAAAGGATAGTGCTATCCTTGCGTAATGAAGTACGCTCGTTACAAATATGAAACTATTTCAAACTCCTCCCGTTCTGCTCCCGCTTTGGCCAGAGTATCAGCCATCTCATTTGCCAATCGCCTTCGATGTTCAAACCTCGAATTGAGTACTCGCATGAGATCCAATATTTCTGCTACAATATCCTGCAATCTCCAAGGACCCTTTGATGATTCTGAAGCCCAGGCCACTACATTTGAGGAGTCCCCTTTCACTATAAGAGGACTATCAAGTAATTTGTGTTTACTTGATAGTACCCATCATTTAGATGGCCCTAATGGCACTAGGGGTGCAACTTGGGTCGGGTTCAACCCAATTTTTTTCTGGGTTGGGTTGGCATTTCCGCGGGTAGGGTTGGGTTTGGGTTGGAAAAATGCAACCCGACGGATTTTCGGGGCAGGTTAGGGTTGATGCATCAGCAATCCGACCCGACCAAAAACCCGACGCTCTATTACTTTTTTTTCCATGTGAGCAGATGAATGCTTAATGCCAGATTCCCATCTAATATTTTATATTCCTAGCATTAATGACATCTATTTTTTCTTGAAGAAATAACTGTTGTGTCAGTCTTTTGTATTTATTATTAGTTTTCTTGAGGAAGAAGCAACCAGTGTAATAATAACCTTTCATTACTTCTCTGTACGATTATATCTCATAGGCTCTACTCTATACAACCCTAGTCCTTTTCTCCCTTCCAATTCCATTTCCTCCTTCCTATTGCATTTCTTCTTCATCTTGAGATGCAAGCTTTCAGGATTTTCCCCAGTACGGTACCTAATCCTTATCAGTAGAGGCAAGCTTCATGGCGGAAGAGGAGCGACAATGGCTAGTTCCTGAAGACGACGGCGACCTTGGCTTTTCGTGGGAGTAGTAAGCCCATAATAGAAGCAACAACCATGGATCTTTCCTTTCTTCTTCCTCCTTTTTTCTATTTTTTTACTGAATTCTTTTTGTTTTCTTCAACTCGGGTCGAGTCGTGTTGGGTTCGGGTTGAGTAAAATTCGAGGCGGATTGGGTCAGGTTCGCCTTCTCTGGGTTGAAATTCGGGTTGGGTCGGGTTAGGGTTGGAGAAATGGACCCTCGGGTTGGGGTCGGGTTGGGGTCGGGTTGGCCTCAATCCGACCCAACCCGGCCCGAGTTGCAACCTAAATGGCACACTTGGAATATTGTTAAGTGAAGGTTTATGTATATGATAGATTCGCGGGGTGAAAGACTAACCCACGTGCATATTTTCCCTTCTCTCTTCTCCCATTTCTTTCTTCTTCTTCCTTTACATCTTCACAAAATGTAAGATTTAAGTTCGCAATATACATTGATATGGTATCAAAGCATGGCAATCATGGAGTCAAAGATGAAGACTAAGATCTAATTTTTCTTTTCTTTTCTTTTTTCTTTTGCCTCATTCCAGTATCGAACGATTGCATATTTCTTTTTCCCTTGCCTTCTCCGCTATTGGGGATTGTTTACTTCCTTTTTCTACCTCCTCCATTGTCAGGATTTCATCATCCTATTTGATACCCTAATCCTCTTATCTTCCCTGTTTGAAATTCTAAAGCCCAATCCCTTTCATTTGTGACCCAAAACAGAAGGTCGTCAAATTTTCCTACCCCTAGGTCTACACCGTGGAGCCCGAGATCTATAACTTCAAACCCTACAAATCCTTTCAACCTTGTAACCTAGATCTACACCACTTTCCTACTTTATATCTCGACCCTAGATCCCTAATCCCACCTCTTGGAAATAGTAACTCCCGAATCCAACTACCATTCCAATTTGACACCCTAACTTGCACCTCACCAATTTCTAAAACCTAATTCCATCAAATCCTACTCTCCCCAAACCCTAATCTCGACATGTAAACTCAACATTCCCAATTCTTAATTCTTGATGTGATCCGACCGTTGGATCACCATTTTATTATGTTCGTACTTATTTTTTTGGTTTATTTGGACTTATTTGACATTATTGGATTATCCTAGATGTGGAGGAAGTCCACATCATCTAGGGCCCACCATTGCGCACCCCACTTTACCCTTATTTAATTTGTTTAGCTAATTTTTCCTATTATGGCCTGATGAGTTTATTTGTCTTTCTTTGTTTTAGGGGCAAGGCAATCTTTTCACTTGGAGATAAGAGCTAGCAAAGAGGGTACCAAAAGCATATAAATAAGAGTAATGGGGACAAAACCTAATTCCATCAAATCCTACTCTCCCCAAACCCTAATCTCGACATGTAAACTCAACATTCCCAATTCTTAATTCTTGATGTGATCCGACCGTTGGATCACCATTTTATTATATTCGTACTTATTTATTTTGGTTTATTTGGACTTATTTGACATTATTGGATTATCCTAGATGTGGAGGAAGTCCACATCATCTAGGGCCCACCATTGCGCACCCCACTTTACCCTTATTTAATTTGTTTAGCTAATTTTTCCTATTATGCCCTTATGAGTTTATTTGTCTTTCTTTGTTTTAGGGGCAAGGCAGTCTTTTCACTTGGAGATAAGAGCTAGCAAAGAGGGTACTAAAAGCATATAAATAAGAGTTATGGGGACAAAAAGCCCTAGTTTTGAAACATTGTGAAAGAAAAGAAGAAAAAAGGAGCCGATGACCTCCCTTCTCCTACACGCCCTAGGGCATCACTATCTCTCTCCTTCCTCCCCTCTACAAGGTGAGTTCTCCCTCTTTCTCTATCTTTCTCATACCCTCTCTTCTACCTCTCTCGTTTCTCTTTTCTCACCCCTAACTCCCTCTCAATCTCTCTCTCCCGCTGTTAACTCTCTCTCTCTCTCTCTCTCTCTCTTGCAATCCCCCTTCTCTCTCCCTCCTGCACTCTCTCTGTCTCTTCCCTCTTAATATCTCTATTTCTATTGCTCCCTCTATTTCACACACTTTCTTGACTCTAATCTCGTTATCTTCCTCTCTTTTTGATTTCCTTCTCTTATTTTCCTTCTTCAACCCTATTTCGAAATTTATTTGTGGCAGCACTGCTGTCCAAAGTTTTGGAACGCTTCAACGGGCTTCTCCCCCATTCTCTTCGCCGCTTTGCTAGCAAGATTTAAAGTGAAGGGACTGCTGCGTTTATCGGTGAGATTCTTCCATATTTTTCAGCCCTTTTTTTTGCCTTTTTGCTACTTTGAAACCCTTACAAACCTCACTAGTAGATTACCCTAGCCTTTTTTAAGCCTTTTACCACCTTTTAGTAATCTTAGGAGCCCTAAATCTTTATTTTATGCCATGGACAGCAATAAATCAGTGAATAAAGTTCATTATTTGAGCCTTGCATCTCCATTTTTTTATATTATTTAAGTTGTTAAATGCACTCATGCTTAGTATAGAACATTTATCATTGAAGGTTTCCTTTTACAGTTAGTTTTATGATTCTTTATGCTGTTATTAAATCACTTATTACTTGTTCTCTTCTTTTTTTTGGTGTGGATATGACTGCGAATTGTGAAAAGTTGGTTCCATTGAGCTCCTAAAAGTTCCTGTAGAAGTCGTGAGCCTCCGGGCTTGCACCAAAGTGGTATTAGAGCACAGGGCTCAAGTCTGTCATCTTTAGCACACCAAGTGCTCATTAAAAGTCCTGAAAGAAACCTTCCTTCATTGTGAGTCATAGTTAGTTTATCTAGTGCACATGAAGTGTTCGGTTAAATTCCTGATAGAGTCTAGATTAGTCAGTCTTGTCTTATAGGGCATCATTAGATCATAGCGTCAATCTACGTCAGTTTCATAATCATCCAGTGTCTAGAATTTCATTTCGTATCAGTTCAGATTCACCTAGTTCCTGCACTTCCGTTGCGTTTTCTCATGGCTTATAGGGCCAATGATTCACATCATGGGCAGAGCCGAGTCGAACCTCGAGGAGCCGGGGAACGACACACTCAGTCTACAATGGATAAACACTCAAACTTGTTGGCCGGGATGAGAGTTATTCTGAAACACATTAGCAAACATCTTGGTATTAAAGCTCCCAAGGATTCCATGATGAATGATAGTGATAGAGAGAGATAAAGAAATAGAAAAACAGAGATTTAGAGAGTGCGAGTGAGAGAGAGGGAGAGGGAGAGATTTAGAGAGAGAGAGAGAGAGAGAGAGAGAGTGTGTGTGTGTGTGTGTGTGTGTGAAGGGGGGACAAAGTCAAGTTGGTCTTCTTCAACCTTCGTCGTAAAGCAAGTAAGCCAGTAAATGCACCAACCCTTCCAGTTAGATCTCATTCGGGTTTCTGCTCATGGTTGTGTAAAACTAAAAAACGTAAAATAAAGAAGAAAATGATTATGGTATAGAAATCATATACCATCAGTACGTAGGAAGAAAATCATTTTCACTTGTAAAATATGGTGCATCAGTACTATGTGATAAGGAGGAAAGGAAACTGGTTTTGTATGTAAATCTCGTACCATCAGTATATGGGAAAGAAAGTAATTTCACTTGTAAAAATATAATACATCAGCACCTTGTAGTAAAGAGAGAAAAATAATTCTCTTGTAGGCCATTCTACAGTATCAGTATGTGTGAAGTAACATGCTTTCCACTTATAAACATAAGGTACATCAGTACCTTGTAATAAAGGGAGAAAAAACTGACTTCCGGATGAAATTCTGTACCCTTAGTACATAGGAAATAATGATTTTTCCCTTAAAAATATATGATACATCAATACCATATAACAAGAAGAGAAAAATGATTTGTTTGTATGTAATCTTACATCGTCAGTGCATGTACAAAGCCATTTTTGTTAAATGATTCATTGGGGTTTGGTGCTTCATTTTGGGGCACTAAACAGTCCATATCTAAGGCTGCTTGTGTGCCTCATTTTCGGACACTGAATAATCCAGACCTAAGGGTTTGAGTGCCCGACTTTGGGGCGCGAAACAGTTCAGATTTCGAGACATTTCGTGTGTGTTTTTAAAACTATAAAATATGCTAAGATTTGGGACAAAATGCGTAATTGGAAAACCTAAAACAAATGAGTACCTGTATACATATGTACATAAGTATATAAACCAGAAATTTTAATCAGTACATGTATATATGCATATAAGTATGTAAATCTGAAAATTTATATATATATATATATATATGGAATTTGATCAATGCGGCTTACGTGGATGTTATATATATATATATGAGAAAAGTGTTCCTGCGCTCAAAAACTCATGTGGCCCCACATTTTTGGGGTGATCCAAAGCATTCATTTGGAGGGCCCTTCCATGGATAGGGTGTGTACCAAAAATGAGCCCTTTAGAATCATCCTAATCCTGCCATTTGTGGAGGGAAAAAATGGTCAGAAACAGTGTCTGTCCATTTTCCCCTCCACCTTTGATTGGGTTAGGATGATCCTATTGGGCTGATTTTTGGTATACACCCTATCCATGGAAGGGCCTTTCAAATGAATGCTTTGGATCTTCCCAAAAATGTGGGCCACATGAGTTTTTGAAGCAGCTGCTCATGAGCAGCTGCGCAGGAACACTATTCTCTCTCTCTCTCTCTCTCTCTCTCTCTCTCTCTCTCTCTCTCTCTCTCTCTATATATATATATATATATATATATATATATATATATATATAGAGAGAGAGAGAGAGAGAGAGAGGAAAGTGAAGAGGAAAGTGAAGCTACACCGCCGGTGTAGCTAACTTAGCTACACCGCCGGCTTAAAATACAATGGGCCCACATTGTTTTGGTGATCCAAACCATTCATTTGATTGGCCCTCACATAGATAGGGTGTCCACCAAAAATCAGCTCCATAGGATCATCCCAACCCTACGATTTGTGGAGCCATTCATTTGATTGGCCCTCACATAGATAGGGTGTCCACCAAAAATCAGCTCCATACGATCACCCCAACCCTTCAAACTGTGGAGGCAAAAATAGACAAATTTGTGAAGGTTTTTACACGTTTCTTTTTGCCTCCACAAATCGTAGGGTTGGGATGATCCTATGGAGCTGATTTTTGGTGGACACCCTATCTATGTGAGGGCCAATCAAATGAATTCTTTGGATCACCAAAACAATGTGGGCCCATTGTATTTTAAGCCGGCGGTGTAGCTAAGTTAGCTACACCGGCGGTGTAGCTTCACTTTCCTCATATATATATAATTGAGAGGTATAAGAGGGGGGATGAGATAAGATGACTATGAACAGATGGCGTGTAAAACCCCCTTACAAGTGGACTTAAAGTTGTGAAATAAATTAATCACTTAGAGTGCGTATGATTCCTTGATTCCAGGACTATTGCTCCCCACTCTCACTTAGAGGCCGCTTAAAGTTCTCGCACCTCAGGTTTGATAAGGCAGATGATAGCTAGACTTGACTTGTATCGATATTCAATGAAAGTGATCGCGATAGAAAATGTGCTATCTTTTGTCAAATGCAAGTTTTGTTTCCTCAAATCTATTTTATTTAAATTTCTATTAATCTTGTTTTAATTGTTGCAAGCATATTTCAAGATAGAGATTTGTATTTCTGCTCAGAAATAGACAGAATACTCATCACTATTTAAGTATATTGAAACACTAAGAAAAGAGAGGAAGAAATACAAGAAAAAAAGGAATGAAGTCTAAAATGGGGAAGGGTGATGAGAGGCCATAGAGCTATCCCCGGATAATAAGAAAAGATAATAATAAATATATAACTTGGGACTAACTTGCAGCCCCTTGTTGATGTTGGAATCCTATGAAGACTATAAGTCTCTAGGCGGTATGATCTATCGGAAAACGTCTCCACGGAACGGACCGTGTGGGCAAAGACAACAAGCTAAAGGGAGCCAGAGTGTCTTGGGCTAAAAAAACTGTTATAATCATGATAAGTAAGGATTTAAGCGATTGACTTCTGATAGGTTTGTTTTAACATTCCATGGATTTTATTGCACACCATATATTTCTTATTTCACTTTCTATAATCTATCTCTTGTTTTACTGATCAATCTATAGCTATTTATCTAGATCTGTTGTTTTTATTGGCTTTCAATACTTTTCATAGTCTCTATAAAGTCTGTTGTTAACCTATTTTTTCCCCACCAGGTTTAGAGGACGTGAACGAAGGAGCTTTCACAAATGAAGATATTTAAGTTCGTAGGATGGGTCGGATAGTGAATAAAATGATGGAGATGACAAACCTCGCCGATCTCTTCGATTGTATTTCTAGTTAAAGAAGACATTTAGATAGTTTGGACTTGTGTTTTATGCACTTTAATTCAGACTTGAGGTTTAAATATTTGTGATTGGGTTTAACTTTATTTTTGGAACAAGATTGTGAATGAACAGGTTAAACAGGTACAGGTTTGATTGTCATCTATAAAAAAAAATCTGTGGTTTTAAGCAGGTTCTTTTCCACAGCGACCCGATGTCGGAATTGGGTCGTTACACAAACCATCCCATCTGTCAAATCTTCTTGAAGCTTTCTGTGATTCTCAGTGTGTGCTTGCATCAAGGCGTCCAACTTAACAAGAATTGTAGAATCACCCTCTGCAGTGATTTTCTTGTTCAACTTATACCCCTTAGTTATAATGGACCAAACATCTCGTAGCAATACAAAACAGGAGGCCAAAATATTCAGGTCGAAATTAGGTTATCATCCAGTCCATTTTGTACAGTTTCGTCAAAGTTTCATTCATAATGGGCCCTATTTTGGTCAAAAAAGCTTTTGCTTTTGAAAGTTGTCCCCCACCCCTCCCCGGATAGCTATTTTTATTCTTTACATTTTTGGCCTTTTTCCCCGTCTTTCTAGCAGTTTGAAGAGAATCTTATGTCTTTTAAACAAACACCCCCCCCCCCCCCCAACAGAGCAAAAAGAAAAAAAAATGGGGGCTGTAAAATACTGATCAAATGCCCTATGTTTTCATCACTTCTTCAAAAAATTTATCTTCCTCGTATCCTTTCAAAAGTTTCAAGAGAAGGGTTTTTCCCAATTCAACTTTGATGTATCATTCAATTGATTATGATGACCGGACTTATGGAAGCCCCTAGGTTAAGAGATGACTTACAAGAGATGAAATGAGAAATGAGAGACCTGAACAAGGCAGACTTCATTATTATTTGTAATAATTGTACTTAGTAAGATGAAGGGTTCTTAGTTTCAATGATGTTTTGCAATAATGTATCAGATTCAAGTAGACAAAAGTGTCTTTTGGTTAAATTTGGTTGACATATTGGTTTCCTATATTGTTCTAACAAATTTTATTCTTAATTTTAAAAAAAAATTCAACAATTTAAAAAAAAAATCTCTAGTGGTAGTGCCTATTTCAAAACGGGACCTATGTCACAAATATCTCCGATATTTTCAAAATATAGCGTTTTTATTGCGAGATTTTGATAAAACGACAAAATCCCGAACTAATCCTGAGATTTAAAAAACATAGCGATATTTTCGTTTTTATCATAAAATATCCCGATATTATCCCGATTTTTTTACGATATTTTTATTTTATAGTTTTTCTTAAATTTAATATTTTTATATATTTTTTAAATAATTTTAATTTTAACGTTTATTTCCCGATATAAACCCGAAAAAATTAATAAAAATTAATATATCCCGAGATTTTCCCTTCGCGAGAATGACATTTGTGACATAGAACGTGACACACCAAAATAGACGAAAGATTGTTACGTCTTGTCCCCGGTAATCAAAACAAAACGCCGAATGAAAGAGATTCGATGATAGACACAACTTCTGAATCTTATATTTTGATTCATCGAACTCCAACTCTTACATTTTGATTCATCAATGGAAACCCTAGATTAGGGTTGTAAAATTAGAAAACTCTTGCCTCTGGTTTCACAAATTCAAAAAAGGGGGAAATAGGAGGAGTAAGGAGAAAGGGAAGAAGCTTAGAACATGATTAGAATTGCTCTAACACAATCTTACAAGTTGAAAGGAAGCAAAGAATAACAAGAAATAAGGGATAAGAGAGATGAAAGAATTAGTTATGGTTTGGTTAAACTTACCCACGAAATTCACAACTTTAAGGGGATTGCAATAATGCCATTAATGAAATTGCACTCCATTATAAGTTTATAACCCATATTATATAGCCCACGTCATAACCCATATAAATAATCCCCAAAACATGAAATAAAGCTCAGAATTGATCTAATACCATCTTAAAAGTCAAAAGGCAGCGAAGAAGAAAATAAGGGAAAAAAGAGAAGGAAGAATTTATTAGGGTGTGATTAAACTTACCTACAAAATTACAATAATGCCATTAATGAATTTGTGCTCTATCATTACCCATATTATAGCCCACGTCATAACCCATAAAAATAATCACTAAAACATAAAATAAACAAATAAAAACAGATTCTAATATCAGCACATTAAAACTTAAAAGCGAGTGACGGTTTGAGCAGCATGTTCTCAACCTGCTTTAAGCTCTTGCATCAGCATTATTGTGTATGTAACTGTGAATATAGTAAAGTCGAAAGCTAGCAAACATGAGCATAATATTGAAAGCAGAACATCAAAAGAGTTATCATATATGTGGCTGAGTAAGCCCATAAGGAATCAGATCAAAACATTACCCCTCCTTTAGAAGAATTAGGTGAAATAAGAGGTATCAATATTAGTAGAACCACCACAGCCAAGTCCTGGAAAGTAAAAAGAAAAATGTGAAAACATATAACAATGTGAAAACATATAACAATGTTCATTAAGAAGACAAAACAGACATTTCAGAAAGAAAAAAAAAAAGAAACATAATATACCCTCAACTAAAGAAAAATGGAAAATATTTTTTTTTCTTTTTTTTTGAAATGGAAGAAAAATGTGAAATTGTAAAAGGTATACAATGTTTATTAAGAAGAACCCTCAATAAACCCTCAACTACCAAAGCTACCCACTTCAACAGCAATGTAATTACAACCTATTTACAGGTAACATTGTCAAGGTGCATAACAGCATGCCCAAAGAATAGAAAGGTATACCGACGATTAACAAAAGCGACTTATGGTTTCTGCCAAATGAAGACTTCATTAGAGAATCAAGAGAAGGAAAAGCAGATATACATGAAAGACAACACTGAACCAAATATATTGTAGATTGTACGTGCATAGACGCATACATACATATGCATAAAATCATGTTAAATATATGTGTGGAGTGTGTCTGTGTGTGTGCAAAGATATAAACAGAAATGTAAAAGTCAGCTAGTACAGCTGGTGGATGGCTATGCCTTTTCTTACAGCAAAAGGTGCAAATGTCACGCGTTTTTCTTTCAAACCAGATGACTACATAATTAACCATAAAGCCTTAATTTGGTCCCATCTTTCACTTCATGATAATCTGATATGAAGTCAAAGTTACCAGTTTAACTTTCATTTCAACAAAGGAGATGAACCTGAAAAAGCAAAACCGAAAAAGTAGCACGGCCATGGCGTGATGTGCTCTCCCCTCGTTCCTGCAGCACCTGCAGAAAAAAATTGGATGGATATCAATTAACCATCAGTTGAAAACTTGAAATTCTTGACCACTGAATAACTAAGTAACATATCAAGTCATAACAGAGCTGTTAACAAGGTGGAGTGCAGCCTAGCAATATAGATGAATATATCAAAGAAAAAACCAGCACATTTGACACAATATGGATGAATACAGAAAAGAAACAACCAGCATTTAAGAAGGAAAAAAGAAAGAAGCCAAGTTCTTCACCCTTTCCATTGGTGGAATGAGAAGATCAACTTCACATCAAATACAGCCCCCAAACCTTGTATTTGTTGTTGCTCCAATCGAAACTACTAATGAGAATGTGATATGACGAGGTGGGATTGTCATCCCGTAGAGGACTTAAGTAGTACTCAAAAACAGATGACTGGAGCTGAAAAATATATGTGCAAAGATTTAAGGAAATAAAATAAACATGAGATGACTGAAGAGAGTGAAAACAAATCTTGAGAGCACGAGAAAGCAGAACAGCCAGTTTCATGCAGGTAAGACTATGCTCGTTCTCTAAATCAGGTAATCACAAAATATTCATCAATTGCACGTAGAGAATGCAAAAAAAAAAAAAAAAATACAAGTTCCAATAAATGATTAACTGTTGATTGTTGATTCACTGTACTCTTTTCAGGAATTTTATGGTGCCCAAGTTCATGACTATTTTATTACCACATAATTCGTCAACCGTTTTTAATAGAATATCACATAGTTGAATTGTACCTTCACAACCCTGACTAAGAATAAATAGCATGAAATTAAACTAACATTGTTCATAAATCCAACACCTGGAAACCTTGGGAGCAATGATGTTGCCAAAACATTATTTAGATGATAAAGACAAATACGAGTAGAATGGGGCTTATCTATATTAACTTTTCTAAAGTACGCAAGAAAAATGTAGTGTTAAGAGAAAAGTTAGTTTAGGCTGATCTATATTTATAATTTAGTGTAATTCTATCCCTTAATTTTATGTTTATTTACATTAGTAGAATGGGGCCCATCACTAATTGGCTCCTTAATGGCATTTTATATAATTAGTGAATTTGCATCCATATATACAAGCGCTTGTGGGATTGGAGTTAGAATCTCCACACCTCCCAATAATTCTCTCCTCTCATTCCTACTTTTCATCATGTTCTCTCTGTTTCTTCCTTCCTCTACTTCGATACAAAGTGCTTTTGGATGGGTTATTAATAGTTTACCATGGTAGCAAAGCCAGGTTGATCTTGAAGAAGATTCAAGAGCCCCGGTTATCCATTCCCTATTGTTCTCTTCTTCAACAGCCGGTAGAGTTACTGCCTTGGATGATTGGATCTTGTGTCCAAGACCCAATCCCAAAACCCTAATTCAATCCTCATCAATATGCACCCAAGTTCTCATTTGAATAAAGGGAACTTTGTGTGATGTTGGAGAGGAATTCCTGTAGATTGAAAGCCTTCCATCTCCTTATCCACTCGGCTTGAGGTTTCAGCTGAGCTATGTACCTCTTCGCAATTTTCCATTATCATTAGAATAGAAATTCATCGTTCTATCCATTTTTTTCTATTCTAGTTCATCTTCACACATTTTTGTCTTCATTTCTTGAATAATCCCTGCACATTTCTGCTTATTTACTATTAATTACAGCAAATTACTGTTTTTGGACCGTTTTGTGACTGTTTTCAAGCAAATCCTTAGTTCAAATGACTGTTCAAAGCAGTACTTGAATGCTTCTTTCTGTAATTTTCACATTTCAAAGTAGATCTGCGAAAGATCTACATCACAACCTTATAAGAGTACCTCAGCTTTTCGAAATAACAAATATTTGGCAGTGTCTTATTACAATTATTATTCTGTGGGGTTGAAGTTAGAATCTCCACACCTCCCAATAATTCTACACTCTCATTCTTACTTTTCATCATGTTCTCTCTGTTTCTTCCTTCCTCTTCTTCGATACAAAGTGCTTTTGGATGGGTTATTAAAAGTTCACTATGGTAGCAAAGCCAGGTTGATCTTGAACAAGATTCAAGAGGTACCAAAACCCCAGTTATCCATTCCCTATTGTTCTCTTCTTCAACAGCCGGTAGAGTTACTGCCTTGGATGATTGGATCTTGGGTCCAATCCCAAAACCCTAATTCAATCCCCATCAATATGCACCCAAGATCTCATTTGAATAAAGGGAACTTTGTGTGATGTTGGAGAGGAATTCATGTAGATTGAAGGCCTTCCATCTCCTTATCCACTCAGTTTGAGGTTTCAGCAGAGCTAAGTACCTCTTTGCAATTTTCCATTATCATTAGAATAAAAATTCAAGCTTCTTTTTTTTTGAAAGGGCAAATAAATAATATATTAATAAACGAGACCGAGGAAGTCCCGAAGGGATTACAAGAAAGCAACAAAAATAAACATAAACATAAACTGTACATATATCAAGAAACCGGAATCTTGAGGGGGGAGATAGTCAAACTGTTCTAAAACCACCCTAAAGACTATCTTTGGCTAATTTATCTGCAGTCCCGTTTGCTGATCTTTTCACATGATATGCTTGAAGATGAAACCCTCCAATCATGCCTTGAATCTCATCAAAGAAATCCGCAAATCTCCAAGGAGGTGAGTGTGATCCATTAATCCAACGTATGACATTTTTTGAATCACCTTCAATCTCCACCCTATTTAAGTCATTGTTAAGAATTTTGATACCATGGTGTACTGCTCAAACCTCCGCCTCATTCGAATCCGAGATCCCAATTGGACCTGAAAAAGCCCAAACAACCCTCCCTTGATCATCTCTTAACACCCCTCCAATACCAGATGGACCCGGATTTCCCATGCTAGACCCATCAAAATTAATTTCAAAAAGCCTTTTACAGGTGGTTCCCATACTTGATCCACCTTAGGATTTCCCATAACTCCATTGCATATCACCCTCCAACCATGCCAGAGGTCAAAGGCCGATACAAAAGCAAAGCTGGGTATGAGTCTCACCCAGTATATGATAAGCGCTACCACTTTATTGAAGAGGAAAGAGGGGCGCCTGGAAAATCCTTTGAAGAATCTAGCATTTCTTTCCTCCATATCACCCATATTATAGCTAGAAAGGAGACTCTCCACAGAATTTTTCCTTTACCATTCCATGGACACCATTCCCAATGATCAAACAGGTATGATAACTCTGCTGGGAGAACCCATGTAACACCAAATCTAGATAACAACATGTTCCATAACTCTGTAGCTACCTTGCAATGAAGGAGCAGATGGTCTACCGATTCCCCCTCTTCTATACAGAGAGCACAGTGATCAACAATAATGATATTCCTCCTTCGAAGGAAATTCACTGTCTAAATTCTCTCCATAATAGCCGTCCATGCAAAAGTTTGAACCCTGGGTGGTACTTGGATGCTCCATACCTTGGCTACTTTGGAAGATGAAGCAAGAGGCGCTAGGTGATGATAGAAAGATTTAACCGAGAAGTCCCCCCCCAAGTCCCAAATTCAGATTCTTTTATCCGTGCCAGAACGCCTGATGTAGATCTTTTCCAAAATAACCAGCAACCTGTCCACTAACTCAAGCTCTCTGTCAAAAAAGTCCCTTCTAAACAATGGTACCCAAACCACTCCATTCTCACTGCGGAAAAAATAGTCCCTGACCATATCATCTTTATATGCTGCAACCAGAAACAAATCCGGAAATATATCTGATAACGGTCTAAAGTCACACCATGCATCTAGCCAGAATCTGACCCGATTCCCTTTGTATACCCTGAATCTTATGCCTTTACCAAATTTCAATTTCAATTTCATCACATCTCGCCATATAGTAGCACTTTTCTTTTTATAAATATCAATTGATTCCCATCTACCTGCCGAGGAACCATACTCACTTTCAATCACTTTTACGCAAAGCTGCGAGCCTTCTTCCCCAAATCTCCATAACCACTTTCCCAATAAAGCTTGATTAGTCTCCCTGATTCTGCGAATAGCCAAACCACCCGCCTTAATGGATTTACATACCTTCTTCCAACTAAGCAACAGAATCGCTTTCTTTTCCTTTGAGCGCCGCCCCCCCCCCCCCTCCTTTGGATTTTTTCCAACCTTAGCGCCACACTGACAGGACATTTGGCCAATGAAAGATGGTAGATGGGAATATTAGCTAAGACCGCTTTTATAAGGGTAATTCTGCCACCTTTGGATACAAGGTTTCTCTTCCAAGTGTCCAATCTCCTCTCTACTCTTTCAACGATATGATCCCAGCATTCCTTTTTAGGTTTTCCCGCTCCAAGGGGGAGGCCAAGGTAAGAAGCAGGAAAAGAATCAACCGAGCAACCCAAAATGCCTGCCAATCCCAAAACTTCTTCTTGGTGCATATTAATCCCGAATACCTTTGATTTGTAAAAATTTGATCTCTGACCCGTAATTGCTTCATAACATTGACGAGTGGCTTTGAGATTTGCAATCTTCAAGATTTCAGGAGAGCTAAATAAAAGTGTGTCATCGGCAAACTGAAGATGTGAATTTCCACATTCCTGTCACCCACAAAGAAACCTTTGAGCAATCCTTTCTCTCCTCCTTTATTCAATAACCTACTAAGTGTCTCCGCCACTACAACAAAGAGAAATGGGGATAAAGGGTCTCCCTGCCTAAGACCTTTGGATGATTTGAAAAAACCCTGGGGGGGATCCATTAATGAGAATAGAGAACCATGCCAATGAAACACATTTACTAATCCAGGATCTCCACTTAATGCCAAACCCCATCCCAAAGCAAATAGTCAAGACAATTCCATTCCACCCTATCATACGCTTTCTCCATATCCAACTTGCAAACTATACCCTGTTTCCCCATCTTTGTGTAATAGTCAATCATTTCATTCGCAATAAGGGAACAATCAAGGAACTGTCTCTCCTGAACAAAAGCACACTGGTTAGGAGAGATGATCTTATGTAGTACCCTTTTGATACGATCGGCTAAAACTTTTGCAAGGACTTTATAAAGGCATCCGACCAAGCTGATAGGCCGGAAATCTTGCACCCTTATACCTCCCCTAATTTTAGGAATGGGGGCTATGAAGGTGGCTCACGTCCCTTTGTCTAACTCCATCCCCGAATGGAACTGGCTGAAAAAATTAATGATATCCCCCTTGACATACTCCCAGTCCAACAATGTTCAAAGAAAGCCAAACAAAAGCCATCAGGTCCCAGCGCCTTATCCTTTCCACACAAAAAAACTCCCATCTTGATTTCCTCCTCGGAGAAAGGGACTTCCAAAGCTTCACTATCCTCTTGCTCAAGACACCCAAACTCCACCCCATCCGGGAGCAGATGTAATACTTCTTCCGCTGTATATAGATTTTGGTAAAATTCCACAACTTCTTTGATAATGGTTTCCCTGTCCTCCACTAATAGACCGTTCACCTTCAAAACTTCTATCCGAATACCCCTTCTACACACACTAGCCATAACATGGAAATAAGCCGTATTTTTATCACCTTCTTTAAGCCAAATGACTCTTGATTTTTGGCACCATGATATTTCCTCTTGCAAAATGATTCGGTTATGTTCTTCCTTTAACTTTCTTACTTCCTTCATTTCATCTGCACCGGCCTGACCCGTTTCATCCTTATCAGAAATTTCCTTGATGCGAAGAGATAACCATAACTTCCTTTCATTTTTCTCTCTTGCTTTCCTTGTTCCACTCTTCTTTCAACTTTTGTTTCACATATCTGAGTTTTGAACCGATTACCATATCTGCCTTTCCAAAGACCATATGTTTTTTTTTTGGGATAAATACATTTACCTCCCCTCTAGTTTCTGACACATCCACTTCAACCCCTGTGGTTTAAAAATTGACAAAGACATCCCCTTTAGTTTCGTTTTGTTATAAGTATACCCCTTCCGTCAACTGGCCGTTACGTTAACCCGACGGAACCGTAGAAAGTAACCAGGGTTAATATTTTATGGACCAAAATACCCCTGTATCTGTGTTCTCTGAAACACCACCCCCTCCAAATCCTCCACCACCACCACCACCACCCCCGGCACCACCTCCTACACCACCACCCGCACCGAATCCGCCACCACCAACACCACCTCCTCCACCACCACCCACACCACCCCCGACGCCACCTCCTACACCACCACCCGCACCGAATCCACCACCGTGTCCTGACCCACCACCAACTCCACCACCACCACCACCTCCCAAACCACCGCCAGCACCACCACCGACTCCACCACCCGCACCAAATCCAGTTCCGTCGAATAAAACCCAAAGATAAAAAACCCAACTGTTATTTTCTTCATTTCCAGTCAACTTAAAACAGAGGGCAAATGGGTCATTTCAAGCGCGCTGTTTGCACCGTCAGTGAAAAAAACCCAACGAAACTAGAGGGGATGTCTTTGTCAATTTTTAAACCATAGGGGTTGAAGTTGATGTGTCAGAAACTAGAGGGGAGGTAAATGTATTTATCCCTTTTTTTTTTGAATGGTAACTGAATATATTAAAAAGGGAGAGACCGTAAAAGTCCCCCCACACACCCCACTATGACAGTATTACAAAAGGAGGAAAGGAAAAAGGAAAACAATACAAAAAGACATTAAGGGGGCAGAAAGTCGTATAGCTCCAGAGACAGCTTGACCGCACCCGCGTTAGCCAACTTGTCAGCGACTGCATTAGCTGATCTCCTAACATTTTGGAACGCGACAGAGCACCCAACTGTTATATCCTTTATTTCATCGAAAAAACGAAGAAATCTCCAAGGAGGAACCACCGAACCCTTAAGCCACCTAATGACATTTAACGAGTCTCCTTCCACGAAGTGTTCGCTACCCTCTCGCTCCCTAACAACAGAATGCCTTGATATGCGGCTCTAACTTAAGCTTCGTTTGAATCTGCAACACCGATAGGCCCGGAATAAGCCTGTACAACTTCCCCATCTGAATTCCTTAAGACACCCCCGTTCCCGGCTAGACCGGGGTTGCCCAAGCTTGATCCGTCAAAGTTCAACTTGGAAAATCTAACAGGATGATTGACCCATTTCTGAGAAATTCTAGGAACGGGGACTTGACTGTTGCAAACCACTTTCCATCCCGCCCACAGGTCGAAAGCCGAGACAAATTTGAACATTGGCAGCGCCCTCGCCCAGGAAATCGATAACGCAACTACCTTGATATATAGATAATAAAAAGAATTAGCACGCCCAACGAAAATCCTATTGTTTCTTTCCGACCACAGAACCCACATCGTGGCCAATAACGAAATCGACCACAAAACTTTCCCTTTTTTCCTCCATGGAATAAAAGACCACCCTTCAAAAAGATCCTTCACATTAGAAGGGAATACCCACGCGATACCGAATCTCGACAGTACCCCTCCCCAAACCTCTCGAGCTACTTTGCAATGAATAAATAAATGCTCCACAGACTCCCCCGCTCTATATACAAAGCGCAATGATTGACTATGATCATATTCCTTGCCCTCAAAAAGTCTACCGTTTGAATACGGCCTTGAATCGCCGACCATCCAAAGAAACAAATTCTTGGGGGAACCTTAACTTCCACAATTTTGCAACAGAAAGATTTTCCTCAAAAGGATTCAGTCCTTTGTAGAAAGATTTTACCGAAAAATAACCCGTAGAATCCCAAACCCATATCCTTTTATCCACCCCTGAAGAACTAATGTAGTTACCTTCCAAGACCTGAAGTAACGAGACCATCGAGAGCAATTCCCTGTCAAAGAAATTTCTGCGAAACAGCGGCTTCCAGATCACCTTATTGTCTCGAAACTCGAAGCAATCTTTAACTAAAGCTTGCTTGACTACGGCCACAACATATAGATCAGGGAACAAATCTTTTAAAGGAATGACGGAACACCATACCATATTCCAAAAAGAAATTCTATCCCCTGAGTAAACTCTATATCTTATGCCGCGGTCGAACCTTGAACTCAAATGCAAAATATCCCTACACAAAGTCACCCCTGTTTTGTTGAAATGATTTAAGGATCTCCAATTTCCCACATCTGCGCCATATTTACCGCAAATAACTTTCGCCCACAACTGTGACTGTTCTTCGCCAAACCTCCATAACCATTTCCCCAAGAGAGCAGCATTTACCTGTTTGATCTTTCTGATCCCCAAACCTCCGCCAAGTACAGGCTTGCATACATCTTCCCAAGAGACCAAAGAGAGGCTCCTCTTTTCCTTCGATCCTCCCCACAAAAACCTCCTCTGAATCAATTCGATACGCTTTGCAATGCTAATAGGGCACATGAATGATAATTGGTAAATAGGAATATTAGACAACACAGCCTTAATCAAAGTCAATCTTCCCCCTTTTGATACCAAATTTCTTTTCCAGGTATCTAGTCTCCTTTCGATTCTTTCCACAATGGGCGCCCACGAACCTATTTTTGGTCTACCACCTCCCAAAGGGAGCCCAAGATAAGAAGAAGGAAAACTATCCAAAAGGCACCCCATTAGATTAGCCAAATTCTTTGCTTCCTCCTCTCCCACATTCACAGTATACATTCGAGACTTTGAAAAATTCGATCTTTGACCAGTGACGATTTCATAGCACCTCAGCACCGCTTTAAGATTCAAAATTTTCGATATCTGGGGGGAACTAAATAATAGAGTATCATCCGCAAATTGAAGATGCGACACTTCAACTCCATTCTGGCCAACCACCCAATCTTTCCTCCATCTTAGTATTTTCCAAGCAAGCCAAATCAAATCTGAACGGAGAGGGGGCCCATGACTCAAGCCTCGGATCCAGCAGAATCGGGCAATGATCAGAAACAGAATGCTGGAGTGCTATCTGACAGGTTTCTAGGAAACTATCAAGCCAACAAGGGGACAATAGGATCCTGTCGATTTTGCTTTTGCTACTATTTCTGCACCAAGTGAATTGAGCGCCCATCAAGGGTAAATCGATAAGTTCATGCCTTGCTATGAAATCAGAAAAAATTCTCATATTTTGGTTAGATCTTGTATTTCCTACACGTTCCTCCACCAACCTAATCTCATTAAAGTCCCCACCGAGGCACCAAGGGTGAGAGCATTTACCTCTAATCTCATCCAACTCCCCCCAGAATATATTTTTTCCGCCCTCAAGACCGGTCCATAAATGCCAGAGAAAAGCCCAACAAAACCACTATTGACATCTCTAACTACCATAGATGCTGAAAAATTACCACACCATGAATCAATGAGCTCAAACTTGACCCCATCCCCTCGTAGTTTACATCAGATTTCAACCTGGCCAATTCTCTCATCATTTTCTTGGATGTTTCTTTAGCTGCCGAATCTGATTCACAGCGCAATGACATTTCTCTCTGGTCAACCTCCCAATACATTTTCTTTAACTTACTCACTAATCCCACATATGATAGGCCTAATTCAATACTGGTTTCCATAACATGACTGACAAAAGATTCTATTATATCACTCTCTGATTCAACTCTCCCTGCATGCTGTTCACTTACAGGTTGATGCACAATCATTTGTAATTCAGCCTGTACTAGTTCTGAATCTTCAACTTGTGGGATTACTGGGGGCACGGCAGAAATGGGACAAGGGGGAGTGATTTCACCTAGTGTCAAGGGTGCTGCATCCTGCAGAGTGGACACAACCCAAAAGAAAAAGAATCAGAGGAAGGCTTATGGGTACCTGAAGGAACACTGTTCCTTAAAACTTGTTGCATGGATGGTTTGTCGCTTTGAGCATCACAATGAAAAACACGGTCCTTCGCAAAATCTCCTTGCCCAACCATCATCTCCTCCGGAGCCTCCGAGCGGGGCTATCAATTATTATCTTCCGGATTTATTGCTGCCTCAATTCTGCGAAAGATGAGCTCGACAGGAATTTCCGGGGATGACCTAGGACTAATCTCCACCAACTGAGAGAGGTTCAAAACATCCGTAGGCACAGGATTTCCAGGTGTAACCCGCGGCGACTCCAACTCTCTTGCTCCAGGAGCAGAATTGTTAGGGAGAGTTAGGATACCAGAACAACGATTCTCCATGGTATTACTGTTTTCCACATATTGGCAAGCCATGTTACAAGGCTGGGGGAAAGAAATGGATGGGTCAGTGAACGAGTGGACCTGGGTGGATACTATCAATTTGCTTTTGAATAGCAGGCCCATTTTGGGAAGTCTGGGCTTCATCAATAAGGCCCGCAAACAAGTTCAAAATATGGCTCATCCAGTAGCACAAACCTCTTAATCCACAATCCTCTAAAGACCAGGGCCCACCAGTAGGAAAGGATAGTCCATTAACAAGGCCCTCAATAGGGAGTTGGCGACAGCTGTGTCCAACTAAATACGATACACGGGGAGTATCCGGTAAACCATTTTCTACTTCAGTTTCTGATACACGTGTTCGAATGCATGACATCATGTTTCCCACTTGTGGTAGAGGCGGATAAGCATTCCCAGAGATAGCCATTGCGGAAGTGACACGTGCATTACAAATTTGAAAATTGAATTGACTGTTATCTTGCGCATCCCCCAGATTACTATCATACGCATGCGCGAGATTGCTATCGTGCGCATGCGTCTTCTCCGGCACACTCGCTGGGAACTCCTCTGCAAGCTCTGTATCCTCCGTACTCAGATAATCCTCCTCCGACGCAGAGTCTTCATTACAAAGCTCCTTGGATGTAGCTCGATCTTGGTTTGAAAGCTCATCAGAGACCCCCCAGACATTGCCGGGGAGCCTTATCTGGCCTCCATCAGATAACTCCAATGTTGCTAGATGGAACCTCTCCATTTTGGCCCACATTGTTATTCCGTCAACACAGACCGGAATCGAGACCACCATGGGACAGCTACTGCTCGTTGCTAACTGGATTTTAGCAGATTTGTACCCCCTTCCTGATTTACAAGAAGCATCTGTTGTAACCACTCTCCGGATCTTACTCCCGATTTTAACAAAGCTCTCCGGACACCATGCTTGGGCTGGAATGCCGGAGATAAGCCACCAATCCACCGATTCCAAATCTGAGAATTTTTCAGACCATGGGTGAAGTTCCAGAAAGGCGAATTTGTGGCAATTGTCCAGGAATGTTGAAGGTCATGCAAACTTAACTCCAGCGGAGGGATGATCATAACCTCAAGTAAATCAATTTTGTACACCTTCAGTCTCTCCTTCGATCCACTTCTTCTGCTCAGCCATTCTTCTAAAGCAGGAACATTGCCCGACCAACCTGATTTGATTTTGCCCCAAAGACTTTGTTGAGCCCTGTTGATTGAGGCTAATGGCACAATATCACTGCAATCTGGATTGGCAAAAACAATATTCTGGGGTCTATTTGCAGTCACTGATTGAGCCTTCTCTTGAGATATCAATCTCTCGTGGGGTAGGGTTGATACTGCCACATCGTTCAACAGATTAGTATCCATAGAAGACCAGATTTTTCCACAACCCCAACACTCGACCCATCTACGGAAATTATGGAAACCACAAAGGCAACACCTCCAATCCCCATAGTTTGCATTTCTTCGTTTCTCCATCATGAGATTAACCCTACGATTCCGACGACTGCTGCATTCTCCACGGCTGGTTTCTTCGGTTTTTCTCCATCAGTTGTTGGCCAGAATTACTACACGGAAACTTCTAATCACTTCCAAATTCAATTGAGGTATTGTAATTATGTTCCCAAAATTAATTTTTCACCATTATATATGGGAGAGCAAGCTCCTAATCTCGCCCAAGCTTCTATCCATTCTTTTCTATTCTAGTTCATCTTCACACATTTTTGTCTTCATTTCATGAATAATCCCTGCACATTTCTGTTTATACTATTAATTACAGCAAATTACTGTTTTTGGACCGTTTTGTGACTTGTTTTCAAGCAAATCCTTCATTCAAATGACTGTTCAAAGGAGTACTTGAATGCTTCTTTCATTAATTTTCACATTTCAAAGTAGATCTGCGAAAGATCTACATCACAACCTTATAAGAGTACCTCAGCTTTTCGAAATAACAAATATTTGGCAGTGTCTTATTACAATTATTATTCTCCAAAACATATCATAAAGAAGCGTTGTTGATTGTTACCTGTAAAACAACAGCAGTTGAAGATAATGCAAGGCCATTCCCAATAACAATAGCTGCAGGACCAGGCTGCCCAGAAACAAAATGAGCAACCAAGCCAATTGCCACTGCAGTCGCTAGAACCTGCATTGGATTACGAAAACTTCAGCAAAATAAACTAAGAATTAGACACATGCCAAGAAAAAGGAATCAAAGGTAGTAGTGGATATAGAGAAGCAACATAAACCATCGATTACCTGAGCTGAACCTAATCCAAATACATATTTCTTCATGGAGCTTAGTCTTTCCACAGAGAGCTGCAAGATGTAGATCTCAGTTTATTTAATTCTTTCTACAACTGGAACATATACACAAGCTAAAAGGGGCCAGTTGAGTTGAATCTAGCAAAAAAAAAATTATGAAAAAATTTTTCACATGCAAAAGAAATTCAAGGTCAAGTAGGGTTGAAATTTTCCTAGAAAACAAGAAAAATTAATTGACCACGTGCTGGAAAAATCATTTTTCAGGGAAATATTATTCCAAGAAAAAATTCCTTGCATCAAAACAGAAATAGCGAACTTCAATGCTTGGAAGTTGGGAAGTTACAATGTCTAATAATTTCAGGACTTCACCTCTAGCCCAATATTGAATAGCAAGAAAACTACTCCAAATTCAGCAATAGCCTTTGTCCCATGAACATGACGAATGATAGAGAGACCATAGGGTCCAATCAAGATACCAGCAGCCAAATACCCAAGAACAGGACTACCTAAAACATACCGGGAAATATAAAGCAAGCCATTCATAAAATGAAACAAAATTTGGACAAACAAGATATCCATTTCAGACAGTTAAGGCAAATGCTAGAAACAGCAGAGAACATTTTTATAAGCAAAATGTATAGAGCTAAAGAGAAGCAGGAGGATAGCAGAAATCAAAAAATAGGCATGGAGTATGTTTAAGGAATCCAACCAGCAGAGCAGATTACATGCTTAGAAGCTTTTATGACCATGAGAAAGAAGCTTGTATTTGACTAGTCAATTCATCAAACTAGACAACTCTATGTCACCATCATTTATCTACTATTCCAAGGCAATTAAAAACCATAACATGATAAAAATTGAAGCATTTATATTTTGTAAAATATCTTTCCATCAAACAAACTTATTAGTATTAATATTATATTGGCCATATCCAGGTCTTTGATTTTTTTTTTCTTAGATTGTGGATCTTAACAGCATTTCTGCATCCGTATCCATCTCTGTATCAATGTCTCAGTATCAAAGAACTGAACATGAATCTCAGCCACTATACGACAAAAAGCAGTTCTAAGTTGGTAGAAAAACCAATTTGAAGAAACTCATGGGTTCTGCAAGTTCACTACAATTAAAAGAGATGGAGAAAAAGAAAAAAAGAAAATTTCCCTAGGACGAATGGAAAGACTCATTGAACAAGCCAGTGCATTTGGCATTCTAATATTACACAAAGTTATCAAATCTAATGTAGTTCCTTGTTCATCTCATCCACAAAATTTCCATTAGCTTATTTTTATGCATATGAAAGAACCCTTTCAAATTAACATTGGTTATCTACCAATGTTAAATGCCGACCCCAACTAGTTTGGGACAAAGGCTTAGTTGAGTTATCCTTCAAAAAAAAAAAGGCATATTTGAGTTGAGTTGAGTGTATCTACTAATGTTAAATAAAGATAAGGGAATTTTGCAGTTGTACAGGTTACAGCTCCCCAAACAGAACACAGAGATCATGTGATGCCCTAAGCCTCTTCCCTGAAACACTACCCTGCTAACTATCATTGAAAAAAGAAATTCAAATAGTGATTTGCAGTTGTAATTTGTATAAAAAAGGCTGGGGTAATATTGTCATTTTACTTAAATACACAAACAGCCGTCTATATTTCATAAATCCAAAGAGTGATTCCTAGTTGTGGCTAGAGTAATATTGTCATTTTAGAACAAGAATCCCTTGTGTTTTGGCCACTTCATTTTATCTTTTTCAGAAAATAAGTAAAAATGAGTCACTGAGTCAGTTGATTTTTTTTCAAGAAGCCTTGAAAGTGGGGATTTAAAATATCCCCCCCACCCCTCCCTCTTTTAGTACTTTCGTTTTTTTTTTTTAGATTTAACATTCCTTTTAGGAAAAACTATTGACTTGACTGATAACTTGATCAAAGTCTGAGTCAAAGGCTCCAATTTTAAACCTCTAAACAATGTCTTCTAATGCCAAACGACAAACTAACAGCAAAATTCAGAATTTTCTAAAAGAAAATCTGAAACTTTGAGAGATGAGACATAAAGCATTCATCTTGTTTTAAGAAGTCACAACAAATTATAGGGGAAGTAAAAGAGAGGAAAACTAGCGTCCATCATGAAAGATGTAAATATAATATTATTTGATAAAATTATTCAAACATATATACTTATTAAAAAATAACTTACAGAGTATTTTGTTTAAAGAGAAATAATCAGTACAGAAACTAACTTACCTCCGGGAATTTTCTGAAATATAGGTACAAATATAACACTCGCTAGCAATAACCATAGCATGTCAAATAGGGAAGCTTCCTCTTCATTTATCTGGGAAGAAATGAGAGCATTACTCATTGGTCTCATGAAACATCCAAAGATAATCAACTTGGAACCAGGAAGAAAAAGAAACAACCAGCTAAGGGTGAAGGACTCATAAAAGAGATGTCAGTCCTAAGCGACATCAAAATTTCAGATGTGAAATAAGCATGTACCTCTTGATGGGGTAACATCTCAATCAGTTTCTTCACTTTCCTAGGAAATCTCCGTATCTCTCTGACCAGAGGCTTCGCAGTTGAAGTTACTTCCTCGATACCAGTCGTAATGATATCTGGCTGTTGAAGCAACTGAGAACTCCTCTCCAGCCGGTTATTAAGAAAGATGGCACTGTTATAAATTGTTATCCTTATGATTAGAAGACAGTTCTTTTATGGCCAAAAGTCATAAGTGAAAAAAAAATTATAACAAAGGGACAGAGAGAGAGGAAGAAAAAATAATTCAGCAAATGAAGCACGTGTTAAGAATGATGCATGAATAATTGAATACCAATCAGTTTTGAAAGAAGATGTTTTACCAACTGGATAGGTAGACCTGCCTACATAGAACAACTTGTTTCCTTTCCATGGATAAAAATCATAGGAGGACAATTAAAATAATACTAGATATTGAACATGCATATAAACACTGAGAAAGAAGTCCACAAATCAATCACTACGCCAAGTCGACTTGGTTATAGCCCTAGCGAGTAATAAAAAGTCTTTTAACTTGCCGTAGTAAAGTTGTATGATACCTTGAGCAAGCTCTTTCCCAAGAATAAGTTTCAAACATTGCATAAAACCAAGCAACCAACACCTTTTTTCCCTTTCTTCCTGTTTTTTTCTTGAGAAATAATGGGCCAACCCCTTTCCTACCTAAAACGTCTGCTAGCTCACAACCCTCACAGGAGAAAGAGAGACAGAGAATGGACACCATGATGGCATGCTTTCTATCTTTAGCATTTCAAAATGCTCTTTATTTTCTTGAGCTACCTAAAAGAACCTAATCTACATTAGTCAATTTCTAGTGGTCCAGTTTACACTTTGATTTTCAATTAATTTTATTTTTTTTAATTTAGCTATATGATCTGTGGACACGAATTTGTGTGTCAAGTCTCGACACAGATACGAGGTGTCTAACCAACCACTAAAAATCTACAAACAGAGACACGCCCATACGCGTAGTTGCATATAAAATTACTGATTACTAATCATAATTTGCAACAAACTAAATATGGTATTCATTTAACAAACTAATCAATCTTAGGGTTAAGCACTTATAAGTCATAAAGAAACATGGGATAATCAAATAACAGAGCCTTCATAAATCTAATCTACTTACCTTCCATCTCTAATATACATCAACAAAGAGAGACCAATATGATACAATGAATATAATATTAGAATTTATTGTTTGTGTTGGGTTTAAGAGACCAACAAACTAAATACGACATTCATAAATCTAATCTACTTATCTTCAGTCTCTAAGAAGCATTTAACAAACAAAGAACACCAGCAAGGTCTTGTAAAGATGATGAATACGACTTAATGGATTCCACTACTGTCTATTGACATGAATTTATCAGCTAATGCATGAAAATGAAGCTTCCAGAACAGTTACACCATTTTTTAATAGGTAAGCTGAGATTGAACCTCCGACCTCAAGGTTGAAGAACCAAGGTGTATTTACCCCATAGGGATATCTTGGTCATTACCCAAAATAATCAAGAAGGAAAAGAGGGGAGAAGATGTTTCATGTTTTGTGAAAATTAACTCAAAACCTCTCTCTCTCTCTCTCTCTCTCTCTCTCTCTCTCTCTCTCTCTCTCATGTAAATATTTACATGGCATCAGAGCCACCCATCAGATCCAAATCGTCCATGTGATGGAACACAACATCAATAGGTTGTGCCCGTAAAATCATTTCCATAGGCTGATCCTAGCCCTCCAATCTATAGAGGTTTCCATAATTAAAAAAGCATAAAGGAGGGGGGCAGGATTGGAATTATGTGGCTTTAATGGGTGCCATTGTTAAAAAGCATAAAGGAGGGGGTAGGATTGAAAATATGTGGGTTGAATGGGTGCCTTTGTTAAAAAAAGTCAAAAAAAGTGATGTGTAATTCTCATAGAATTTTGGGAGAAATTCAAATAATTCTCCTTTTCTCTTCTGCTATATACAATACTAGTAAAAAAGCCCCGTGCGATGCACGGGCCGACAAAGAATTGTACAGACCACATCATAGGTTGATCTAAACCGTCCATGTGATGGAACACAACATAAATAGGTTGTGCCCGTAAAATAATTTTCATCGGCTGATCCTAGCCCTCCAATCTATAGAGGTTTCCATAATTGTTGTTCCTCTTAAGGTGCCCAGAATTTGTCAATATTTTTACAGGTGTCCTGCATTCGCAATATCAAACTTTCCGTAATTTGACCCGAACATAGTGAATAAGGAAAAGTAGTTTTTTCATCATCGTTAGGGGTGCAACTTGGGTCTCAACCCGACCCAACCCGAGGAACCCATATTTTCCAACCCAACCCGACCCAACCCGATTTCCAATTCGGGTTGGGTTGGGTCGGGTTGACCCAATTTGATATGGTACCAATTGTTGACCACCTCAACTCAAGCCGGGGTTGTTTTGGATTTTGAGAACCAATAGTGAGTCACCAATAATCAGTTTTTAACTCACAATCGGTTCATAAAATCCAAACCAAACAAGGACTAACAATTAACAAGGGAAATGTTATCCGCACTACTATATTTTGATGATCACACTCCTCACTTTATTAAAGTACGGTATGGCCCGCACCATAGGATTATCCAAACCGTCCATTGTGGACTATGGAGACTATTTCAATGTTGAAAAAGAAAAACACATATACATAACTTCTTCAGATGGAACCCAAATTCGGGTTTCGGGTCGAGTCGGGTTGCCCGACAGCCCAACCCGACCCGACCCGACCCGATTTCCAATTCGGGTTGATTTTTCCCAACCCAACCCAACCCGATTTGTGAAAAGCTTAACCCGACCCAGCCCAAATTCGGGTTGAACCCGTCGGGTTTGGGTTGAACCCGACCCGCGTGGGAACATCCAAGTAACAACGATGGTTTCAAATTATATATAGTGCTAATGTCCTCACTACCATATTTTATAATGGCACTACTCACCGTATTTTGATGATCGCGCTCCTCACTTTATTAAAATGCATGGTATGGCCCGTACCATAGGATGATCCAAACCGTCCATTAGATGGGCCACTGCCTACATAGGTTATGCCCCACTGCCTTCATAGGTTGATCTGAACCCTCCGATCTATAGAGGGTTATAGGTTGATCCAAGCCGTCCATGTGATGGAACACAACATCAATCGGTTGTGCTCGTAAAATCATTTCCATAGGTTGATCCTAGCCCTCCAATCGATATAGGCTGATCCTAGCCCTCCAATCGATAGAGGTTTCCATAATTGTTGTTCCTCTTCAGGTGCCTCAAATCCGTCAAATATTTTGCAAGTGTCCTGCATGAGGAATATAAAGTAGTTCTTTCGTCATTGTCATAAGTCTTTACCACTTCTTGGTAGTTTTTTTCCGTAATTGTCATAGATAGGTACCTTGTGTCGGTACTTTTAGTATGTAGATTACGATTTTACCCTCAAATAATTTCTCATAGAGATAGATGTTAAATATCAGCAAAGGGGTTAATGGTAAAAGAGTAATGCTGACGTGTAAATCCCAAATAAAAAGAAAAGAAATTTCTTTTTCCTCCCGCTATATTGTAGTACTAGTAAAAAAAACCCGTGTGATGCACGGACCGACAAAGAACAGTACGGACCACATCATAGGTTGATCCAAACCGTCCATGTGATGGAACACAACATCAATAGGTTGTGCCCGTAAAATCATTTCCATAGGCTGATCCTAGCCCTCCAATCTATAGAGGTTTCCATAATCTGTTGTTCATCTGAAGGAGCCCGGAATTTGTAAATATTTTAACAGGTGTGCGGAATTCGTAATATCCTCAAAAAATTAATAAGGAAAAGTAATTTTTTCGTAATTATCATATTTTGTACCTCTTCTTTGTAGTTTTTTCCGTAATTGTCATATCCAGGTACCCGTTGTCCGTAATTTCCCTCCAAACTTTACTACGTAATGATTATTATTGCTAGCTTCTTTCTTTACGTATTACTGCTGGCAACCTTTCAAGAAATAGTATTTTCGTGCAGTTTTTCATCACATCTAATAAGACAAATCTCTGAATACATACAATTGCAAAGGATGGGCGAGACATAGCGTTTGGAGAAGGTGGCTAGCAAATAAAGATTCGAAATTACCAGCGAGGTGTTAATGCCACAGATTTTGCAAATAATTCTGAACATTCATACCTTTTTTACCCTCACATAGATAGTATGTACAAATATGTGGGGAGGGCAAAAAACGGTAAAAATCATCCACATTGACGTGTTAAATGGACAAAATTCTCTCATTTTCTCTTCTGCTATATATATATATATATATATATATATATATATATATATATATATATATATGAGGAAATGGTTTGTGTGCAGCTGCACAGATAGCTTATCTGTGCATGGCTGCCACAAACCATGGGGGGGCCAAATTTTTGGAGGGATCCAAAGCAATCATTTGGAAGGCCCTTCCATGGATAGGGTGTGTACCAAAAATCAGCCCTATAGGATCATCCTAACCCTGCCATTTGTGGAGGGAAAAAATGGGTAGAGACAGTGTCTGTGCATTTTCCCCTCCAACTTCGATTGGGTTAGGATGATCCTATAGGGCTGATTTTTGGTACACACCCTATCCATGGAAGGGCCTTCCAAATGAATGCTTTGGATCCCTCCAAAAATGTGCCCCCCCCATGGTTTGTGGCAGCCATGCACAGATAAGCTATCTGTGCAGCTGCACACAAACTATTTCCTCTCTCTCTCTCTCTCTCTCTCTCTCTCTCTCTCTCTCTCTCTCTCTATATATATATATATATATATATATATATATATATATATATATTTGATTGGTAAGCTGGGATTGAACCTCCGACCTCTAGGTAAAAGAACTAAGCCTTTACCATTGAGCTAGAGGGCTCAATCCCTAGCCACTCTAACTTTCGTGTTTTAGTGCTACCTCTATTTTCCCTAGTTGAAGTGGTTAGTGAAATCTATACTTTTCTTTGCTATGGGAACTGTGAAACAACAAGTTACTCCAAAAGCTTAATCTGTTGGAGATGGTGTTATTAAATCTTTTATACTTTAACACTCCCCTTCACGTGTGGCCCCTCCTTTTTAAGGTTGGTCTACAAGTGGCCCCTCTTTTGGGTTTGGCCATTGAATGTGGATTTTCTCTATCACGGAGGTTTGAACTCAGAACCTTTGCTCTGATACCATGTGAAACAACCAGTTACTCCCAAAGCTTAAGGTGTAGGAGATGGTGTTATTAAATATTTTATACGTTAACAGGAACTAAAGTAAACAAATGATTTGGTCATTCAAATGACATCCATTAGGCTCTGTTTACTTGCTTTCGTTTGGGTGGAAAAGAAAAGAAATTGCCACTTTTTTTCCCAGGAAACCTAATTTAGTGGTGTTCTGTCGCTTTCTTGAGAAATGGTTTTTTCAGACGTGGAAATCAAAACTAATGACGTGGAAAATGCCTTTTCTTTCATAAGTGAGAAACACGATTCCTCCAAAAACGAGAGGAAATCGGTTTCTTTCTTATGCAAAAAACCCTATCGGGCTCCGCCTCGACTCTTCCTCGCTCGAAGACAGTAGGTCTTCGCGTGAAACCCTATCAGGTATGCCAATCCTCTCTCTCTCTCTCTCTCTCTCTCTCTCTCTCTCTCTCTCTCTCTCTCTCTCATCTATTTTTTCATTTTGTTTCCTTTTTGATTTCCTGTTATGGGGTTTTGGTTTTTTCATGGGGTTTCTATCGGAAATGGTACTCCATCTTCTCCATCTTCATCTTCTTCGCTTTTTTAGGGTTAGGGTTAGGGTTTTGATTTTGGGATTTTTAGTGCTAGGGTTAGGTTTTTGATTTATGAAAGGGAACTCCATCTGAAATGTGAACCTCGCTTCTACATTTTGAAATGGGTCTGCATCTTCGTCAGATTTTTTAGGGTTTGGGTTTTAATTTCTGTTTTTTAGGGTTAGGATTTTGATTTTCCAGTTTTCTGTTTCTCTGGGATTATAGGCAACTGAACGGCCACATGACAGGTTTCCCATCACAGTTTCTTTTCCTTTCTTTTCCATTTTCCACATCAGATTATTTTCTTTTCTTTTCTTTTCTTTCGCATAAAAAACAAGTGAACGGATCCTTAATGAACCTGTGTGAGGAGCTGGATATCTATATTTTTATAAGTAAAGCTGCGATTGAACCATCAACCTCCAGGTTGACGAACAAAGCCTTAACCATTGAGCTAGAGGCTCAGTCCCTCATTTAAAAGGTGGTGGTCCAATTAAGTCCATCACTGACTGAGGGTGTTTTTGGGAACAAGGAGTTGGATATCTATCAACCCTCGTCCACAGATATTAAAGCTATGAGAAAACACCGCAAAGATATGAGTGTTGTTAAATTTCTTATGGGTCTTTGACCAAAATATGGACCTGTTCATTGACAGATTCTTGGAGGTAGTGCACTTCCTAACCGGAAGCCTTTTCTCGGATTCAATGCTCTACATCTTCTGATCCCAATGGTGGATCGATTGGTGATAGATCTGCACTAGCGATGCAAGGGAGGGCTGGTCATGGCCATGGAGGTGGTGATCGGTTTGGCTGTGGTGCAAGCCATGAGATAGGAGGAGGTATAAGTGCATTGGCCGAGGTGGTAGAAGTGCTGGCCGTAGTCAAAGGGAGTGCTCACATTGTGGCGTTGAGAGCCGCACGGTTGAATATTGTTGGGATCTATACAAGAAACCTCCCAGATTTGCCAATCATGCTTCATTTGGTGATGGTGGTGATGGATCACACGTATCCACTTCTGGTTCTGGACAGGCTACTACTCAGGGCACTACTACTTTGGTTAAGGTAGAATTTACACTAAGTTAACTCGTCTTCATGACACCTTGCAACATTAGTCCATTGCGAGTCCATACAGGTAATGCTTCGGTGTGTCTTCCTTCTATATCTAGACCTTGAGTCATTGACTCGAGAGTTTCCAACCACATGACAGGCACTTCAGGTATCTTTTCGCCATTCCAATCTTGTTCTGCTAATAATGGTATCCTTGTTATCGTATGTCATCTACAGCATCTGGCCCTAGTGCATCTATCCAATACCAATCCATAATAGAATTCATCAAAGAATTTCAGGATATCCCCTTTCACAAACGACCAACATGATTGGAAGAATGCTAAACAAAAACCATCAGGACCAGGGGCCTTATCCTTACTGATAGAGAACACTCCTTTTTCAATCTCCTCCTCTTCGAATGGCTTCTCCAACAAGGCTCTCTGGGCCTAACTCAACTGGTCAAACTCCAAACCCTCCAGAGAGGGTCTAATGATACCATCAGACGAATACAATGAAGAGTAAAAATCCAAGATCACTTCAGTAACCTCATCCTTCGCCGATACTGAATTTCCATTATCAACCAAAGACTCAATCCTGTTTCGCCTTCTCCGAGCACTGGCCATAGCATGAAAATAAGCCGTATTTTTATCCCCTTCCTTTAACCACCTCACTCTCGACTTTTGCCTCCAGGTAATTTCCTCATGAAGCATAATTCCTTTGTGCTCTTCCTTCAATCTTCCCAATCCCTCCCTTGAAAAAACACTTCCTAAACCAGATTCTTCCAACAACGATAATTCCCCAATTCTGTTTTCCAACCAAACTTTTCCACTCGAGTCAGCTAGTCTCCTTTCCGCCACCCATTCCTTTAGCTTTTTCTTTACATGTCTAAGCTTCCTACCAATAACCACATCAGCTGGGCCCTCACACTTATATGATTCCCACCAACCACCCAATATTTCCTTCATATTGAGGGATTGTAGCCACGCTATCTCAAACCTGAAAGGAGGAGGACCCCAAGACTCCAATCTGGGGTCCAATAAAAGGGGACAATGGTCAGATACCGAATGAACAAGAGCCTTTTGGTATACCTCCGGAACCAAATTCATCCAATCAGGGCATATAAGGAACCTATCAATCCTACTATGGCTGCCTGCTCTACTCCAAGTATAAATAGCTCTTGATAATGGTAAATCAATTAAACCATGGTTTGAAACGAATTCTGCAAAGGCAGCCATATTCTGATTAACTCTCCGACATCCTAACCTCTCACACACCTGCCTAATTTCATTAAAGTCGCCCCCAATACACCATGGGAGGGGCCACCTAGCTCTCACATAGTTAAGTTCCTCCCACAACAAACCCTTGTCCGCCCATAATGTAGGACCATACACCCCAAAAACAAACACAAAGTCTCAACTTCCACCCTACGAAGAGCAATAGATAATGAGAACCTTCCATTCCAATCGTCAGACAAAACCCAAATAGATTCATCCCAAGCTATTAAGATTCCCCCCGACACCCCAATGGCTCCAACAAATGAGAAACCCCACTCCAACCTCACACCTAGGCTTCTAATAATATTCTTGTCAATAACCTCCATCTTTGTTTCTTGAATACAAATAAGATCTTGTTTTAATTTGTAACGACCCGATTCCGTCAAGTCGCTACGAGCAAAAGAACAACGCAAAAATCATGGAAATTTTTCTTCTTTTTTTTTTTATAATCAACAATCACGACAAAAATCTTATTTCAAATTAAATTAGTCTACCATAACAAGAGGTCCTTTCAATACTCATACTTCAAATGAAAGATAAAGTTTTAATCACTAAAGTTCAAACTAAAGAAAGTCCCAACAAAAATAAAAATAGAAAATAACGCAAGACGTCATAGCGCAATAATCCATGAAGCGAAATCTCCGATCACACGATCCCTTATCCCATGGTTTCTTCGTTTGCAAATGCTCCGTCATCTAAAGCCTCAACCCCTGTGGTGGAGGAAACAACGTTAGAACAGCTTCCTCCAGAGACTGAGCGGAGTAAGAGAAACAATATAAAAAGTGCATACAATTTAATCCAAATCCTTAGCAATATCTAGAAACAATAATAACGACTGAAAATGAATTACACTATCCATGGCAATATAATAAAAATGAGTGACAATGATTCAAGTTTATACTACGTATGCAACGATTATGTAAATTGAGACAGCACATTCCCCAGGTACATCCGGCATTTCCCCAGTTTACTTTGCTGTCAGTTCTTTTCTGACTTTCTCCTTTTTGCCGGTGTCCTTGCCGCACGACTACCCACTACCCCTGTCCAAAGGTAGTGGCGTTATGGACTCGGATTTCGGTCTCGCATTTAATGCCGAGCCGTTTCGGGGATACTATCCATTTTGGATGGTTTGCCAACGAAAGGCTGTACACGCTTCTCGCGTTGGCCTTTGGACCTTAGGTCTCAGGATGATACCACCACACCCTTAGTTTCCCCTTCACTCTCCCCCATGTATGACATGCAATTAGAAATTTTAAGGTACATTACCTTTGTCTTCTTTCCTGCATTCTTTCGCATAAGGTTTAGAACAATTTATTTTTCATTTCATTTCATTCCAGGTAAGCAAGTATAATTAAGCTAAGCAGGTATCAATAAGACAAAATTTTATAAATAGAACTACATTGCATATGACAGTTATATTGGAAACCATTACAAAGCAAGGTCTAGCTGTCACCTGCCTTAACTTACGAATGGGGAAGAATGGACGGTTGCTGATAGGTAGTGGAGTGTGATAGTCCTGGAGTCAAGTGATAGAACATAACAGTGTCAATTTTTTTTTTATGTTTAAGTTTTCAAAAATACGTACAGGTACTACGTTGAGGCCCTATCTTAGGTGAAACTCATGCACATAGACATACCATTGCTGTCTTATCTTTGGACAGGAAGGAGATAGACCCGGAGAAGACTCTTGCTGCCCTGTTTGAGGGCATAAAACACGCACACAAAAACACATGACTGCTGCCCTGTTTTGAGGGCATAAAACTCACACACAGAAAAACATCATCGCTGCCCTGTTTGAGGGCATAAAACACGCACACAAAAATAGAACATTGTTGTCCCGTTTTTAGAATATAAACTACGCATATGAATGACGTAGAACCTGTCCAGTTTTAACACACGAAAACATGCATATATCTGACTCTAAATCTTTTCAGTTTTGATACATAGAAACACACATATAACGGTCTTTAAATCTATCCAATTTTAATATATAATAAAAATGCATATAACTGATCTTAAATCTGTCTAGTTTTGATACGTAAAAACACCTATCAACTGTACACAAATCTGGTCCGTTTTGGGACCAAGGAAACACGTGTCAACAGGGTACAAATCTGGCCCGTTTTGGGACCTATAGAACATACATTAACAGGGTATAAATCTGGACCGTTTTGGGACCTATAGAACATACATTAACAGGGTATAAATCTGGATCGTTTTGGGACCTATAGAACATACATTAACAGGGTATAAATCTGGTCCATTTTTGGACCAAGGAAACACTATAAGATAAGGAAAGTAATAAGGGTACGTACTTGGATGGATCTAGGGTATAAGGAGAATCAAGTGTAAAGCTCTTCTTCTTCTTCTTCTTCTTCTTCTTCTTCTTCTTTCTTTTCTTTGTTTCTTCCTCTCTCCCTCACTTGGGCGTCCAGAAATTTGGACGTGGGAGAGAGTCCAAGTTTCTTATATTCTTCTCTTCTTTGTTGTAGTTTTGGTTGCCTTTCTAAATTTGAATTGCAGGATCTCTTGAATCTTTCTACTAATCTATTCAATATAGTTACTTAGCCTTTAAGTAACTCAATCACATCCTTGATTTCCCAATGGACCACAAAATATAGACAATATATAAAAGAGAATGAAGGAGATATGGCAGTTGCTCACAATCAAATCCCTTGATTTCCCAATGAGTTGGGCGTCCCACTATTATTGGGATTTGATTGCTCATATTCCAAAATCACAAGATCTTATCTTTTAAGAAATCTGCTATAATTTAGAGATTTTGAATTTCACATAAGTAAATCTACCATACCAAAAGAGGCGTATAAGATTCCTTTCAAAGTGGATATCAAATCTCCAAAAAGAAAAAGAATCTTTCCCTTCCCAACATTCCTAACTTATTTATCATACAATCATTGTTACTTACCCTAATTATATATATATATATATATATATATATATATATATATAATTAGTAGTTTTGCAATGCTATTACTAATTAAAAGCAAAGTATACAAATTCAATGGAATATTGAAAAGATTTTAGGTGGACCCACACCATATGCACGTTTTCTTATACAAGGGAAAACGTGGGTTTCTTCCCATCACTTTTAATACAAAAAAAATTTCCACGTTTTAAGTGATATTTTTCACAGAAATTATTTTTACAACAAGACTTATTTTCTTTTCTCAATTAGAGAATTTAGATATAACTTTCAATAGCCATAGATTCTAAGATCTATGGATCAAAACAAATTAAAGGGAAAAGAGTGATTATAACTAAGATCTAGGGTTGATCATTGATGGATCGTTGATCCCCACCCTTGAAAATACATTCACTGATCCAATGGTCTAAATCTTAGAGTTTTGAAAGAAGAAGAATCGCAGTCATTACAATATGCAGCGTACACCCTTGTGCAATATTGTCTCTGATAGTTTGGTTGGCACTGAAAGCAATATAGATCCCAGTCCTTATTCTCATGATCATGCATCGTGGCTTCCTGATATAGTAAACAAACTAAATCGTATGCCGTTGGATTCGATTTCTTATTCCACTTTTCAAGAGGTTCAAAATGCTGAGGCTGCGACTTCAAATTTAGTGGGGGATAATTCTAGAAAGGAGGTCCTAGATGTGTCGGTGGAGCATACGGTTGAAATTAGCCACAAACTTGGATTGATTTATGCTGGTCCTATGGATGAGTATAGGGATATGATTAGAGCAGCGGAAATTAGGGATGCAGAGGTATCAAGTAATATAAAGAGTCATCCTAATATGTCATGTAAGAAAAAGATGAGGGAATTGGCCAGGTTGAAATCCGAGGTGAATTATGGTGAGGTTGATGTCGGCATAGAACCAATCAGCTCTACGTCTGGAAGAAAAAAGAGTGCAAGGAAGGGGAGGAAGTCTTTTAAACTTGTTTCCCTATGAAGATTTTATCTTGGGAATGTAAATGGGTTGGGTACTATGGAAAAAAGGGGGCACAAGTAAGAGGGTTAGTAAAAAAATTATGTAATGACTGCGATTCTTCTTCTTTCAAAACTCTAAGATTTAGACCATTGGATCAGTGAATCTATTTTCAAGGGTGGGGATCAACGATCCATCAATGATCAACCCTAGATCTTAGTTATAATCACTCTTTTCCCTTTAATTTGTTTTGATCCATAGATCTTAGAATCTATGGCTATTGAAAGTTATATCTAAATTCTCTAATTGAGAGAAGAAAATAAGTCTTGTTGTAAAAATAATTTCCGTGGAAAAATATCATTTAAAACGTCAAAAAAAATTTTGTATTAAAAGTGATGGGAAGAAACCCACGTTTTCCCTTGTATGGGAAAACGTGCATATGGTGTGGGTCCACCTAAAATCTTCTCAATAATCCATTGAATTTGTATAATTTGCTTTTAATAAGTAATAGCATTGCAAAACTACTAATTATAAATAGGGTAAGTAACAATGATTGTATGATAAATAAGTTAGGAATGTTGGGAAAGGAAAGATTCTTTTTCTTTTTGGAGATTTGATATCCACTTTGAAAGGAATCTTATACGCCTCTTTTGGTATGGTAGATTTACTTATGTGAAATTCAAAATCTCTAAATTATATCAGATTTCTTAAAAGATAAGATCTTGTGATTTTGGAATATGAGCAATCAAATCCCAACAATAATGGGACGCCCAACTCATTGGGAAATCAAGGGATTTGATTGTGAGCAACTGTCATATCTCCTTCATTATCTTTTATATATTGTCTATATTTTGTGGTCCATTGAGAAATCAAGGATGTGATTGAGTTACTTAAAGGCTAAGTAACTATATTGAATAGATTAGTAGAAAGATTCAAGGGATCCTGCAATTCAAATTTAGGAAAGCAACCAAAACTACAACAAAGAAGAGAAGAATATAAGAAACTTGGACTCTCTCCCACATCCAAATTTCTGGACGCCCAAGTGAGAGAGAGAGGAAGAAAGAAAGAAAAGAAAGAAGAAGAAGAGCTTTACACTTGATTCTCCTTATACCCTAGATCCATCCAAGTAAGTACCCTTATTACTTTCCTTGTCTTATAGTGTTTCCTTGGTCCAAAAACGGACCAGATTTATACCCTGTTAATGTATGTTCTATAGGTCCCAAAACAGTCCAGATTTATACCCTGTTAATGTATGTTCTATAGGTCCCAAAACGGTCCAGATTTATACCCTGTTAATGTATGTTCTATAGGTCCCAAAACGGTCCAGATTTGTACCCTGTTGACACGTGTTTCCTTGGTCCCAAAACGGACCAGATTTGTGTACGGTTGATAGGTATTTTTACGTATCAAAACTAGACAGATTTAAGATCAGTTATATGCATTTTTATTATATATTAAAATTGGACAGATTTAAAGACCGTTATATGTGTGTTTCTATGTATCAAAACTGAAAAGATTTAGAGTCAGATATATGCATGTTTTCATGTGTTAAAACTGGACAGGTTCTACGACATTCATATGCGTAGTTTATATTCTAAAAACGGGACAGCAGTGTTCTATTTTTGTGTGCGTGTTTTATGCCCTCAAACAGGGCAGCAATGATGTTTTTCTGTGTGTGAGTTTTATGCCCTCAAAACAGGGCAGCAGTCATGTGTTTTTGTGTGCGTGTTTTATGCCCTCAAACAGGGCAGCAAGAGTCTTCTCCGGGTATATCTCCTTCCTGTCCAAAGAGAAGACAGCAATGGTATGTCTATGTGCATGAGTTTCACCTAAGATAGGGCCTCAACGTAGTACCTGTACGTATTTTTGAAAACTTAAACATAAAAAAAAAATTGACATTGTTATGTTCTATCACTTGACTCCAGGACTATCACACTCCACTACCTATCAGCAACCGTCCATTCTTCCCCATTCGTAAGTTAAGGCAGGTGACAGCTAGACCTTGCTTTGTAATGGTTTCCAATATAACTGTCATATGCAATGTAGTTCTATTTATAAAATTTTGTCTTATTGATACCTGCTTAGCTTAATTATACTTGCTTACCTGGAATGAAATGAAATGAAAAATAAATTGTTCTAAACCTTATGCGAAAGAATGCAGGAAAGAAGACAAAGGTAATGTACCTTAAAATCCCTAATTGCATGTCATACATGGGGGAGAGTGAAGGAGAAACTAAGGGTGTAGTGGTATCATCCTAGAACCTAAGGTCCAAAGGCCAACGCGAGAAGCGTGTACAGCCTTTCGTTGGCAAACCATCCAAAGGGATAGTATCCCCGAAACGGCTCGGCATTAAATGCGAGACCGAAATCCGAGTCCATAACGCCACTACCTTTGGACAGGGGTAGTGGGTAGTCGTGCGGCAAGGACACCGGCAAAAAGGAGAAAGTCAGAAAAGAACTGACAGCAAAGTAAACCAGGGAAAAGCTGGATGTACCTGGGGAATGTGCTGTCTCAATTTACATAATCGTTACATACGTAGTATAAACTTGAATCATGGTCACTCATTTTTATTATATTGCCATGGATAGTGTAATTCATTTTCAGTCGTTATTATTGTTTCTAGATATTGCTAAGGATTTGGATTAAATTGTATGCACTTTTTATATTGTCTCTCTTACTCCGCTCGGTCTCTGGAGGACCCTGCCCTAACGTTGTTTCCTCCACCACAGGGGTTGAGGCGTTAGATGGCGGAGCATTTGCAAACGAAGAAACCATGGGATAAGGGATCGTGTGATCGGAGAGTTCGCTTCATGGATTCTTGCGCTATGACGTCTTGCGTCATTTTCTATTTTTATTTTTGTCGAGACTTTCTTTAGTTTGAACTTTAGTAATTAAAACTTTACCTTTCATTTGGAGTATGAGTATTGAAAGGACCTCTTGTTATGGTAGACTTATTTAATTTGAAATAAGATTTTTGTCGTGATTGTTGATTATAAAAAATAAAAAAAATAAAAAAAATTTCATGATTTTTGCGTTGTTCTTTTGCTCGTAGCGACTTGACAGAATCGGGTCGTTACACACATCAACATCAGAATAGGAATAAACATTACCCAAAACAGAATTTAAAATTGAAGTACCTTCTCTGGGCTTGACGCAGAGGCCGCTAACCCCCAACTCCAGTTGTGGCAATCTGCTGTAGACCATGTTAGGATGATTCTCCACTGCAAAAGATGGGAAATTATGGTTCACCCTATATGATAACATATCTCCCCACCGAACAGCGTCTGGAGCCAAAGATCTGAGATCCCGTAAAAATGGAGGTTTTGAGACCTTCTCAAGAAGATCTTTAAACCGTCTCCTCCCCAGAACACTTCTGGATTCCCCCAATCTGGCAGCTTAAAGGAATTAAACCCAGGTGACGACCCAAGATAGGACTCTTTGGATTTGTTCCGCAGACCACACATTACTTTTCGATGTCCAAATGATGCATCCACAAACTCCGATGAATCGAAATTCAGGGTAGTTACAACTTCCTTTAAATTTACGCCCCTAAGAATCCGAGAAATTTTCTTGCACGTGGACGAGTGTCTGACACTCATCCGACCTCCAAATTGGCTTCGCTCCACTGAGATCTCCCAGTGAATTTCCAAACTCAATTCCCTGTCTCCCAATCCTCCACTTTGAGGGGTATAGAAAATATTCTTATCAGGTGTAGATTGCAGTTCCAGATAGACGCCTTCATCCGAGTCCTCTTTTGAGCCCGAGAAGGCCCGGTCCAAGCTCCGAAAGTGAGTGGACCAAGGTCCAGCACTACTTCTCCTTGAGGAGACGAAATATGGGTCCACCTTTCTCCTTCTTTATTAACAGGAGAGCGATAAGGCTGGCCCACATCAGAATCTTCAAAAAAATAAAAATGATGTAATGTAGAGAGAGCTTTTAGAATGTCATCATAACTATTAATTGCAGCAGGAGGGTCCACCATAGTCTCGGCACAAATTTCGGCACCACACAAGCTCCTCCATCTGTACCCAGCTGGCGACACATCTCTTTGAATTTCAAACACCGCTCCATGTGGACCCGGGCTTTCTTGCGCTCCATTCAGCGTTCGATAGCCATGGAGGCTATCGTGAGCCGAACCCACCGTCTCTGCTATCTGCAACCCAAGATCAACAACATCATTCTCCTCCGCTGTAAGCATCCTCTTCTCCCCCAAAAACGGATCCATCGAGAAAGAGCTCTCATATAACGATGTGCCCTCATCTCCACCGACGCCACCCTCTTCATTTTCAGAGATCTGCTCTGATTCCCAGTCTGAGTCTGAGACCTCTATGAACTCCATTTTCACTAGGATCCATCTAACAGAGCCATCTATCGACACTTGGATGGTTATCTCTTTGCTAATTTCCCCAGCTGTAGAAATTAAGAGTCTAGCACAAGAATACCCCCCACCAGCTTGGCAAGATGGATCAGACTCTACCACTTTCCCAATTTTCTCACCAATCCTTCTAAAGTTATCCTCACACCATGCCTCAGGAGGTACACCAAAAATACACCAACACTGGTTCTTACCTTCCTTAGGAAATCTGTTAGCCCATAGAAGGAGCTCAACAAACGGAGAGTTTCTGGCCTTCAACCAGTTTGATATAAGCTGAGTGCTGTCAATACCCATTCGAGGGGAAATTAACACGTCCAATGCAGAAATTTTGAATACCGCAACATAACAATTGAATCCACTTCTTCGATTAAGCCATCGCTCAAAAGCCATGATATCACCAGTCCATCCTGGTTTGATTCTCCCCCAAATGCCAATATCAGCGTTGCTTATTGATTTAAGGGGTACCGATTCAATGTTGTAGGCTATTCCTTCCGATATTGTCTGATATGCAATGATTTCACACAGATCTGATACCTCCGTTTCCGAGGTTACATTACCCTTCCTACTCCTCGAACCCACTTCAAGAGAAGACGGGAAATTGAAGTCCTGGCGCGACCATATCTTGTTACACTTCCAGCACTCCGATCTTCTCCGGAAAATTTTGAAGCCGCACCGGCAACACCTCCAATCCCCAAAATCACCTTCCTTTCGCCTCTGGGATACTCTTTCAATCCTTTTTTCCTTCTTGCTCTTCACATAGATCCATCGGTTCTCATAGTTCCTTCCCCACCTGTTGGTACTGCCACGAAATCCCCAAAAAAATTTTATCCTTTCCCGATTTGCATCACCTCCAACACCGAGCGGTACCAGATTCGCACCTGATGCGAAGTTTTTCCCGTTCTTCACCATTTTAGAGCTCAAAAAAACTCGTATATTGGTTTGTTCACAAGTTGTCGCCTGGTCATGACAAGCTAGAACTTCATGATATTAAATGTGTTTTCCTTGGTTACTCTCATATGCAAAAGGGTTTTAAGTGTTAGGATCCTACACTTCGTAATTTTTTGTCTCTGCTAATGTTACATTCTTTGAGTTAACGCCTTATATCTCTAATGTTGGCTCGCATCTTGAAACTTTTTATTGCACTCTTATTTCATCTCAGGTGCCAACTAATGTTCTCACTGCATTGCCATCTGGTGCATCCAAGCATACAAATCCATCACCTGCTCCTCGAACATCATGTTCAACGTCTAAAGATTCAACCCCACCTTCAGGGTCCATTCCTGCTAACCATCCTTCTGATTTAAATCTTCCAGTTGCACTTCGTAAGGGTAAACGTGCTTGCACTCATCACCCTATTCTCAATTTTCCAAACCATGTCATTGCTTTCTTGCCTTTTGTCAACATTGTCTATTTCTAAATCTGTTACAGAAACACTATCTCATCCATGATGGAGGATTGCATTGGAAGAAGAGATGGCTACACTTCAGTCCTGGTACTTGGGAACCGGTATCTCTTCTGTCAAATAAAATGGTAGTAGGTTGCCAATGGTTCTTTACCATCAAATATGTGCCTGATGGATTAGTTGAAAGATTCAAGACACGTTTGGTTGCGGAGGGATACACTTGACTCTCTTTTTTATTTGCAAAATAGCATTAATCAAAGACCGAGATAGTCAAACACAAAGAAGATAAGAAAAATATAAAATACAGTTGATAAAAGAACTCTCCGTGAAAAAGATCTCTTCTGGAATACACTTACTTAGATTTATGGTGTCAATTATTCAGAGACATTTTCTTCCATGACAAAGATCTCCTATGTTTGCCTTATTATCTCTCGTTGTCAATCTCAACTGGCCACTATGTCAATTAGACACAAAAAATGCCTTTTCGTACGGAGACTTGCAAGAAGACGTCTATATGGAGCAACCACCTGAGTTTGTTGCTCAAGGAGATTATCAAAAGGAATGTCGCTTAAAAAAGTCACTTTATGGACTGAAATATGTTGCTGAAGAAGATTATCGAAAGGTATTTCGTTTAAAGAAGTCACTCTATGGACTGAAACAATCTCCTCATGCATGGTTCAAAAAATGCAGTGCAGCAGTAGTGCAATTTGGGTTGAAAAGATGTGCCGATGATCATTCCATTTCAAAAAATAAAAATAAAAGATGCGCAGTTGATCACTAAGTGTTCGTCCGTCAATCGAAGACATGATTTATTGTGCTGGTAGTCAATGTTGACGATGTAGTTGTCATAGGTGATGATTGCTATGGCATTCAGCAATTAAAGGAGCTCTTGCAACAACGATTTCGGACCAAGGATCTAGGCACGGTTTTAAATTTTGGTTTCGGTATCGGTTTTGATCCACACGGAAACAGAAACATTTTGATTTCGGTGGAAATCTTGTAAAATCACGACAACGTAAGGAAACATATGCAAATGATGAAATTTTAATATGAAACTTTAGGAAATGCTAGAATAAGAACAAATATATACTTAGAAACCATGCCGACCCAACTAGTTTGGGACAAAGGCTTAGTTGAGTTGAGTTGAGTTGAGTTGACATACTTAGAAACCATCACATAAGCAAGAAAGCCATCCATAATGGCTTAATCACATTGAACACCTAGTGATATGCGTTTTCGCACATGTCTGGAAGAGAAAAGTTAGTAAAGTACAATGTAATGAAGTATAAGAAAGTATAGTGATCAGACTCCCCCCCAAAGACCCCAAGTCTATGTTATGAGGTATTATTGTTCCCATGCCGATCTGACATCTCATGAATAAGATACGGTCACTTTGATGTGTAGTTCAATGATGTTGTCTACCAAATATCATTCTCAGCATTAATGAAATAAAATGAAATGCAAATCATAAAATATTTCCATTTATTTATTTTTTTGTCGTTCTGACCATTTCGGTCGAATTTAGGGATTTTGGATCGAAATTCAGGAATTTCAGTCAAATTTCATGAATTTCAGTTGGAAATAATGATGTGGAAGGAATTCATTGAGATTTTGTTTCGGTGGGGATGGAAACGGAAACATTTCGATCGTTTCTAGAAATTTAAAACCAGGGAAGTAGGTAAATTGAGGTACTTTCTGGGAACTGAAGTAGCATGACCCTCCCTCCCTCCCTCCCTCTCAAATCAAGCATACTTGATTTGCATAAAGAGACAAGTATGTTGGGATCCTGGCCTATTGAAATTCCTATGGATCGTAATTCGTAAGACAAAGTTGTGTTTGGATCAAGGTGATCTATTGGAAGAACCATGAAGGTACAGAAGACTTGCTGGAAAACTGAATTACTTAATGGTGACTAGACCTAATATCTCCTATGCTGCGAGTAGAGAGAGTCAGTGCATGAACTCACCGAGGTACCCTCGTTGGAAGCAATTGTTTAGATAGTGAGGTATTTGAAGGGAACACAAAGTCGTGTGATGTATGACTGTTTGAATGTGGTAGGAAATAGTGATGCAGATTGGGCAGGTTCTCCATCATAGGTCTACTGCGGAATATTGCTTATTCATTGGGGGTAACTTGGTATCATGGAAATATAAGAACAAAGTGTTATTGCTTGATCTAGTGTTGAGGTTGAGTACAGACGGAGCAATGGAACACACTAGATGTGAGCCTAATTGGATAAAACATGTGTTATCAGAGATTGGGTTCAAGGCTGGGTTACCAATGAAGTTATTTTATGATAATAAAGTTGTCATTCAATTGCCATGAATTTATTCTTTCATAAGGACCAAGCACGTCGAGATTAACTGCCGTACTGTCATAGAGAAGATTGAAAGTAAAGATAATTGTAATATATTCGTATGCTCAGAGAATCAGTTAGATGATGGCTTCACTAAGTCCTTGAAAAGGTCAAGATTGACCTTATTTCGAACAAGTTGGGTTTCTATGATGCGTATGCTGTAGCTTAAGGAGAAGTGTTATAAGGTGTATTTACCCCATAGTGGTACTGCTAATACATAAGAAAACAAAGGAGAAGTTGTTTTGCAACAATTAACACAAAACATCTCTCTCATTACATATCACATTTCACATCTCATTTATATAAAATACATATACATACACCACATTTCACTTAGAATTCATATAAATATAATTATGTAACACATACTAGTATAGTATACCACTAATATAATTGTGGTTTTGGTTTCGATATGCGTTTCGGTAGGATGGAAGCATAAACGTTTCGATCGTTTCGAACCAATTCAATGGAAATTTAAAACCATGCTCGTGATCGAGTGGCTAGCATTTTCATAAAAGCAGCTGCGGTAAATCTACATCAGCTTTTTAGTAGACAAGCTATCTATGCTTCAATAAAACATTGGTTGGGGGGAGGGAGATTGTAAATACAGAAGTGGTCTAAAGTTTAAACATTTTACCCATGTTGAGTTGTATTCTCCTTTAAATAGGACATTTGACATATTTTCAAGTTCGTCAAAATTTCATCAGGCTTTAGCTTCGCATGTTTTCTCTCCTATCTCCTCCTTCACCTACTTTCTTGATGCTGCTACAATATTTCTAACAGTTACAACTTTCAACTGCATATTTGACACATGATACAGTTTTTTTTTCCCGAAATGGTGAAAAAAAATCCAACAGAAAGTTGTTGTCCTGTTGTTTTCTGGGCAACATATGCCTAATTCTCCCTGCTACGAGTAAAACATAGTATTACATTTTTTGTTATAACTGCATCATGTGTGAAAAAAACAGACAAGTATCATTCAAAAAATATACAAATAGTCAAGAATAAGCAACAGAAAACAATTCCACATACATGATCATGACAATGAGAGGAAAAGTAACATAAAACAATGCATAATAAAGCAAAGGTAGAAGCTGGTAGTGACACAAACTCACCCCATCCCAAGTAGTAATATCCCAAGAACCAGCTTGGGCACTTGCTTCCTTGCAGTGTAAATGAACCCATGGAAAAGTGAGCCCGGTGTAAACTGCGCCCCCTCTACCTTGAAGGAAAAGAATGATGCAGAAAAGAAACGGGAAGATTTCTTCAACAATGCTTTTGGGGTGTTGAGAGGTAAACTTTCTTTGGTCAGCTCCTTCTGCATTTCCTGCTTCTTTGTTTGAAACGTGGTCTTTGACTTCTCAGCTTCAACTTCAGCTTCTTTATGAGATTCTACAGTTAACTTTCCATTCTCATGATCTTGGGAGTCATCAGAGAGCTTCAACTCTTCAATATTTGGCTCAATTACATTAGAGAGCCTATCTGATAAAAGTCCACCACCCAACAAAACATCTCCAACCAACTGATCTTCATCTCTTCCAATAATGATATCAGTAGTATCTCCTTCACCCACCTTCTCCTCATCAGAAAAGGACTCATCACTCAAAATATCCACCTGGGTAGATGGTATCAACGGGTATGCTACAGCATCCAACATATCAACATTGGAGACAACAAATTTCTCCGCTCTGTGCAAGGCAATCTCTGCATCATTCACACGTTGAGCGGCTTCGAGTTCAAAAGCAACGGCCTGCTCTGCGAGAAGCATTATATTCGCCACATCCTCCTCGGCTTTCAAAGCATTCAACTGCCCTTTGTCCGCAACCTCGTTTAATCTATCTACTTCATTCTGCAGCTCCACTTTTCTGCTCTGAACCCGTCTCAACTCTGCCTCATAATTTGCCAATGTAGCTCTACAATCCCTAATCTCCTCCTGAGCAGATAAAATTGCCTCTTCCTCCTCCCCTATGACATTGGATTCTTCCACCACTGTTCCATTATCCATGTCATTTTCCACAGACGCTTTCGAAGAACCCACTGTTTCCTTGGCAGTATCTAAAGCTTTCTCCGCCAATTGCAGCCTCGCTTCAGCCATAGAAAGAGCCATTGTGGCTTTCTGAACGGCTTCTTTGGCAACAAACTCTTCACTGATAATATTTTGAATGGCAGCAACTGCAGAAGTCACATCGTTCCAAGCATTTGCTGATTCATCATTTATTGCAATTGCCGATTCGGATATCTTCTGAGCTTTTTCTTCAAACATGGTACTGTTAAGCCGTGCAACTTCCAATTCCTTGAGAGCCTTTTGGAGCAATTCTCTTAAGTCCTCCAACTTAGGGGCATCAGCTTCTTCCTCTCTAGAACCATTTAACCCAGTGCCCGAAACCAGCTCCAACGTTGAGCCCTCGGTTGAAGAACTTCCCATTTCCTCTAAAGGTGGGCTTTCTACAAATTCAAAATCCCGGCCATTGCCATTTAAGTATGGTAAAGAGTCATTAGTTTGAGACTGAACCCGCAACAAATCCTTTGAAGTATGGTAAAGATTCAAAGATCTTTTCGATGAAAACATTGAACATAAAAAACTACTCGATTCCCCTACACGATGTTTACCCAAACCAATACAAACCCCAACAGATATCTCCCTCTTTACCTTCTTTGACAAACATGCTTTATAAAAAACCCTGGATTCCCCAAGAAGATTACCGCCATACCGTCTCTGTCTAAACCCTAAATTCGCGCCCAGAGAAACCGATACCCTAGAATTCGAAGCTGCAGCATAATTAAATGCATCCATCGGTCGAAAACTACACGCAAAATCCATCTCTCTGCAATCTTTCAAACAAATTACAAAAGCGCCACTAGCTACCCGTACAGATTGTAAGCCAAACCCCTAATTTCCATCAAAAACTACCAAATGAAGTAACTGATTCTCAGCATTTCTACACACAAAATCCATCTCTCTTCACTCTTTCAAAGAAATTACGTACGTGCCACTACCTACCTAGACAAATTGTAACCCAAAACCCTAATTTCCATCAAAAATACCAAATGAAACCACTGATTCTCTGCATTTCTACACTCATATTTCAAACAAATTAAGGATGCAGAAATTACTATATGAAGGAATTGAAATCAGAAACCCTAAGTTCTGTCAATAATCACCGAACAAATCGTCCGATTTATGATACTTCAGAAATTACAGTCCTCTCCAATCAAAGAATCTCAACCTATTTTTTAAAGATCGTATTGAGAGTTATCGATTTATGGCTACTCAAGCTGTCAAGTACAAAACCCTAGAAATTACGAAAGAGGAAGAAAGAACAGCGAAATTTTAAGCTGTAGTAAACAAAAGAGCTATACTGACAGATTGAGAAGAGCGTATTTGAAGCTCCAGTTGTAGAAATACAAATTAGATCAAGAAAATGTAGGGGGAAATGAAAAGCCCTAAAAAAAAAAAGAGCACGGTTTTTTTTGCCTGTGTTTGGACTTTGGAAAAGGGCCAAAAGAAGAAATACAGAGATTTTTTATTTTTTTTAAGAGAAGATTCGAATGAGTGTGAGGGAAGATGCTGTTGAAGTAATTTTTAGTTTTGATGACGAGAAAAAAAGAGGTATTGTTTCGAGACGGTGCTGCTAACGTGCGCAGTAGGGCTATGTGGCGTAACGTGGGCCATCCGGCGAATGGGCTTTTGCCCGGGAGAAACGTGACTATTTATTATACCTTTTCGGGCCGGATCTATGAATAATTTGAGCAATAATAGATACAAGGGAGCCCTTGCATAAAGAGCCGCAGAAGGGCTCTTCATTGGATCCACGTAATTTTCAGTTAAAGTTTAAAATCGGTTGAAAAAGTAAAATCAGTTACATTTGATAACGTGGATCCAATGAAGAGCCATTTTTTTGTCTCTTTATGCAAGGGCTCCCTTGTATCTATCATTCCTCGAATAATTTATGGCGAAATTTTCTCGAAAATTGTGCTTTAAGTTTTGAAATTATCAGGGTATGGTCCAAAAGACGTTTTTGCCTTGAAATAGATATAATAAAGAGAAAAGTACGGAATGCGGGCTGATGTTTGGAGTAATTAAAGATTGCGGGCACCTTTTAATATAAGAACAAAAAACAGGCTAATCTTCAAAATCGGGTTGGAAAAAGACCCTGATACCCTTCTGACATCAACAGAAACGTCATTCAACTTCCTTTTTTATTACTGCCTATTAAATTGGCGCGCTTCACGAGGCTCTTTTGGTTCGTTTGAATGTGTATTTGAACCGAAAGAACATTGGGTTCGTTTCTATCTCGGCCGTCGGAAATAACTAGAGAGAGATGGATGCTTGACACGTGTTGAAAAACTTTTTGGAACACAGACAACCCAAAGTCAATCACTATCTTTTCTCACTTCTCTTTTGGCTTAGAACGGTAACGTTATTAAATACGTCTCTTTTGGCTATGGGTTCGTTTCTATCTTTTCACTTCTCTTTTGGTCCTCACTTCTGTTTTGGTTTATAACGGTAACGTTATTGAATACGCCTCTTTTGGATTAGAACGGCGACGTTATTGAATATTTTATTATTTCTCACGTCTCTTTTGGCTGAGAACGCCGTCGGATTCAGGAGTACGATGCAGGAATATTGAGGGGGACGCCGACGGAAATATGGTGTAAGCGGAAATAGGGTGTACGCCAGAGGAAATAAAGGGGTACGCAAGCGGAAAGCGTAAATAATGGGGTAAGCCGGCATAAATAATGAGGACCAAAAGAGAAGGGAAAAGATTCTAAGCCAAAAGAGAAATAATAGGTACGCCGGTTTAAATAATGGGGTACGCAGGCGGAAATAATAGAGACCAACAGAGAACGGAAAATATTCTAAGCCAAAAGAGAAATAATGGGTACGCCGGCGTAAATAATGGAGACCAACAGAGACGGAAAAAGATTCTAAGCCAAAAGAGATGTATTCAATAACGTTACCGTTCTAAGCCAAAAGAGAAGTGAGAAAAGATAATGCTGCTCACTAAAGTATTCAATAACATTAGCGTTCCAAAAAGTTTAAGTTTTCAAACACATGTCAAGCATCCATCCATCTTGGCCAAGATAGAAACGAACCAAGGTTCTTTCAGTTCAAATACTCATTCAAACGAACCAAAAGAATCCTTGTGAAGCGTGCCAATTTAATAGGCAGTAATTAAAAAGGAGGACTCTGTCGATGTCAGAAGGGTATCAGGGTCTTTTGACCACCATATTTTGAAGATTAGCCTGTGTTTCGTTCTTTGTTTTAAAATGTGCCCGTAATCCGTAATTTCCCCAAACATCAGCCCGCATTTCGTACTTTTCTCTATAATAAAGCATACAAATAGGCTGTATACGTACGGACTAGCGATAATGCTATGTTTTAATTAAACAGTCAGATTCCCCTTGTCTATACCAACTCGAGCATCGCACTTCGTGTGGTGTCCAATGCATCCCGGAGGCCCTTGAAAATCCAAAGGACTAAATGCCTTTCACGTTCAGTCATACTCGTAACTGTATCAAGTCTCTAAGGTGAACAACTTATAGTTGATGGAGCAATATAAGCAAGATAAGTTAACAATGGATTCGTAACCTCAGAAAAAGGATATGCTATGAGGCGTGGGCACGGGGTCCTAGTCCTAAACCCCCAGGCACCGGTAGGGGTGCTGCCAAACCCCAGCTTACCAACCAAAAAAATAGGGTTTATACATCTTCTTCTTCTTCTTCTTCTTTGAATGTCTCTTCCTCCTTTGTTGGTGCCAAGTTCATCTGCAGCATTGCCCATAGCTATTCTACACCATCCTTAGCAGAGACTATTACTGTCATGACTACCACCGTCTCTCACAGCCCGTCACACTTGGCTCCTCTTCAACACCGGAAAAATGGAAGTCATCATAAAAATGGAAACTTGGAAAAAGAAGAAGAAGAGGTAGGTAAGAAGAAAAATCGACGCCGGAAAAATAGAAGGTGCCGGAAAAAATGAAAAAAAAATGGTGAAGAAGAGAGGAAAGTTGGGGTTGTGTCAAGAAAAGTGTGGTTCATGTTAGGAAAAAATTGGGTTAGGTAGGAAAGGTTCAGTCGAGGAACACAAGTTGGGTCGACAAGGAAAAGTTTGGATCAAGTAGAAAAAGTTCAGGTCAACTAGAAAAAGTTAGGGTCAAGTAGGAAAAGTTCGGGTCATATCGGGAAAACTTTGGGTCATGCTAGTAAAGTTTAGGTCGTTTTAAGAAAACTTTAGGTCGTGTTTGAAAAAAGTCTGGGAGGAGTCGAGAAAACTTTGGTCATGTCGGCCCCAACCTTTTATTAGAAAAATTGGTACGATAATCTGTAATTTTGGGATCCGAAATATACTGCGAATTAGAGCTCCACAGAGGATGAACAGATATCAACAGATGCAAGAGACCGGCAAGAATAAATCTGTATACATAACAGAGAAAGAGATGACTTATCAAGTTGAGACACGAAGAATCTTCGTTGTCCTTAAGGCAAATCTCGCCCCCACTATGACGAATCAACGGTGCAGATGGGCGTCTCGGCGTATACTTCCATAATACAACAACACTCTCTCTCCAGGGGTGTGCACTCACGTAGGCCGGATGCCTTAGAACTAGCTTATATGTGCCAAAATTGCCTTTCCTAAGTCTTTCATATCAAAGTTATTTGAAAGAAATTTCTTAGTCTCTTTGATTACATTTATGTCTGTTACGATGATCAGCATATCATCTACATATAGACAAACAATAACCCCAGTATCCCCATTAAATCTACTGTATACACACTTATCTTATTCATTAATTATGAATCCATTTGATAGCATCACACTATCAAACTTCTCATGCCATTGTTTTGGTGCTTGTTTAAGACCATATAAAGACTTTATTAATTTACATACTTTATGTTCTTGGCTTTGGATTACAAAGACCTCAGGCTGATCCATATAGATCTCCCCATCTAATTCACTATTTAAAAATATTGTTTTCACATCCATTTGATGGATTTCCAGGTTATAGATTGCTGCTATGGCAATTTAGATTCTTATAGTAATTATTCTGGTTACAGGTTAATATGTATCAAAGAAATCCATTCATTCCTTTTGTTTAAAGCATTTAGCTACTAGTATAGCTTTATACTTATCTATAGTTCCACCAGTTTTTAGTTTCTTCCTAAAGATCTGCTTGCAATCAATAGGTTTGCAACCAGGAGGCAGATCTGTCAAGATCCATGTCCCAGTACTCAAGATTGACTCTATTTCACTCTTGACGGCTTCTTTCTAGAATGAAGTATCTGGAAAAGACATTGCCTCTTTATATATCTTTGCATCTCCTTCTATAAGATATGCAATGAACTCTGAACCAAAGTTTTTCTCTATTCTTGTCCTTTTACTTCTTCTAGGCTCTATTAAATCATCAGTCACTTGATTGTCTTTATTTATAAATTCAATGGTTTTTTTAAGTGTGTTCTCATTTAGACTAGTCTTATAAGAAAAAATAGTTTCAAAGAATTCAACATCTCTAGATTCAATTATAGTATTAGGTTGCATATCTGTATGTTCAGATCTATGTATCAAGAACCTATATGCACTACCGTTTTGTGCATTTCCAATGAATGCACAATCTACAGTCTTAGGACCTAACTTAGAACTCTTAGAATCTAGAATCCTAACCTTTGCTAAGCACCCTCACACTTTAAAATATTTAAAGTGTGGTTTCCTATTCTTCCATAACTCATAAGGAGTTTTGTCAGAATCCTCAAAGGGTATTTTATTTAAGATATATTAAGCTGAGAGAAGAGCTTCTCCCCATAAGTTCTGAGGTAAGCCTGAACTTCCTAACATATAGTTTACAATGTTTACTAAAGTTTGATTTTTACGTTCAGCAACTCCATTTTGTTGAGGAGAGTAAGGTGCAGTTACTTAATGAATAATTCCATGATTTTCACAAAAATTACTGAATTCATTAAAGGTGTATTCACCTCCTCTATTAGATCTCAAGATTTTAATTCTCTTTTCTAGTTAGTTTTCTACTTCAGATTTATAGGTGATAAATTTATCAAGTGACTCATCTTTATTTCTAATAAGATATGCAGTACAATACCTAGAAAAATCATCTATAAATGTGATGAAGTACCTTTTTCCACCTCTAGTAATCACATTGTTTAAATCACACACATCACTGTGAATTAAACATAAGAGTTCAGTTTTCCTTTCTTCTATTTTGTGAAAATGTTTCTTTGAATACTTTGATTGCACACATCTTTCACATTTATCTGTTAATTGATTACTATTAGGAATTAGGCCTATGACCATCATTTTCTTTAAAGAGGTATAGTTAACATGACCTAGTCTACCATGCCATAAACATGTAGAATCAGTAATATAAGCAAAAGAAGATGAAGCTTTATTCATGATATTTTCAGTTACATTCAGTTTGAAGAGTCCCTCACTCGAGTAACCTTTTCCCACAAAGTCATCAACTTTAGTGATTGCAAACTTATCTACCTCAAATACAAGTTTAAACCCTTTCTTGATCAGAAGTGACCCGGACACCAGATTCTTTCGAATTTCTGGTACATGAAGGACGTCAAAGAGCTTTAAGACTTTTTCGGATGTTAGCTTCAACAGAACTGTTCCTTTATCCGCCACAGATGATGATGACGAGTTTTCCATGAAAAGTAGCGCTCCATCCATCACCAACTCGCAGGAGAAAAATACACTGAGGCGAGTAAGGAAGCCAAGTGGCTTCGAAACTTATTGACAAATATTTCACTTTGGAAAAAGCCGGTACCGGGTATCACAATCCATTGTGATAGTCAAGCTGCTATTGGAAGAGTAGGTAACAATGTGTATAATGGAAAATCCTGACATATTCGTCGGATGCATAATTTCATAAGACAACTTCTGAAGCATGGAGCTATAACCATTGATTATGTAAGATCAATAGACAATATATCAGATTGTCTTACAAAAAGACTAAATAGAAATTTAGTCATTAGCGCATTGAGGGGGATAGGACTGAAGCCACCATTTAGATCACTTATAACGGAAACCCAACCTAACTGAGTGGAGATCCCAAGAAGTAGGTTCAATGGGAAAAACAAGTTATTTGAGTAATCTGTTTTGCACCAAGTTGTATGTGAATTAAGTTCACTAAGTCTATCCCTATGATATGGTTGCAACCTGTAACGATAAGAGGTTGAGTTGTAGGACTCTTAATGATATCTATAGCTGACTAGCTAGCTAGCTTATTGTCAGTGGGGTGTATAGTTACATGGCATTCCTAAAAACCGACCCAAGTTGCACCCCTACCGGAAGTAGAGAAACTGAACCAGCCATCGTACATGAAAGATCCCACATCGAAAAGGGAGGAAAAGTTACTGGGCTATATATGTGAATTTTTCCTCTCCCTATGTAGAAGCGTTTTCAGCATCTCCAAGGGGCGAGCCCCACGGAGTGGGTCGGGCACGGTTAGTGCTGCTGGAAAACAAAACCGGGGAGGGTAGATGACTAGAACTGGACAATATCTACACAGTGGGTCGGGGCGTGACATATTGGTATCAAAGCGGGACCTCCCATCCAGTACGGAATGCCAACGAGGACGTTGGGCCCTAAGGGGGTTGGATTGAAAGATCCCACATCGGAAAGGGAGGAAAAGTTACTAGGCTATATATGTGGATTTCTCCTCTCCCTATGTAGACGCGTTTTCAGCATCTCCAAGGGGCGAGCCTCATGGAGTGGGTCGGGCACGGTTAGTGCTGCTGGAAAACAAAACCGGGGAGGGTAGATGACCAGAACCAGACAATATCTACACAGCAGGTTGGGGCGTGACAGTACACAGCAAAAAATACAACTCCCAAAATATAGATCACGAGGCATCATATTTTGATAACGGTACTGAAAAGGCTATAAGAACTCCCAAAAAGCTCCGTGGAGGCAATCACAATCGTAAAAGTATAAAAGAATGCGAGTAGTGTCATTACAAAAAATATGGTAGCAAGGATACATATCTTCTTTAGATTAAGGCAATTGATATTTGCACTACAAACTTAACTTTGTCTTCTCATTTTCAGGGATTTTCTAACATCCATTGCAAAAGGCATTTCACAGATGCTGTCACATGTCAGACCAACCACCTCGTGAATGATGACAACATCTGCTGCAAAGTGAGCCTTTGTGGCTGGTCTGACAGGTGATAGACCATCTGTGAAATGCCTTTTGCGATGGACGCTAGCAAATCCCTCATTTTAAATTTGCTTCTGAGATCTTTTAGGAAACTGTAATAACTTTTGACAACTGTTTAATAAATAATAAAAGCCTCCATTCTAGGGGTGTCAATGGACCCAGACGGTCCGATGGACAGTCTGAACCCGAACCTTAATAAACGGGATCTAGGCATGTGAGAAGGATCCATGGACATATTATGGATCCTCTTCGTAAGATCCGAAAAATTTCGGATTGTGATCAAGACATGGCAAAAAAATCCGATGGATAGTCACGATCCGAAATCCTTTTACGAAAATACCCTCAAAATATTTCTTATATTAATACTTAAAGGAGGGTATTTTCATAAAAATGAACTAAATATTACTTAGCTTACAACTTTCCACTTCACTCCTTTTCCAGGCATCTTTTTCTCTTCCTATCCTCAGTCGGTTTTTCTTCCTCTAGACTTGCCACTCATCTTCAACAAGGATTAGTTACTCAAAAGTTTGATCACCGCACACCCTCGAACATTGTAGTTCTTTTCAACAATAAATCCTATTCTTTATCAAAATCACGGCTTATTATTAGATATAGTGACTAATTCTTTTCTGAATTGAGGAAGTTTTGGAGTTCATTTCAAATGAAGAAGGCTGAGATTTTTTGTTGTTTTGTAAGTATGACCTACTAGGACACTCCGATGGACGGTCCGATTTGAAATGGATCGTGACCGGGACACATGAAATAGGATCTGAAGAACACTCTGAATCCGATCCGACCGATAAGGGATTTGAATGGATCGTGACAAAGACATAGGTGGATCCGATCCGAAGTGGATCCATTGACACCCCTACTCCATTCACAACAAAAAAGAAAAAAAAAAGATGAGTTAGTGCAATCATCTCAACAGAGATTTTGTACGGTGTCCGCGCGGACATGCACGTATTTTTGAAAAAAAATATAGTGGTGTCCATTTTCATAGGATGATCCTCCAAGCTGTTTTTTTTTGGACCACAACGTAAATTGGCAGCACCCCAAATATCATCTCCATAGGATGATCCTAACCCCACAATTTGTAGAGTTTTCAATATATGCAGTCCCTATATAGATTGGACAGTCAGGATCATCTTATGAAGATGATTTTTAGGGTGCAACGCATTTACACTGTGGTTCAACAAATGAATGATTTAGATCATCCTATGAAGTGGCCCCAGTATGTCTTGTAAATAGGGACACCATATAAAATCTAACCAAAAAATGGTTGTGCCTTTCGATTTAGTATAGATAAATCATACAAACTTACTTAGAAAATTCAAGAAGGGCGTTTGGTCTAGTGGTATGATTCTTGCTTTGGGTGCAAGAGGTCGCGAGTTCGATTCTCGCAACGCCCCAACTTCCTCAAGGGTCCCTATGGAATCCTTAGGGGAAGTTTTTGCTTGTGTGGGAGATTGTTTTACTTCTTTTATATATTTGCCCCACATTATTTGGTCCCCTGCTTGTGTGGGAGATTGTTTTACTTCTTTTATATATTTGCCCTACATTGGTCCCTCAGGGGTTGCTATTGCGTGTGTGAGAGATTGGTTTACTCCTCTTATATATTTGCCTCACATTATTTGGTCCCTCAGGGGTTACTATCTGCGATTCTCTGGGGAAGTGTTTGCTTGTGTGGGAGATTGTTTTACTCTTATATATTTGTCCTACATTATTTGGCTATCTAAACCGTTCAAAGGTTCAATTATACAGTATAGAAACCTCTCCAGATCGGAGGGCTAAGATCTTCCAATGGAGAAGATTTTTGGGGCCCACCTATTTACACCAGGGCCCAAACTTTTTGAATGGTTTAGATTACCCAATACTGAGGGACCAACTAACAAGTGATCTGTGAGAAGCTCCGTCCTTTTTCTTCCATCTGATATTTGAATAATGATATGGTAACCGAGTGGGGACAAATACTATAGTCTACAATCTAGTTCCTTGATTTTTGGCTTTTATCTTGAAATGTCAAAGGAGTGCTTCTATGGAGACCGAGAGTGGAACCCGAGTATGACCTAACAAATTTCCACATACCACAAGCACATGGCATGGGAGGTGTAGTTTTGCCATTTTCATGGAGAAAAAAGCCAAAAACCCAGGGAAGGATTTCTAAAGTGTTAAGAAGATATTTGTTGGGTTCCACTCATGGGCCTCAGATCAGTTGCCATATCATTATTCATGGCGAAACTACCCCTCCCGGCATGTTGGGATTTGCTTGGTTCCACTCTCGGTCCCCATAGCAGCACTCTTGATATTTTTATTTTGCAGCGGTACTATCCACATGTACGGTTGGGATGCACCCAATTCCAGCCCTTGCTATTTGTGGGCCATGATAGAGTGGTTAAGATCATGCAATCACCATCATGAAAATGATTTTAGGGCACTGATATCCCCCCCCCCCCCCCCCCCCCCCCCCCCCCCCCCCCCCGACGGCTGGCTAACGTATTCCCACCATTTGACCGGTCTCTCTCTCTCTCTCTCTCTCTCTCTCTCCACACACACAACAGGAACAGTTGGTGGGCCCAACAGAAACCATTGGTGGAATGGTGGGCCCATCTTTGAACAACGTAGGCTCCACCCATACCACACCATAGGATAATCCAAACCGTCCATTTGATGGGCCATAAACGTAAATAGGTTGCGTCCCAAAATATTTTTCCATAGGCGGATCCAAGCCCTCCGATCTAAATAGAAACTACATCTTATGCAACCTCTATAGATTGTAGGGTTGTGATCATCCTACGGAAATGATTTTTGGGGCACAACCTATTTACATTGTGGCCCATCAAATGGACGGCTCAGATCAATCTATGGTCTGAACGGTACACTTCATTTTCAAAATATGGGTGGGGCCTAAATTGGTACGAACCACACCATAGGATGATCCAAACCATGGACGGCTTGGATCATCCTATGTTGTGGACGGTACGCTTCAATTTGAAAAATATCGGTGGGGCCTACGATTGGGCCTTAATGTTAGTGTACGACCAACTCCATAGGATTATCCAAACCATGGACGGCTTGGATCATCCTATGTTGTGGATGGGCCTTAATGTTACTGTACGACCACAGGATGATCCAAACCATTCATTTGATGGGCCAACCCTTTTGGGGGGCACAACCCATTTACGTTATGGCCCATCAAATGGACGGCTCGGATCATCCTATGGTCTGGACGGTACACTTCATTTTCAAAAATATGGGTGTGGCCTAAATTGGGCCTTAATGTTACTGTACGAACCACACCATAGGAGGATCCAAACCATGGACGACTTGGATCATCCTATGTTGTGGACGGCACGCTTCAATTTGAAAAAAAATCGGTGGGGGCCTACGATTGGGCCTTAATGTTACCAACTCCATAGGATTATCCAAACCATGGACGGCTTGGTTCGTCCTATGTTGTGGACGGGCCTTAATGTTACTTTACGACCAACTCCATAGAATGATCCAAACCATTCATTTGATGGGCCATAATGTAAATAGGTTGTGCCCCAAAAACCATTTCCATTGGATGATCACAACCCTACAATCTATAGAGGTTGTATAAGATGTAGTTTCTATTTAGATCGGAGGGCTAGGATCCCTATGGAAATGATATTTTGGGACGCAACCTATTTACGTTTATGACCCATCAAATAGATGGTTTGGATTATCCTACATGGTATGGGTGGGGCCTACGTTGTGTAAAGATGGGCCAACCATTCCCCCAACAGTTTCTGTTGGGCCCACCAACTGTTTCTGTTGTGTGTGTGGAGAGAGAGAGAGAGAGAGAATGAGTGAGTGTAGAGAGAGAGAGACCGGTCAGATGGTGGGAAAGTGACATATCCTAACGTTTAACGTTAGCCAGCCGTCAGGGGGGAGGGGGGGCGGGGGGAAATATCAGCACCCTAATTTTATCATGTACTCCAAGCGGCCCCACCAAATCAACGGCTACAACTAGTGCTAAGTACAAGGCTCAAAAAAGGGAAGGGTTGCTTTCCTTTCCGCCCCATGAGAGGAAGCGTTTTTACTTACGTTGGGGAGGATTCTTTTGCTCCTTTTATTTTCGTTTCTCTTTTTGGAGTTAGTAGGAAGATAAATAGTGGACCCCGCATTATTTGGTGATCTAAACCATTCAAAAAGTTAGATCAGACGGTATAGAAACCTCCCCACAGATTGGAGGGCTATGATCTTCCTATGTAAAAGACTTTGGCCCACCATCTACACCAGAGCTGAAACTTTTAAATGGTCTAGAGGGATTGAACACTATCGAAACTTCTATAGATCAGAGGGTCAGGATGATCCTGTGGAAATGATCTACGATGTGCATATACTTACAGTGTGACTCAACAAATGATCAGTTTGGATTATCCATTTTCTTTGGCCCACCGCACACGACCATATTATTTCTCTAAGAACACATATCTAGATTTTATAAGCTGTTTGCGCTTGACGAGCACACACCATATAGAAACTCATGTCTAGATTTTATAAAGGGAAATGATATATTCTCCTCTTTTTCTTGGGTCACCCGCTTGTTGTGTAAGAGGGTGGTCATAAACAAGGTTTTAAATTTCGACCAAAACGAATTTTAGGTTTCGAGGTCACCCGAAACCGAAATTGAGTAAACTCAAAACGTTACAAAATTTCAATTCACCTAGAACGAAATGCATTCCGAAAGCGAAATTTGAAACCTGGGTCATAAATACATTAGAGGGGGCTAACCCAAGGAAGAAAAAGGGCGTGAATATATCACTTCCCTCTTTAAAATGTATGATGGGGCCTATTTCACAGGATGATTCAAACCGTTCACTTGTTGGGCAACACTGTAAATAGGTTGTACCCCTAAAATCATTTACATAGGATGATCCTAACCCTTCGATTTGTAAAGGGAAGTCACATTATAGAAACCGACACACTTTGGAGGGTTAGGATCATCCTACATTGAGGCCCAACAAATGGACAGTTTGGATCTTCCTTCCAAGTGGTCCCCACTATACGTTTTGAAAAATGACTTTCATACTGTGGGCCACGGTATATAAAATCTATTATAACATGATGTATGCTAAACTCAAAGGCGCCCTTACAAAAGTGGGGTAAAGGGGCAGCTTCGTTGACTGCACATCACCATCATGCATTTAGTACTCTTTTGGCTTGCCGCTATTATAAATGCACCACGGTGACGTGCTACCAATGAGGGCAGCCTTTCATCCCTTTTTTGCAAGGGCGCCACTAAGTTTAGCTTTCCTCTTATAATATTTATTAAACATGTTTCTGAATTCTTTCCATTGTCATTCTTTTTCTTCCTGTGGGAAAATTTTATAGAAAAACATTTTTCAAGCCCAAGTCCCATGTGAGATCTGTAAGTATGCCAAGGTGACCCGACAATCCAACCCCCGATCACCGTTCATGTAGCAATGGGTCCATGGTGTAAAATGATCATTACTTTTTTAACGAAAACAATGCTCTTTGAATGGCAAAAAAGAAAAAAAAAGAAGGCCTGCTTGGTATGAAAATTGAACTTAGACCTGGGGTGTCAACGGATCCACTTCGGATCGGATCCACCTATGTCACAGTCACGATCCATTCAAATTCCTCATCGGTCCGATCGGATTCGGATTGTTCTTCGGATCCTACTTTCCACGTCACGATCACGATCCATTTTAATTCGGACCGTCCATCGGAGTGTCTATTATGTCCCACTAAGCTAAGTACACAATTAATTAAAAAAAAAACAGTTAGAATGCCAGTCCACTCTTAGTGTGTCTATATGCATTTTCTTCAAATAAATTAACAATTTATCAATGTTTAATATGTGAGTAAAATAATGCTTGTAAATAATAAAATTAATCTAAATTACATGCACGAATATAATGTATAACTATTATCAAATAATATGATGTATAACTATTATAAAAAAATATGATATATAACAATAACATTCAGTAATAACAAAATGATGAACTAATAGTATATTCATGACAACATATATGTTCAATAGACTAATATAGTGAAAGCATAATGGAGGTGCTGCGATTTTGAGGTGGTTACGGAGCGGTGGCCGGGACTTAGAAAAGGTGGTGGAAGTGGCGTATGGGGGGAGATGGTGGAGGGGATCGGTGGCCGGAGGAGGAGCTCGGAATTTCTTCTTCTGCTCTCCTCTCTCTTCATGAAATCTCACAGCAAAAGAAAAAAAAAACCCTAAAACATGAAAGGCGAGAAGTCACTGCTGAGTAGTGAAATCGAACTCCACTTCATTAATTAGAGGTTTTGATGAAAATACCCTTGAAAGAATTATAAACATTATGAAAATTTGGAGGGTATTTTGGTAAAACAGTTCGGATCGCCAATGGATATCTGTTGCAAGCTCATTTCCAATCCGAAAATTTTCGGACCCACATTGATGATCCAAAATAGGCCCATGGATCCTATTGATATGTTTAGATCCTGTTCATTAACGTTCGGATTCGGAGGATCCAACGGACCGTCTGGATCCATTGACACCCCTACTTAGACCTATCATATCCATTTATCATGGATGCATGAAAAGTAGGCACAAATGGGCCAAACATAAAAGCCCAACTATCATTCAGCCCACTGAATAAATGTTTAAAAGAAAATATTTATCGGGCAAAATTTCACCAATAAGTTGATAACCCATGCAAAAAAAAGTCTACCATCAAATTGTTGGGATATAAAGTTATGGATATTTATATAGAAAGAATACAAATTCAAATACAAAAATGCAAAATGCAAGAGCTTTCATAATAAAGGAAAGCATGCAAGAAATAAAAAGACTAATGATATTGGCTCTACCATGTTTTGATAATTGCACAAACTCTTCTTGTCTTTTATTATTTAATCAGCTGTCAGAAGTTATTACAATTCCCAAAAAGCTCTACAATTAAACAAGAAAAGACAATGTGAGTTTGTGCAATTCTAAAAAAAGGTAGTGCCAATATCAGTACCCTAAAGAAAGAATGAAGAAGAGTAGGAGGGCCCATCTCATGGAACGCCATGGCGATTAAGGGCATCTACGGCCTTGGCCTGTCTATCAGACATGGTACCACCGGAGAGTGTGGGGCCCTCAGTGGCCCCACCATCCCTCCCCATCTGGATGGGTTCCACATATCCCTGGGTCCCATATCCTTGACGTTTGTAGTCCTCTAGATCCGAGTACTTCACGTACGGACTGCTCTCCATGGGCAGCCCCTCCTCAGCCTTTCGTACCATCTTATCTTTCTCAGACATCTCTTTCTCTCTCTATTTTTGGCAAAGGGTGCAAGACATTAACCCATCATTTTGCCTTTATATATAGTAGTTAGATTATAAATTTCCTCCTATCAGATGTTGCCACATTCACCTAAGAATAGGTCAACAAGAGAGCCAAGTTAGCCCTGATTTTTGTGGTCCCTAATTTGGAAACGCCTACACCATACCCTGTTTTTTGGATTGCAAGGAAAAACATTTCTTTGTGGAATTCTATTTTTAGAATTTAGAAGGAAATGATATAATTATGGTGAGTTGAGAAGGATATCATCATAAATTGAAGGTCACCCCAAATAAGAATTGAATAGAGCTAGTACAAATCATCTTTTTCGTGTGCCAAAAAAAAAAAGAAGGAAATTTTAACAATATTTTTTCCTTTAGAAACTTTTCCTGAAAATTCTTTCAATCCAAAGAATTCCGTAAGCGCGACCTCATTGAAACACAGTGAGGCGTGCTCACTACGAAGGGTGGAGATGAGAATTTACACTTCGGGCCCTGCTAATTTACACTTGGCTTCATTGGTCATTGTGTGTGTGGGGGGGGGGGGGGGGGGGGTGGGGGGGGGGGGTTTGGGTGGGAAGCATGGCCACTAAACTAAAGCATGCATGTACACCCATGCAGTATAGACGGAATTTTGCAAGTCATGGGGGCCATGGCCCACCTCATGCTATATGTGCCTCTGCCCCTGCTCACTATGGTACGCTGGTTCCTACCTTTAGTTGATCACAACCGTCCATCTCACATATCTTTGCTTTGGATCTACCTAGTTTTATATCGTTCCGCATGTATACGTAGGGGAAACTCTTTTCGAAATGGGGAAACTTATGGAAAAGAGTTTTTCTATTCAAAAATAAGTTCCATGGAAAAAATTATCCGAGCATAGTGGAGTTGCAATTTTCTTAGAGAACAATGAAATTATTTTAGGGAAATGATTTCAACGCTCCAATGTTCTGATAAACATGCGCTCAGTTGTTTGTCGTGTAGTATTTAAAGGGCTTAAGAGCTTTTTGAGAACCATAATATCCTTTGACATCCCTTTAAATACTACACGACTAACAAGTGGAGCGTATGTTTATCAAAACACTCGAGCGTATAAATCATTTCCCTTATTTTATTTTGAAAAAAAACAAACATGAAAACTGAGGTTGTGTCAGGCAACCATTCACGGAATCGCTTATACGGATTTTCCGCAACCCAATATGAGGAAACCCATTTCTTCATTTTCGACTTAACCCAGGGCCAAAGTATGTGGGAAAATGGCATTTTCCGAAGTGACTTTGAGCTACTCCGAAGAATTCTCATATTATCTCGTTTGCACCTGAATTATTGGAAGAGAATGCGAAGCCTTGTAGAACACACTCTATCAAACACTGTAAAACTCAATTTACATGGAATTAAAAAAAAATAACTCAAATTTCTAGAGAATTTTGTGACTTTAAATGGCTATCAATATCTCATTTGGAGGCCAACTTATATGCCACAAAATTGATAGTCTCATGTGCCTAAAAATGTTACATGCTTTATGGGTCCCACTTGGAGTAAAATGAATTAGTTTTGATTTTGTTGTTTTTAGCGATTGCATTCTTAGTTGTTTGATTTGGGTAGGACTCTTAGAGATTAGGATTATCTAGATTAGGGGACTCTTAGAGATTAGGGTTATCTAGATTAGGGGTTTTCTATAAATAATATGTATCCTTCCTTTCTTAAATCAGTGAATGAAAAACTTGTTTAAGAACGTGTCTTTTGCACAAAGGAGGATTGATCCTTCCCTCAAAGTGGATCAAATGGTCGATATTCCCTCTGAGAAGATCAATCACGTTGTGAACCGATTAAGGTTCGTAACGATTGGTATCAGAACAGTCGGTCCTGCACCATGAATACATCTTTGGAGATTTTGGATTCCCTGCGCGATCATTTTCAGATGATGAAAGTATCTGTTTCAAAAATGAATAAATGATAGAAGAGTAACAACGTTTTGCGGAAAGCCTGAACAAAATTAGCATGTAGATCAAGGAATTGCGCGAAGATGAAAGAAAGAAAATTGAAGAAAAGACAAATACAAAAAGGAAACGGCGAAATAGAAAAAAGATGAGAAAATAAGAAGAGAGAAAAAAATCAGCCAGAAGAAAAGGTGAAAAGGCCACAAAAGAAATTTCGTCGTCAAAGAGTCTACCATTCCTCTTCTCACCCACAACCATCTATGCATCAACATCCAAATCATTCTAGGAAAACACAACGAATGAGCTTTGATGAACACCGCAATGAGATCGTTTTGAAGATGGAGTTGTCTCATCTATTGATGAAAATGTACCGCAAGACAAAGAGAAGAAGAAAAGGAGGGAGACAGAAAAAAACTTTCGGAAAATGCGCAAGATGTAATTTTTCACCAACTAACGAGTGCTTAATCTCCAACCTTGAGGACGAGGTTGATTTCAAGGGGGGAGGAATGTTACATGCTTTATGGGTCCCACTTGGACTAAAATAAATTAGTTTTGATTTTGTTGTTTTTAGATATTGCTTTCTTAGTTGTTTGATTTGGGTAGGACTCTTAGAGATTAGGGTTATCTAGATTAGGGGTTTTCTATAAATAATATGTACGCTTCCTTTCTTAAATCAATGAATGAAAAACTTGTTCCAGAATGTGTCTTGTGCACAAAGGAGGATTGATCCTTCCCTCAAAGTGGATCAAGAGGCCGATTTTTCCTCTGAGAAGATCAATCACGTTGCGAACCGATCTAGGTTCGTAATAGAAAACCACACCCTTGTGGCAGTTTGGATGTAGGGAAAATTATGAAAAAGAATTTTTACATGCAAAAAAAATATTTCGTGGGAAAAAATATTATAGAGTCTGTAAGAGTATATGTCCTGGAAAGCCAGTAGAATGACATTTTCTAATCAATAAAGATTTATTTCATGACTTGAATGGGTATTTACATTTATGACTGTGTGTGATGTGCTTATTTTATTGACACATGTTCGTTCTTAGGTAGCATAGTAGAAATGTCATGCTCAAAGGATTCACAGATTCAAGGGAGCAAGGAGATATGACATCTCGATTCTATGCAAGCCTTAATAGTTCCTAGTTGGGAAAGAGACTTGACATCTCTTTCTGTATACAACTAGCACCAGTCTTGCCTATATGCACGTGACATGAGGTGACTTATCTCGGTCATCTGGGTAGTGGACCCTAAGCAAGAAGAGTGGGTGCGATGATTGGATCACGTAACCGAACCGGATCAAATAAAGGACAACTTGTGGACAAGAAAGTATATAGTTGTTCTTCCAGACAGGACCCTTCACAAGTCCTTAGACCTGAGGGATCTCATTGGTCTGCTGGCCCATTCTAGGGTCTTAGTCTATCTTATAGTGATTCTATTTTTAGAGTCACATTTGGATAGAGCTATATCCTAGAGCAAACCCTCGAGACCAATAGTGATACTCAACAAGGGATTCTTCGCCCTAAAATTTAGGGATTGACATCTACAATTTTGTCAGAGCGGTAGGCCTATTAAATAGCCTGGCCAGGCGGATTTGATAAAACGTTTATCGAAAAGTTTTATGAAACATTGAATTGTTTTAAAAGGATTTTACAAATGCATTTGGAGGCTGAACACTGCTTGACCAAAATGGTATACCAAGAGTGGGACAAGGGGATAAATGGTGTCCACCTCCCGTCTGACTCAACTCAGTAGATGTGGTTACGATGAAAGGACTTGCACATACATGATGTGATTAGGGGTAAGATGATCTGACAGTCATCTTCAGGGTTACGTCTCGATGGAGGCCACTGACCTAATGCGAGTGTAGTTTAACTACAGAGCGAGATTGCAGTGGGGCCCACCATAGGGTTCTATAGGATTGACTGTTGGATCCCTACGACGATCCCACTCACAACTCGAATGACCCGGTAACATCCAAATAGATCAGGGTTCCACATTTTATGTAATTGCACGGACGAATATGATCCGTTATATGAATGTGGATATTAATTATATATATATATATATATATATATATATACACATGTCTTTGTTAGGAAAGTAACAAAAGACAGTAAGAGAATTTCTCGAAGACAAATTGGAGCCGAAATAACTCCCATTAGATGTGAGTTATTAATCGATTAAATTATTAATTAATTATTAATTATTATCTATTATTAGTTTGATTAATAATTATCATAATAATGTGTAATCCAAATGAGGATAGTTATTCCCAAACCGGCTTTGCAAAAGTTGCGGAATTGGAACAGATTGGGAATTGGGATAGGACTACACATTTGGATAAGGTTTGTAGGGCCTACAACACTCCTAAATCAGTTGGAGAGCTGGAAAAAAGAGTCCCAATTGCTCAAGGACTTTGAGTTGGACTCAAACTCCTTGTTGGATAGGAATTGCTAAATTGTAGGATTTATAAAGCAAGAAATTTGTTTCCAACACCAACTCGTATGAGATAAGGCCACAAGGACTGGAGAGAGGCCTCCATACACTTTCTACCATGTGTCTTTAGTGTCCCCACAAAATCTTGGAGATTTGGGAGAGCCCCATTCACTCGAGGAGTCTCAATGCAAGTCGGTTTCTCAATTGGATTAGAATTGGGAGACAGAAACAAGGATTTATCAAACCAAAACTCTACTTTATATAAAAGAGAGAGGGGAGAAAGAAATTTCAAGTGTGAAATACTCAAAAATTCGTTCTCCCTTGTTCTCCCTTTGGAAAAATAGTTTTCCATCTCTCTCTCTCTCTCTCTCTCTTCAAATTGAACTAGTTTCAAAGAGAAATGTTTCAAATCAATTTCTCTATTCTCTACAACAAAGGTACTGATTAGTAGGGTTGCAACTCGGGTCGGGCGGGTCGGGTTTTGAAGAACCCAACCCAACCCGAGAAATATCTCGGGTCGGGTCGAGTCGGGTTTTTTTCCAGAAAACCCACGAGACCTAAACCCGGCCCTACCCATGATAAATCTTGAGTCGGGTCGGGTTGGGTAGGGTTTTTTCACGTTGACGCAATTTTTTAAGGAAAACTCTTGTTTGGCAAGGCAACTTCCTTTCTAGAACGGGCAAGCAATCATTTTCACCAAAAGAAATTAAAAATTAAACATGAAATATTTCTTTTACAGGCTCACATTGAGGAAAAATTAGCAATGAGTTATGGGAAGTTGGGCAAAGATAAGAGATTAATAATGAATCTGATTCTTCAATGACACAAAGAAGATGACCATAAAAAGCAAAAAATGAACAAAATTGCAGGCCATGCAATGAAATTAAACATACTGGATGTTTTGAGTAGGCCATGTAAGGAAAGTAAACTTACTGGACGTCTTCTCCAGAGGAAAAAAACTCGTCACATAACTTTTCTGTAGTAAAGGTTGCTCTACCACAACAGGTTCCAAGCCATGAAGCCCACGTTCTAGCTGTTTGATGGAAAATTAATAATATTCAGCATCTGAATTACAAGTGCTCCATGTGAATCAAAAGGAAAGAAATACACAGTTAAAAGGCATTCTTTCATCACCTGCATAGTTCCAGAAGAGAGCTGAGCATGCATATACAACACTATCACTGCAGTGCCACTGAAGCAAAAATTAAATAACAAAGATTTCTAACAATTCTAACAAAAAACAGTCAATTAAAATCATATAAAACTACAACAGTGATACATTTTGAGCACATTGTAATTAAACTAAAAACAAGTTTAGCACATGGATTCCAAGGGTTTCCAATATGACAATACCATTATAAAGAATATGGATTTGATAATTAGATTCAAATAACCACTTTGCCTCACATGTTTGCTAGTAGCTTTCCAGTCAAGAAGGTGATTTCTGATATAAGGTTAATGATGATATTGAATTCCATATTAAGAAACTTATCAAAACATAATTATCATATTAAGCACAAAGTTGCTCAAAACCACTATAATGTATTGTTCCAGCCCACTGCAAACCAAGTTGTCCCCAGAAACTAAAGAAATGTAAAACATTGGAAAAACAAAGTTACTCAAAATTAAGTGCAAAAAGACAACATATGCCTAATAGCCTTAAAAGCTAATGTAGTTGATTCCATTGTTAATGCTTCCACAGAGGGCTTTCTGCACCAAAAAGAATTCCAATAGGTTTCTGCATAAAAAAAAAAACACACGAAGTATGAGTGAATTTTTGCATTACAAAAGTTGAGTATTATCCAAAGGAATTTATAGACAGTCATTATCTAAAAGAATTTATGTATGAAGTTTACCTCATCTATGGCATAGCTCAAGATTGTTATCATATTATGGAATTTGTCGAGAATCAATGAGACCTTCAAAAAGAAAAGAAAATACATTAGAATTTTTAAAACATATTTATAATTATCTAAGCAAATGTGTAGTTACATTACCTGATTCAATGATTTCAATATCATTATCATGTTGATAAACTTCGATTTCTTCATCATTATCACCATCACATCTAACATCTCGTAGCCAATCTTGAGTGCAAACCAATGCTTGCACAACCCCAGGACTCATTGAACTTCTGTATTTGTCAAAAACTCTACCACCGGTACTGAAAGCCGACACTGAAGCAACTGTAGATACCGGAATCGACAAGATATCACGAGCCATTTGAGAAAGTATAGGATACTTTGAGCTGTTAATTTTCCACCAGCTCAAAATGTCGAATTTAGGATCATCTAGATGATTCTCTTCTTTCAAATATCGTTCCAGCTCTGATGTCGGCCCAACATCATTCTTTTCAGCACTCATCTTGAAAAATTATTTTTGTAAACTAGAAATCCTCCTCTCACCAAGAGGAGAAGTTCTATTGTCAACCTCTGAAAATCTTTCCACCGACTGTAAAACTCGCCTTCGCCTTGAACTATAGGCAGATACATACTCATCATAAATTTTAAAGGTCTCATACTTAACAAGTGAAACTTGTGATTCAGCATCATCCGTAGCATAGATAAGATGGTACATAAAACTCAAATATTTAAGCTTATACCTAGGATCAAGGACAACTGCAATAGCAAGCATCACATTGCACTCCCTCCAATATTTATCAAACTTACTTTGGATCTTAGTAGCCATTTGGTTAATAGATACATCTTCGTGTATAGCCATCCCAAGCAAGTGTTCTTGAATCGCAAAAATCTCATGAAAATACAAATTCGCAGTTGTATATTTATGCCCAGAGAAAAGCTTTGTAGCATCATAAAAAACTTTTAATAATCGGCAAATAACTTTAGCATTCTTCCAATCAATAACAGTAGAGGCTTCTCTTGCAAAGATGACATCTCGTGTCTGTAAGCGAGTGAAGGCACTCTCAAACTGTAATGCAGACTCTAGCATAAGAAAGGTGGAGTTCCATCTTGTAGCCACATCTATACATAAGCCTCTCTTACTTGAAAGCCTCTCTTGCAAAATACATTCTTCAAACAACTGTTTTCTTGCTTGTGAACCCCGAACATATTTAACACTTTCTCGAATAACATCAACCGATTCTATAATCTCATTTAGCCCATCTTGCACTATGAGATCGATGACATGTGCAGCTCAACGAACGTGAAAAAATCGACCTTCTTGTAGTAACATGCCTTTCCTTGAAAGAACCGGAACAAGTGTCCTAACAGCAACGGTGTTATTTGAGGCATTATCTAGGGTAATGGTACTTAACTTGCTTATATTCCAATCAATCAAGCACAATTCAATTGCATTCGCAATAACATCTCCCCCATGTGGAGCTGGAACCATACAAAAATTCAGAATCTTCTTATGTAACTTTCAATTATCATCAATGAAATGTGCTGTAAGACATAAATAACCTAAAGTCTGATTAGATGTCCACATGTCGGCAGTTAAAGAAACCCGATGACATACACCAATCAATCTTTTCAGTTTAAGTTTCTCCTCTCCATATATATTCAACAACTCTTTCCTTATAGTTGTGCGTGATATAACTTTGAGTCGAGGTTGGATAACCATCATTAAATCTCTAAAGGCATCCTTGTCAATTATGTTAAATGGAAGTTCGAGCTCAATTATAAAAATAGCCAACTCTCTTCGAGCTCGATCTTGGTCAAACATCCAAGGCATAACACCCGCCCCTTCCTCCACATCATCGCCATCTCTAACAGATTTAAAAGATAATAACTTCTGGCTCTTATCTCGTGAGGTATAAGGGATGCATGTATTATCCAAATGTCGTTTAAGACTACTAGTGCCACTGCTACTTGGGCATGCAAATAATTTCTTGCAATAATTACACTTAGCCCTCAGATCTATCCCATCAGGTCCTTTCTCTTTGGTAAAATGATTCCATACAACAAATTTAGTTGGATATTCCCTTTTTTTAGATGTTTGTGTCGAGGAGTCCCCATGAGTGGTAACAGTATTAGTAGCATTTTCAAAAGAATCCAAGACCTAAACAAATATCTACAAATTACCATTTCTTAAGTTTGGTGGAAATAAAATAAAAAGTAAATCTTACAGGAATGAAATAAATGCATCGTTATAATAAACAAATAAGAAGCAATTCTCACCGGAATATCGTAGTTCTCATTAATATCATCCTCCATCATCATTCAATAAGAGGACTCACTTCAAAAGAGGTGTAATCACTAATTGTAGACACCCCATTTTGACCGTACCCTAAACCTCCCATGTTTGAGCAAAATCCTATCAAACCAATGCTTTAGGACCCCAAACTTCACCCTAAGCTAGCTTAAGGTCCCACCAAGCTCCCTGCAAAATTTCGTCGAATTCCGAGCGCGTTTCCCTAGCGAACGAGATAAGAGAGTGTCCGTAGTGTAAACTGCAAAAGGGGGGTGAATTTATCTGGTTAGGGGGGGCGAATTTATCCTCGAACAGGCGTGCATTGACCAGAAAAGGACACGAAACGGTCGTGCGCCTATCATTTTTTGCGCAAATCTGCGCGCCAATCAATTTGGTAGTGCGAATATCATCATCAAAATTGCTATAAATACCAAGCTAACCTCCTTCGTAAGAAAAGAAGGGAGCTCATTTTCAGATCTGTTTTTTTTCAAAAAAAGCCAAATCAGAGAGAGAGCGAGAGAAAAAAAAAGAGATCCGATCCCAAAATCCCGAAACCCTAACTCTTATTTCCTCTTCTCCGGCCATATTCCGGTCATCTTCTTCATCAGGCTCCGATTTCTTCTTCTCTGATCGAGTTTCGATCATGCTCCAGCAAGCTTTGACTGGTCAATGCCTTGGATTCTCTTTCTTTTCATATTATACCCTAAGATTCGAACTTCTGTTGCTCGGATTCAATTTTTCTAGTTTATGAAACCTTCAGATCTGCAATTTTTCATATTTCAAACCCTAACTCTTCGTCTCCATAGAGATCCGATCACACAAACCTTAGATCTTATCTCAGAAATCATAGATCTAACCCTTTAGCTACTTTCCGATCTCATTCACCAAATTCTAATCTCTTCACCTTCTTCTCCGGTTAATTTGTTCGTTGAAATCATCTTTTACGGCAAGTTTGAGCTCCACAATACCTCTATGTTCGCCAAGCTGCTTCATTTTCATAAGATCCAGAGATCTAAAATTCAGAAAAATTAATTAAAAGAGAAGAAGTAGATTCATTTCTGGATTCAGCCAATCTTGCATCAGTAATATTTCTAAGGAGGAAGCAAAAGAGGTATTTATTTCTTCTCTAATAATTTTATTTAATTAATAATAATTTCTCTGTGATGATCATATGATAGAATACGATTGTGCTTTGGTATGGAATTATGTGATTTCTTCTTGTTTTAGTAATTACGAAGGGGATGCTAATTATTGCCTAATTTCTAAGATTTTCTTATTTGATAAATCGTGAACTTATATTGGATTTCATAAGACTTATTTTAACTGATCTCTTTAGTATATCAATGGTTTAAAGCTTGAATTTTACTAATTTTTGGTCTGATCTTCTTAGAAAATGGTAGTAAAATGAGGTCCAGAGAGGAAATTTGCATCTTAAGAGATAGGAAAAGGTTAAGGTTCTTTGGAGTGGTATGCTTCGTTTGGTTTAAAAGATTAGAATGGTGTTTGGTTTCCTGTATTGATCAAAGGGCTTTAGTTCCTCGATATCATGAAAATTTAAAAATGCTTGTGCTTATGTCTTAATTTGGGGATCAGTGACTCAGAAACATGTGTTTTAGTTTGACCTTTTTCTTCTTTAAATACAGTTTCGAACCTCATCTTTACATTTTTGTTGGGATTTAAATTTTATTTTAGTAAAAGGATTATACTCTTGATTTCATTTTGAATAATGACTTTCATTTTGCTGTTCTAAATGTGTTTGGTGAGTTGATTTTTCATCTAAATATTCATATTATATCTTTCAAATGGGACATGTAATATATACATGTCTTGGTTTTTGCGCATAGAAATTTTGCATCCCTTTGGGTCTTCTGAACGTGAGCTTCATGACAAATTATCAAGTTCAGGGCAAGTTACCCCTGTAAAGGATCTATTTTGAGGGTTTAATTTCATAGTTTTTCATGTTCGTTAGACTTTATAACATTGAATAGGTTATAAATAATTATTCAACCAGGTTATATGGACCCTTTGATTATTCTTTCATATAAGATGTCAAGTGTTTCCTTTTATATATTTCATCTTTCATATTGTTTATCAAAAGGTCGTATAAGGAAAATATTGAAAGAATTCTTTTACTTCTTTGAGTATATGTATATGTATATATATGAATTTACGATTGGATAGATATATTTAAAAAAAAGTGTATATATATATATATATATATATATATATATATATATATATATATATATATATATATATGTTGCCTGTAGGATGAGATTCATATTCGTCTTGAAGTGTTCTATGACATAAACAATGATTATTATGCATAAGATACTACAAATAATTTGAGCTACATGCTATGTATTGTAATGATTGAATTTATTAAAAAAGAAAAGAAAATGAATGAACAATTGTATGGTTGGAGAATTAAATGTATGCGGATACATGGTGAATGTTGAAAATCATAGTCTGTTTTTCATGTCGGAAGTTAAAAGGACTCTAGGGATATAAGAGAAATTAATGTTTATATCATTTTTGTTTCACATTAGTTGATTGAACTGTGAGTGATCATCTTCTCTAAAATCTGTTGGGTAACTTCCCTTTGACAATGATCTTGGCAGCCCTTATGTTTGTTGTTAAATATAATAAAGCCTATAGTATTTTCTTTTTTATAGTTGACATATAACAATGTCCCTAGTAGCTCTCACATATTTGTGATAAGGGCAGCCCTCTCACTTTTTATTATTTCCCATCTTTCTCTCTATCACACTTTCTATACATTTTCCTTAGACACAAGCATAAGATGAGTTAGTGGTTTACATTTCATATTGGTGGTAAGAAGACACCACTATTTCATAATGTTTATCATCACCTTGTATGATATGACTTGTATAAGAAATAGACTGAACTTATTTCCTTCATGGCTCGGTTTTGTTTGCAAGTTTTTCACTCATGAGTTTCTTCAAGACAACATTTTATCTTCTCATTTGAATGATTGTAGCACCATTTCTATTGGAAGATATTGAAAGAAACCAGAATAGGGGATGGTTAGTGGGTTTTGATGATGAAATCATAGAGAATGGTTTATTGCTTTTGCAAATTTTATACTATTAGTTCTCCTTGTCACAGACCGCCTTATAGTTATCATGAGTTCAGCCCTTATATCCCTGTTATATTAATAGCTCTCCCTACTTACTGTTTTGTTATGATTTCTAATCTCAAGTTGGGTATTTGAATGATACTAAGATGGAGTCTCGACCCACTTTAGTAGTGAGGGTGATGAGCAGAGGGAAGGTAATCTGGTGCCATAGAGTGGAAATAATGCTATTTCTCTTTCTATTGGATGGTTGATATTTTATACCATTACATTCTGATGACAACATTCCTTAAGTTATTTTTTCGTTGTGAATTGATTTACTTCAACCCTACATGACCTGTCATAAATTTCCAAATGAATTTAAGATTGTAAGTTGTTATTTTGCTCGGTTCTATTTTATTTGAGAATCATCAGCTCAAAACCTGAACTGATTAATTCATAAGTTATAACTCATCAGTTTAAAATATGAACTAGGTAGTATGATCTGAATTCAACTGAAGCTTATTTGATGTTTCATTCGAAGATAATTTAGATATCTATCATTCATGGTCTAATATATAAAATAGTGACTGCAAAAATTTAGCTTTATAAATTTGTGATTATCTTCAGGAATAATAAATATGATGGCTGATATTGTTCATGCTTCATGATAATAAAATTCTTAGGCCAAAGGTGAAGAGTTTGAATCTTATTTTAGATTTTATTTTCTAAGTTAGCTCAGGTAATGAGACTCTTTGGAAAATCATATTGTCATTATGCCATGTAGTCTGGATAAATACTATTCAGTTTTTTTTTAATAAGAAAGAATATTGAACCTGATTATGTTTCCTGTTCAAATTAGAAGATGAAATAGTCTCTTTATCCTTTTGATTATTAGGTTCAAGAAATGACACTAGCTGATGCAGATGATACATAGTTCTAAAATAATATGAAATATATATATAAACTGTCATTTTCTTAATGACTATATAAGGATTTATAGAATTTATAGGAAATTACTTTAAAAGTATTTTAAATAATTAAATGGTAAGAATTTTGATATTGAAAATGCCATTATTGTTCATATCTCTAATTATTATGATCAGTTATGTTGCTCACTTGAGTTGTCAAACTGTACTAACATGTTATTCGGTTCTATACGAGAGTAGATCCTTGTATTATATAGATATTGATCTTATATTCATCTTACAGTATATTAGTTGCATTGTTTAAAAAAATAAAATAATAATGGGCAACAAAGTTAATCTATTTAGTGTCTCAAGTGTTAGATAATCCCTATATATGTTTGTTTTTAATTAGTTTAAATATCTATAGGAAAGGTTAAAAAATAAATAGGTTTTAGCATTTAGGGCGATGAAGGAGATATCCCAAGCCCATCTTTTATGGAGACCTACTGAAATCCAAGTGGTGACTTGGTTTGGCAACCTAGAGGGGGGGTGAATAGGATGTTTATAAAACTTTTACCTTTTGAAAACTTTTACTAAAATTTCACCCAAGACTTATCCCTTGTTTAATTAAGTTTGAAATAGTTGAACTTAAACAATATTACAAATTAATATAAGTTCAAAAACCCTTGTTGATTAGCAAACTTAATTAGGTGATTTATAGCCTAGTTAGCAAGGTACCAATATTCAATCAAAACCAAAATGCTAACTACTCACTCAATTCCAAATATGTAAGAATGCAAGCACAAATAAATAAGAAAGTGAGAGGGAGAGAAAGATAGAGAAATACCAACACAAGTGACACAAAGATTTATAGTGGTTCGGCAAACGGCCTACTCCACTCTACTCAAGGTCGCACTTGAGGATTTCCACTATTGAGACCTCCACGACGCCCGGCTCCGAGGCTTTTACACTCCAAGGGAATTAGATAAGGATGCCCTTCCACCTTTACAATGACTCTCCTTCTCCGCCGAGTTCTAAGCGCTTTCTCCCAAGGGAATTAAACACGGATGCCCTTGCCACCGATCGAATAAAGAAGAAGATAAAAGCTTTGCCTCTATGTAGGCTACAATGCAAGTTGAAGCTCCAAAGATGCTCTCAAGAATAAACAAGTTTAAGCCTAAACCAATCTCAAAAGATTTTCTCAAATCAAGGCACAAAGAGTTTGGTTGGTGAGAGAATTTAACCAAAAATAGTTCACAAATGATTTTCTATGGTTTGTTGAAGTTGGACAATGTTCCTCTCTTGTTTTAGACCCATTAGATGGGTATATATGGTGTCCCAACTCCATGTGACCGTTTGGGGGGTAAAACAGTCAAAACTGGGTCAAAAAATCAACTAGCCGTTGCACCCCAACGGCTATATTTTTTTGAAGAAAAACATTTCTCGGAGTTCCGAGAAAAATTCTCGGAGTTCCGAGCGAAATTCTCGGAGTTCCGAGCAAATCTCGAAGTTCCGAGAATTCAAACAGAGCCTTTAAATTTAGAATCTGGTGCATTTCTCGGAGCTCCGAGAATGTTCTCGGAGTTCCGAGCTCGGAGCTCCGAGAATAATTCTCGGAGTTCCGAGACTGGTTTCCAGCAAACAGTGTCGAACTTGTAAAATTCATATCTCCCTCATTTCTCGTCGGATTTTGACGTTTCTATACTCTACGGATATGAGAAAAATGAGAGCTATCTGTTAAAAATATTTTCAAAAATATTTGAAAATGTTTTAAATAAGTTTTGATAGGATTTAGTTGCTGGTCCAGGTTGTTGCTTCGGAACTCTGTTTTGTTCATTCTTGTGTTGAATGCCATATGGGTCCCAACATGTTGGTACACCACCATGGCCATTCACTTATCCATTTAAGTCCTTAAAGGGTGTGTTAGTCTCTTTGAAAAACATATTTTTAAGGGTTTTAAGATGTGCCTTGATCAAGAGAAAACACAAGAGAGAAAGGTGATACATACTACCCTTTTGAACACTCTCTTGAATGAACTCTTGAGCCAATCTTCATTTGATCTTCAATGTGGTTCTTGGATTGCTTGTGGGATCTTCACTTGAGCTCCTTGCTTTAACATCTTCCAAGGATGATGCCACCAATGTGTTCAAGCTCCTTTGCATGTTGATCCTCAAGCATGTGTTGTGTTGCATTGTGTAATGGCGATATGACATGTCAAGCATGTCAAGTTCCTGTCTAAGACACAACACTCAAGGCAACTGATCAGTCCATAAACGACTAATCAATTTGTATTTGTTAATCATCAAAACAAGGTGATTGACTGAACCCATGGGGAACCCTTGGGCTTACACCTACTTGGTCCATGTATTATCCCTCTTTCTTTTGTCTTTTAATAAGACAGCCTCAAGTCATTAAGTCCTTCCATTCATTGCCAGGGCGATGAAGGCACTAGCCCGAGCCCATCCTTAGGGGACTTGCCCAGTCCAAATAGCACTCCCCTCTTTTAATTTGGAAGACTCACCCAGTCTTTAAATACCTTTAAATAATTAGATTATTCTTTTCATTGCAAGGGCGATGAAAGAGTCATCTAGAAACTTCTTTTAGGAGACAAGCTGTGTCTCAGAAAAATCAAACCTCTTTTGGAGACTGGCTTTGTCTCATTGGCCATACTTATCCTTTTATTTTAGGAGACATGTCATGTCTCATTAGAGCCCTTCTCAGAGTCATTAGCATAGGAGTCTGTCCTTTAGTGTTAAGAGTCAGTCTTTTAGTTTCAGGAGCTAGTCCTATCATCATAGGGGTTAGGATTCTTTCCAACCTCTAATCAATTCATTTGTTTTTATCCAGTTCTTTGCAAGGTATAGGATGTTGTCCAACCCTTGCAGAGCTGTGTTTCTGTTCATTTCCCCCCGCAAAGCATAGGATGCTGTCCAACCTTTGCAGGATATCAGGAGTCTATCCTACTCTTATGATGATAGGAATTTGTCCTCTTGAGTCAAAAACTCTTGAAAATTCAAAAAACATCTAAAAACCAAAAATCTCAAAAATCTTAAGTCATTTAGAAGTAGTTAGGAAAATCATTTCCGAACTACGTTGGCTTGATCCCTTTCAACAGGGTACGTAGTGCAGCTTGGGATCCACATCCCAAGTCCAGCCAAACCTTTCAAAATAAACATTTCAAATCTTCCAAAAATACTTCAAAACCTTTTCAAAAAGATCTTCCCCTAGAGTTAGGAGTCTGTCTTAGCTGTTTGGGATATTTTAGAGTTAGGAGTCTGTCCTGATTTGTATTGATATGGTGTGTCCTGTCGGGTGAGTGTCCCTAGAGTTAGGAGGCCTCAAGTCGATCGGTTAGACATTCAGTCAAACCGATGGCTAGACTAGGAAGCATATAGTCAGCCCATGGTTTTCCTTAGGTTGCACAGTCTAGTTACACATAGGATATAGGGCCCACCTGCATTAGCTTAAGGCTAATCAACTTGCATTAGTTAAGGCATATAGAGAGTCCTAAAAATTACAATTCACATGAACTTAAGCAATTGTACAAAAAAGCTTTAAAAATCAGTCGAGTCTAGGATAGCGAGTCTAGATGGTTAGGCATAGTAGTTTAGAATAGGGCATCGAACTACGTTGACTCCGATTCTTCCTGAGGCCGGGATACGTAGAGCAGCTGGGATGGACGGCCATCTTGGTCCGAGTCAGGTCGCATTAGAGTTAGGACTCATTTTGTCCAGTCATGTATAGAATTGAATTGTGTTGTGCGTTTAGCTGTGTTTTCTTACTTTCATGTACAGATCCTATACCTTTAGCTGTAGCATGCATGTGTTTGCACACCAGAACTCAGACACCAATTAGGTATGACACTCATAACCTAGTTATTCTTGGGCGACACTTCTTTCATTTCTTTTTTATGTGTGCTTATTTTTCATCTCCGAGACATGCATGATCAGATGGACGTCTTCTCGGAGATATTCGTTCCTATTTCATATGACTTTCGCCTAAAACTCTTCAAATAAATAATAAATGGCATAAGAGACCAGGTGCTTGCACTTGGGCGGACGAGGTGCTCTTTAGACCTTCCAAATTCATAACCAGGCACGAACCTTTCTTTTATAATCTCTGGTTATCCATTGCAACATAGCATAGTATGGGATCCTTGGCCCACTTCCTTGGATGACGACTCTTCTTTGTTTAAGGTACGCCTCGAATCTGGGCTAGTCCCTGAATCGAGAGGTATCTCACCTTTTATCGCCACTCATGCTGTGAGGGGCACATTCTTTCGAGAGTTCCTTGGTAGAGCTCTCCATTCACGTGGATGATCCTGAGACTGCGCGTGGGGGCACGTCCCCCGCCTCTCTCTCGGATCGGGGTCCACACTAATCCAAAGAGATTTTTTGAGGCTTTTGAACAAACCTGCAGGGGAGAATTGAAAAAAAGCAATGAGAAATGAGGAGATTGAGAACAACAAACACTACAGAGATTGCATGTAAAAACAACAAACACTACCATTCTAACCAAAATACAAACATCTAGCTTGTCTCCACTTGGCATTTTGGTGACATAAATTGTTAAAACCCAAGCCAAAACGTTCAGCCTTTATCCTGTTCTAACCAAAATACGAAAACCTAGACTGCATGCTATGGTTTGAACAATTGCTTTTGGATTCTTCCTAATAGGGCACTAGTTTTTGTTCATATGAGGTGAGATCAAAGAGATAAATTCCAATACAACACATGAACTTCATTAATTTGGTTTTAAGGCTGAGAGTTATGAACAAATCTCAGACATTTCAATTGGCACCGGTTCAAAGTATAAACAAAACAAAAAAGGCAATTTCAAAAGGCTTATGAAAGATGAACACTTACCGTTCACATAGGATTCCAAATTAGGCTTCAAACTAGAAGCTTCTTGACCACTGTCAATCGACCCTCGTTTTGGGGGTTTTCTAATTTTTTAGGGTTTTAAGAAAATCAGAGGGAGATTAGATGAAATGGATCTAAAAAATTAGGGTTTTTAGAGAGAGTGAGAGAATTAGGGTTTTCACTTTTCAGCCTATGGCATATACTAACAAGCTCCTTTTTTTCCTCTCACATCTCAATCCACAAAACAGAAAATAGAGATATTCAAATACTATTCATCAAAGAGATAAGGAAGGGGAAACCATAACACAGATTTCTTGTATTGAAACTATTTATGTGGGAATAGAACCCTAAAAAAATGGAGTGAGAGGAAGATAGATTTACTTATGTTAACAACACTTTTTCCAGCCTTTTCCTCTTCTGTGAGTGACCGTAGGAAGAAGGGAAGAGAGAGATTGAGATTTGAGAATATATTAAAGGAGAGAGGAATATAATGAAACCCTAGGCTCAAAGGGAAACGAACAGAAGAGGGGAGAGAGGACTTTGCGAGAGACGCGTGCGTGCGTGAGTTTTCTCAAAGCATATATATATATATATATATGAGTTTTAAGTTTTAAGGAAACAAAAACTAAAGTAACTCGGGTCGGGCCCCTTCAAAACAGGCTTGACCCGAGATTCACCCGGGTTTTTGGATCTTAAACCCGACCCGACCCGAAACCCGAGAAATCTAAACCCAACCCAAGGTATTTTCGGGTCGGGTCGATGCGGGTCGGGTAAAACCCGGCTTGAGTTGCTGCCCTACTGATTAGATCAGACCTTAAATAGGTGAATAAGAGTTATTCACATCCACAATAGTCTAAGCAAAGAAAAAGAATCTATCGGTTCCACTTGCGGGGTCCGCGGTGTTTAGAACGATCGCAACCGTTCGATGAGTAGATAAAGCAGAGTGATTACTTGATTTATTCTTCAAAGAGGTATTTATTTATGTTTGATTAACTTAATTAACTAATCTAGACTCTAGGATCTAGGGCAAAAGCAATATAAAAAAATTTGAAATTCTATGCGATTTTTGTTCCGCTGCCCATAGCGATCTTGCCGGAAGGGGATAACTTTCCTTCAAGTGGTATCAGAGCAAATAGAGTTCATATTAGGGGATTAAGATAACCAAACATAGATCATGCGGTATATCCACTGTGAGTCCGGACGTTCTATCCTGGCTATCCGAGGTTGTTAGTCCGTAGTATTAATTAATCAACATCTGGACAGTTGTCTAAAGATCAATATTTTCGATCTACTCAATGTGATTTTGACCTGATCAATCTTGATGGTTAAAAAGTAGACTTGAATACAAGTCCAACGCATCAAGAATCATCAAAATCCGATGTGCGGATTGGGAGATATGATTTTTTCAAGTTAGGCCAAAAGTGCAGCCTTTTGCTGATTTTTATTTCGGGAATTACATGTTTTATTTCAGAATGGCTCCAAAGTTGTGAGAAAAATTTATCGCTGTAGACACCCCATTTTGACCGAACCCTAATAGAGTCGTTAGGATAGGAATCCTGTCAAACTAGGGTCTTAATATCCCAAATTTGCTCCCTAGGCTAGCTCGGGGTCCCACCAAGGTCCCTGTGAAATTTCGTCAAGATCTGAGCTGATTCGCCTAGTGAGCAAGCCTCGATAGTGTCGCGGTGCAAATTCAGAAGAGAGGTAATTCATCCAAAAGGAGGGGGGCTGATTATAGAAGAAATAAACCTAATATACCATGGGAGGCTGTTCAAGTGAAAGAGGGGTCAAATTTGTCATTTCCCTTTTTGAGCCCCATTGTTTAACCTAGCCCTCCCTATAGAGCAAAAGAGTGAATATATCATTTATAGATGGGGTTCTTTTATTTGGACCACCCCTATGGACAATAAAAATTCAAAATAAGCTAATTGCTATGGGCTGTCCATGGAAGAAAGCAGGGGGTGAATCACCTTAAAGTTGGGTGTCCAAAGAGGGGAAGGGGAGGCCAAATATCACAAAAGAAGAGGGCTGTTCAGACCAAGGAAAGGGGGGGTCAAATATATCATTTCCCTTAAAAGGGAAACGAATTAGGGTTTGAGAGGGGCTTTTCTCATTTTGGAAAAAAGAGGGAGAGAGAGAGAGAGAGAGAGAGAGAGAGAGAGAGAGAGAGAGCCGCAAGAGAAGAGGGAGAAAAGGGATCTGCAGCCACCGACCATCATCCCCACCTCCGGCCATCATCTCCGGTCGGCCATCTCCCTCTTCTTCCTCTTCTTCTTCTTCTTCTTCTTCTTCTTCGTTTCATCTGCACCACCACCACCATCACCGGAATCCGTCCCCACCGGCCAGCCACCACCACCTTTTCCCACCTCCTCCACCCATCTCCATTAAATCCGGCACCGGCACCTTCTTCCTAAACCCCTTTCGACCATCTTCTCCATACCCTCTCCATCACAGATTCTACCGAACCCATTTCAGTTTTCCACCCTCATCGATCAACACCATCATCTTCATCTTCTCCTTCATTTTCCCCTTATCCTCTGCAAAAATCCAAAAAAACCCAAAACCCCATCACCTCCATTAAATCCGGCAATGAGCTTTGATTCTCCGACCACCGACCTTACCACCACCTTCTTCTTCTCTAACTACCATTTCCACCATTTCTAACCCAAAACCCACATCAGCAGCACCTCCACCGGAGCTTCACCATCCCAGTTCTGCCATTTTCACAAACCACCTCCATCATCTTCTCCGGGCATCTCGCCGGAATCCGGTGAAAACCTCACAAATCCGACCCCACTCCAACAGCAACCCTCTCCTCACTATCAAAACCTCATTCTCCCTCCATGGCCACATCTCCCTAGCAGCCACCACTGACTACCTCCTCTATTTTACCCCTTTCCCACTTCAAAACCCACTCTCCTCCATCTCATTTGACCACCACCTTCGTCAGATCCATCTTCTCAGACCCTTGTTTGCCAAATCCATTCTCAAACCCATCCTATCCATTAAAACCTCATGACCCCTCTGCAAATCCTATTCTCCTTGAAGAGTCAGGAGCACCCTCTGCTTCTCTGGTCAACCCGTCTAAATCCAACCATCGCTGATCTCTCCATCGCCTCTACTTCCCCAAGCAAATCCGGAGCTTTTCTTCTTCAATTGGGGCTTTGTCAAAGCTAAGCATAGAGATTGTGAGTGAAGAAGTATAAGAACATAGGAATTTCTGTTTTTCTTCCTCGGCGATTTCGCCAGAGCTCCGGCAAACCCGAATCAAGGCCCTATCATCATCTCAATTTTCCATTGGATCTGGTTACGTCAATTTTTCCATCCAAAATCTGCAACTCCGGCGGTCCTGGTAATCCCATTGAATCAGTCTACACCGCTGCCTTCTTTGAGTCTCCGATCGTGATCCGTCGAAAAAAAAATATTGAAGAAGAAAAAGGGAGTCGCTGCTCCGTCCGTCGACACAAACTCCGGCTACCCCAGCATGCTTTAATCCAACATTTATAATTGCTTACGATTCAGGTAGCTCTCTTACTTTATTTTATTTCATGGCTAGAATCTAGTTCAATTGATTATGTGATGTGATGAGTAATTGAGGTTTTAAGGGTCTACAACAAATTTCAGATCTCAGAAAAGGCTTCATGGGCTTGGGGTTTAAAATCATGTTAGCCTTATGATGTATGTTTTCCCTTCATTTTCTATGGCGTTATATGTTAATTTTTTGGCAAAACTGGAGGGGATTCCGGGGCTAAATTCATGAAGCAGCAGAGACTTCCTTTCTTTCTAATTCCCTTTGAAACTTAATTTGAAGACTGCCCCGTTGTGTTGATAGGGAATTTAGAGTTCCAAAATTCTCAGGTTCTAGACCAGAGCATGCTCTTTGAATGATATATGAGGTCATTTGTTTTGAAAAATCGGCCATTGTCATAGGGCCTTACTTTTGCACATGCGAACATGAGATTTTGATGTTAACACCAGTAACCTTCTGCATGTAGAATCTTGTTTAGCATATGAAACTGATTCCTTCTTTTACATTTGTTGAATTGGTTTTTTTTTTACATTGAGCACATCAATTTCAATTGCTTGCCAATGGATAGTTTCAGTAGAAATGGATTTCGAGTACCTCTTCTTGAATGGGAGTCCAAAGACTTTGTATTTGTTTTACTCGGATCTATTCTCGTTTTGATTTCTTCGCGCGTCAAAGCATGGATCATTGGTCGAGCGCATCTAGTTGTTCTAATTCGAAGGCTTGAGTTCTCCTTCTCTCCCCTTCGGGATCTTCCTCTTGTGCTGGGCGATGAAGGCGCTAGCCCAAGCCCATTCTTAGGGGACTTGCTCAGTCCAAGTAGCATACCCCTCCTTTGTATATAAGAGACTTGCCCAGTCTCATCTGAACCTTTGTTTACGTCATTTGTGTCTCGGAGACAAGACTTGTCTCATAGAGTTTCCCCTTTCGGAGGCTTACCTAGCCTCATGTTAGAATAACCCTTTCTTCTAGCGAGTCTTTGACTCATTTTTACCCCATTTCTTAGTAGTGTTATTTTTTAGTCTCTGACTCATTTGTACTCCCCCTAGTGTTATTAGTTAGGAGTTTTTCCATTAGAGACTAACTCAGTCATATAGAGCCTTCCCTGTTTAGGATCTTAGATTATTTTCTCTGTTCTTGGGACACTATCTTTCTTGTTGTGGTTTGTCTCTTTGAGATGCTAGTTGTTTATTCGGGGTTTCCCCTTTAGATTTAGGGCTTTGCCCTAGTTTGTGGTATTACTTGCGTGTTCCCTTTAAGATTGAAAATATTTAAAGGTTTAGAGCATTGGAAAAGCTTTAAAATCCAAAAACATTAGAAATTTGAAACTCAAAAATATTTGAAAACTTTAAAAATATCAAAAACATTTGAAAAACATTAAAAAACCTTAAATCAGCTAAAGTGTTGAGTTTTATAGCATAGTTAAGAAAGTTCGTTTCGAATTACGTTGGCTTGATCCTCTTCCACGAGGTACGTAGCGCAGCTCGGGATACATATCCCAAGTCCAGCCAAACTTTGTAAATAAATATACTTTAACCCTTTTTCTTTAAAACCGTGTTTTCAAAAAGTTCTTCCTCTAGTGTTAGGAGTTTCTCCTAGATAGAGAGTTTTAGAGTTAGGAGTTTCTTTTGATAGGTTGTTTATTTGTTTGCTTGTTATGTGCTTGTTTTAGAGTTAGGGGTCTGTCCTAGAGTTACAGGAGCGCCTCCGTCCGGTCAGTTGGCGATTCCAATCGCCGACTGATGACTAGGTCTAAGATGCGTTAGTCCACCCTTTGTTTTCCTTAGGAAATACAGCCTAGTTATACATAGGTTGTAGGAATCACCTGCATTAGCTTAGGGCTAATCTGCATTTAGTTAGGGCATATAGGGTGTCCTAAAATCTACAATTCACTGGAATTTAAATAATCGTACAATAAGCTTTAAGAACTAGTCCGATCTTTTAGATCGAGTCTAAGATAGAGGTCTAGGTGTCTTAGGCATCATAGTTTAGAATAAGTGCGAAGAACTACGTTGCCTTGATTCTCGTGGAGGCGGGGATACGTAGGCTTCTTTGGATGAATACCAGACCATCCGAGGACTCGGGCTAAATCATTTAGAGTCTTAGGATTTGTTATTGTATGATGTGTTTTCTTCCTTTCTTGTATTGATCCTATACCTTTAGCTGTAGCTTGCATGTGTATGTCCACCAGAACTTAGACACCAGTTAGGTATGTCACTCATAACCTAGTAATATTTAGGTGGCACCTCTTCCATTTATTTTTTGTGTGCTTATTATTTCTATTCTCAGGAAATGCATGCTTAGATAGACGACTCATGAGGATTGTTCCCATTTCACATGATTTTTGCCCAAAACTCTTCGAGGTTAATAATAAATGGCATAAGAGACCAAGTGTTCGTACTCGGGCGAATTGGGGGCGCTCTTTGGACCTTCTTCATTCGTCATCAGGCACGGACCTTTTGTATCTTTGGTTATCCATTGCAAACAGAGCATTTGTTTTGGTTCCATGGCGCATCCATGGATGGCGACTCTGAGTTATTTCTAGATATATCTTGGTTTCGAGCCCTGGCTCCGGATCAGGATGTATCTCTTTCCTTTTATATCGCCACTCATGCTATGCTGTGAGGGTGGCAACAGTTTCGAGAGTTCCTTGGTAGAGCTCTCCTTCACGTTGTGGAGATCTAGAGGATGTAGGGACTCGTTCGCCTCACCGTCCTCGGATCGGGGTCCACAATCGCCTAAGATTAAAATTTTCAAACATTATTTGGGTATTCTAAGCATAATCAGTAGCTAATATGGTAGTCCGAATATTTTTCTCCCACTTAAAATATTCAAAAATTATGCTATTCTGAAATGTTCCCGAAAACCACTATTTTGAGCTTTTCTCGCTAAAACGATTTCGTTTTTACGCAAATTTTTTTGTGGTGACTTCTGACATCATAAGGAATGATTATATTAAGTTTGTTTAGATGTAAGTAGTTTTATGGCTGAATTAAAAATTATTTGATTTAATTTCAGCATGAGTTGATCTCTATTGGTGAAAATTGGGCAAAAAGGATTACTCGACCTCTATCCATGCAGGAGATGCATATGGATAATATATATGGATGTTTTTTATTTATTTTTATGGTTTGATATTGTTGAAATGTAGCAATTAAAAGTCTGCAATGTAATAATTAATGATTTATTGGTTTATGTACTCCCTCTAGGCAGTTGTGCGGATAACTGGTTTTCCATGGAGAATTTCTTTTGATGTACATATTATTTAGGCTAGTGTAGGACACTAGGGTAGTTCGTTTTCTTTTTACATCAGAAGTAATAAAGAAAGAAAATTGCTCTTGAGGTGGTCAACGAAGAATCAAAGAACTTGGACATGGCGATGCTTCAAGAATGCTATAGATGATGGCGGACCTCGATTCTATCGATTCAATGGAGGGCGGACGCATTCTTCATGATTCCTACTGATATAAGATACTTCATATAATGAAGTATATCAGTAATAATACCTTTGAAAAATTGCCATGAGGTCGCGAATTTTTTCTATTGCGAATAGCTAATAGTTGCCCAAATTTCACCCTTAATTTTGGTAATAATTATGAGGATTAACTAACTCTAAAATGGTTAGATAATTATAGAATTCCTATAAATCCAAGATGCCAAAATTAAGCTCATGGATGTCGTTGGTTTACTTTTCTGTGGTTTAGATGTGTGATAGAGATTGCATTTTCCTTTCCTTATGTATGTGTTTCTATTGGATGGTTTGTTTTAGATGCATGAATATGAATAAGTTTTTTCCACTTAAAAGAAACCCTCTTTATAAAATATTAAGTTGTAAATGGGGATTAAAAAAGAAAGGATTAATCTCCATGGCCTTCCATAGCCATCTATTGGTTGGCTAGTTTAGAGAACAAGACGATCATATGCCAAAGCAGAAGCCGATCTTGATTTTCTATCTAGAGTAACTAATAGATTCCTATAATGATAAGGGATATTTGCAAAATACATTAGTCATATGCCAAAGCAGAAGCTAGTATGCTTTGTAAAATGGTTCCGAGGCAATGGGTGTTAACTTAACCAAGCAAAGAGTGTTGATGTCCAAAGGATAGATACACTGGGATGCTTGGAGGCCAAAATCAAATCGGATATCATATTAATAATATGATGAATTAGATGAATCCACTCATACTTAACAAAGTTGTTGTTAATGAGCATCCGATGCTTATTGGAGAAATCATGTTATTTCTCTTGATTTATGTGTTTGAGGGGCACATAAATGGGACATACAATGGGCAATACCATTACAGATCAAAAACTCAGATCTAATGGTTACATGTAATGGTAAATCTAAAATGGTTAGTCTTGCTAATTTTATGCCTCATTTCCTTTGCATTAGATAAGGCAACCTTCAATCCATTAGCTAGGATTCTTGAGGACAACAAACTTACTAATCTAAATTATGTGGACTGTAAGAGGAACTTAACTCTAGTGCTCACATCAGAGAAAGTTCATTGGGTCTTGACTACTGAGACACTTGAGTTGCCTGGTCCCGATGCTCCCCAGGATGTCAAGGACAGAGCCACAAAATGCAACGAAGATGACCAAATGGCTAAGTGCTATATCCTTGGGTCGATGTCGAACGTGTTGCAACAACAACATGTCAGAATGGCTTCATCAATGGATATTATGCACAATCTTAGGGAGATGTTTGGACAACAAAATCGCAGTGCCAGACAAATAGCGATTAAGGGCCTGGTTTCCACAAAAATGGTGGAAGAAACCCCAGGCAGAGATCATATGTTGTTAGAGATCATATGTTGAAGATGATGGGCTATCTAAATGAGCTCGAAGTTTTGGGGGCCATGTTAGATGCTGAGTCGCAAGTCGACATGGTGTTAGCATCCCTACCACTATCATTCAATGACTTTGTCATGAATTACCATATGAACAAACTGTCAACGACGTTGACAAAATTGTTGAATCATCTTCAATCTACTGAGGATTTTTAGAAAAATAATAAAAAATCCTCTTTCATAGTTGAAGCTAATGTAGTTTCAACTCCCAAACCGAAAGGCAAGGAAGAAGAAAGGGTAAAGGCCAAGGTTCTAAGAAAAATATTTCCAAAGTCAAGAACAAGAAATCTTTGAAGAAATCAACCAAGACCTCTCTATGAGTTCAAGAGAGGCAGAAGGTTGAGTAAGGGTGAACTCTACCTATAAGTTTTAACGGATGTAACGGTTACAGTCCAAGTTGTGGGTGATCTACTACTAGCATTTTCAGGAGGATATTTACGTTTAAATAATTGTCTTTATGTACCTTTCATTAGAAGGAATTTGATTTTAATTTCTAAACTATTGATTGATGGTTGTTCTACAAGTTTTAATAAAAGTAGTATTTTTATCAAACATGGTAATTCCTTGATCACAGAAGGTACATTAGTTGATGGCTTATTTATAGTAAATGCTTTAGAAAATGTAAGTAACATTGAGGATATTCCTATTCAGAATATTTCAAACCTCAAAAGGGCAAGGAATACGACCAATCCTACACATCTATGGCATCTTTGATTAGGCCATATTAACCTAGATAGGATTACAAGATTGGTAAAAGACGGTCCATTGTATTCTATCCAAGTGGAACCTTTTCTAACTTGTGAACCATGTCTTCAAGGTAAAATGACCAAAATTCCCTTCAAGGGCAAGAGTGGAAGATCCCAAGATTTGTTGGAGATTATACATAGTGATGTATGTGGTCCCATTTCTCATCCGGCAAGAGGAGGGCTAATATACTTCTATAATGGAACAATCTCACCAAGTATGTATCCCAAAATGAATCACCGAACGAGAGTTAGGATGACGGGGTTAATGCACCTTTGTCTTAATGGTTAGCCACCACCCACAGTCTCCATTGGAAATGGAACTGGACTCTCGGACAGAGGCAATGTCTTTGGGGCCTAACACATTGCACATTGTGTTATAAAATAAAAGGACACGACCTACCATGATATCAATTAATTCCTGACATGGTGATGATATGCGATCTTATGCAATCAAGGTACACCCTATGCAACAATCGAGATCGTATTAATAATCTATGTCTGATCAGTCTCATGGGACCCCCTAATTGATCAAAATGGAAGTAATTGAGCTTATATGTACATGAATTAATCTAGACCGTTCATTGTATGCCCTTCAACCAATTTACGTACAATGAAATGTATTTAGATATTTTCAATACTTTAAGTCTCACCATTTATGTGCTTGATTATATGCATGTACTTGCACTTATGCACATCAATGGTTAATTTAGATGCCATTACATGCACTTTATTATATTTACATGTTGGTTAAAAGAGACTTAAACATTGAAAATTCATGCACGTGTAAGTGGTGTTTTGGGGACTCTTGATGGCCTTTACGTTCATTGTATATTGCTAACTCCAAGGATGGCCAGCTTGGAGAGTAAATGCATGATGAATGTAAAGAGTCAAATTCTCCCTATAAATACCTACCATGGATAGCTGGTTGAAGATATGAGTTGGAAACGGAAGCCAACACATTTCTTGAGAGGGATCCATTTATCTATTCACGCCTTTGGGGTACAAGTTAGCAAGTCTCTTCCTTGTCCTTCGGGATAGTCGGCGACTTGATACCTTAAATCCTCGTCTCCTTCAAAGGAACGGTAGAGATTTCTGTACCCCTCTCCCTCCAGCAAGTTATATTTTTGCTTAATCATTTTCTTCATCTCTTTGCTTGTGGTTTTATTAATGCTATTCATATTTTAGAAGGAAATCCATTTGGCTATTTATCATACTCAACACTTTGACTTGTCGTCTATCAACTCCTTTGATGCTTGAGCATAGCTTTGGGCTTTGAGTTGATGTTCATCCTTGTTGTGCTGGAATTCGACCTTGTCTTTGAATGACCTTGTCTTGCCTTTGAATTTCTGTTATCTTACTTTGATTTTCCATTGTGTTGATGTTGCCTTCTTCATGACTTTGTTTTCACCTTGAGCTTGAATGATTTAACCATTGGTTGTGCAATCCTGAAGGTGCAAATGCTTTGAACACATTCACTTAGCCAATGGAGATCGTTAGTACATAAAACCTTTTTATAATAATTGAGTTTGTTAATCATCAAAACATATCAATGGGTACTTGTTGAACCCTTGGGCTAACAATCTCCCCCTTAAGGGATGAATAGAACAATTAATGCTTCCCTTAAGAGAATGATTTAATTGACCATGTTAACCATTAATTACATTGATGGAAAGTGATTGCAAAATTATAAACATGGAGCTTTGCTCCCCCTTAATATATGCATATTATTATGACTTGGGAGCTCAAATATTCTCTCCCTTTTCTCATCACCAAAAAGGAGGAACAAAAGGAAAGAGGGTATATGAGAACGAAGTAGACAACTAAAGTGCAATGCAAGAGAGATAAGGTAAAAATGTAAGCACACCACACATCATAGGAGGCTAAGAATATAGAACAGTGAACACAAGCTCAAAGCAAACCATAATATATATATATATATATATATATATATATATATATATATATATAGAGGCTGTAGAAGTACCATCCAAATAATAGCCAAATACACACCAACACAGAGACATCTACATAAAGAGAATCCTAATACATCCAAAAAGATCCAAAACCATCCAAAAAGTATCATCCAAATACATCATATGTCCAGATATCTAAAGTGCCTAATAAAAAAGTATCATCCATGATCATCAGATGACAGAATCCATCTATTGCTCTGTAGGAGGTGGTGGAGTATAGGATGAACTGCCAGGCTGCTGACCCAACTGGCCACCTGAGAGGTACTGGTAAAATGCAGTCCACTGGTCATCAGTGTGAGTGGTGAGAGTCTGGAAGCAAGTAGAGATCTTAGTATTGACATGGGTAGAGAGCCTCTCAAACTGAGAAGCCATAGATCTCTCAATGGCCTCCTGCATGGCGGCCAGATCCTGTCAAGTGCAAAGCTGAGAAATATCCTGTGATGCCGGTGGAGCCACTGGAGTCTAAGTAGCTTCGTCCACCTCTTCTTCTTCATCTTCAGAGTCTCCTTCATCAGAGGCGACTTCAACTGCGGCTTGATCAAGTGCCATGCGACTAAATGTCGTATCGTCAAATGGAGCGGTGGGAGTGATGGTCATTTCACCATCCAATGTGATTCCAAAATGGAGAAACACGCGGGTGAGGATCATGTCATATGGCAGGGAAGAGCGGTAGCGGCCAGGAGTTTGGAGCATGTAACAAAAAATGATGTAAGGAAGACGGATTTGGCGACCCTCGACGACGCAGTAAATGAGATAGGCCTCCAAGGGCCTTAGAGCATCATACATTCCACCACGGGGAGTGAAGTTGCTGAACATGAAATTATGAAGCATTTTTGCAACTGGAATGAGGTCGGAAGCTTTTGCAGGCATATTGGGTTTTTGTATCGCTTGATGATCCTACTGTAGATAGTGTCATGATCAAGATCAGGAAGGGAATTGGTCCCATCTTCTGGCCAGAAGTAGTGTTGAGGACCCTCAGGGCTAATTCCTGGAATCTCGGCAAATTAGGTATAGGTGATTTTAATGGTTGTTTTCTTGACTCGAGATTCAATTTTGAAGTACGAAGAGGAAATACTGAGATTGTCGTAGAAGAGACGCACCAATCGAGGGTAAATAGGTTCATTAATGTGAAGAATAGGTGTCCACTTCAGGGCATCAAAGTTTGCTGGAAGGTCAAAATGAACAAGGATGGGAGGATCGATATATGTACCTGTGAGAATGCCGCGAGTTCCCACATCCGCCCATAACTTCTTAGCCGTGGGGTTAGTAAAAAGGAATTGGGGACAACCTCCGGTTCCACAGCCGGATCCTTGGCCTTGGCTTTCTTCCTCGGTGGCGCTTCATCATCTTGGCCTTGACCTTACGAGGATCCCCCAATGTTAACGTTCGTGGTCCTAGGAGACATGGTTGGAAAAACTAGGGTTTTGAAAATAAAGAGGAAAAACAGGAATTTGGAGCCCTAGAAGGAACGAGGGAAAGAGAGAAAATGGAGGAAGATAAATGGTAATAGAAGAGAAGTGACAAAACCAATCAAAATAGAAGAAAAAGAAGAAAAATGGGTGAGAAAGTTGGGATTTTGACAAAGGGGTCGAGTTTCTAGGTTTGGATGAAAAAAAAGGTTTTGATGAAGAAAAGAGGTGAAAGGGGTGGGATTTGGGAAGATTTGAGGAGAGAATGGAGTAAAATAAGTTAGGGTTTTGAGTGGTGTGAGAGAGAAGGAGAAAAGAAAAGAAAGAAAAGGGAAGAAGTGAGGAAACTGAATCGGTCCAGGGCTTTTAATCGCGCCTGGATCGATTCTAGAAATTCTGAGAAAAAGTCTTAGAGTTCCGAGACCCTTTTTTTTTTACTTCTGTCCTGATTCTCAGAGTTCCGAGAAATTTCTTGGAGTTCTGAGATTTTATTTTATTTTTGTTCCTGTCCAGTTCCTTGGAGTTCCATGAATCCTTCTTTCTTTCTTTCTGTCCATCCACGTGGAATTCCGAGAGGTTTCTTTTTTAATGTGAGTTGTTTGTAATACTAAGCTCATTCAATAACAAAATATTATCATTTTAAAAATAGTACATTTTTAACACACATTCATGGAAATACATATATTTATGACACTACACATTCAATGCATTTACTCATTAATGATCATATATATATATATATATTGCTAATAAAGATAATACAATTTTATCACTCATTCAAAGCATGAATTTCATATATGACTTGACAATGGTTGAGATGATGGCACATGACCAAAAGCTTAAGTGTTTTAATTAAGGTGACGGTACCGACTCCCCCTTTGAATAAAGTGGGCTATGGGCACCAATTGAGTGAGTTTTAAAGTTAAGGTTTGATCATCTTAAACCATGTAGTCACTACCAAAACAAGGGTGATACATATATACATGCGTATATAAAGAGAACATTATCACCTATTCATGCTTCATTTTCAAACTCTTTGACTTGATCCAAACTCCAAATGTTAAGTCCACTCTTAATGTCACAAAATTTGTCCTCATTAAGAGGTTTAGTGAAGATATCCCCTAATTGATCATTTGTGTGGATATACTCAATTTAAATGTCCCCTTTTTTAGAATGATTTCTTAAGAAATGATGCCTTACCTCTATGTGCTTAGTTCTAGAATGTTGAATTGGATTCTTTGTGTAGACACCCACATCTTGCTACGCTTTAAAAAGCGAAATGTTTGTTTGGTCTGTGTTAGTCATCTGCATTAGGTTAGGCGTTCTTGCATTTTAGGGTGAATTTCACCTCATTTTAGGTGTTTTAAAGTTGATTCGCAATCAGGAAGGTCACTAGGAGGTTCCATTAGTCTCCGGAAAATGAGAATTTAAGTTTCCAGTCAAGTAGAAAAAACTGTTATTTTTGGGTTTCTCAGGGTTTCCCTCATTTTTGCCTATTTTTGCACATCGGGGGTAATTTGGTCATTTCCAATGTGTTTCATTTGATCTCTATAGTGTGTCTAAGGAGTCGCGAGTCATTTCATGAATTTTGAAAAACCTGCTAAATTTGGAATTTCTCAGGGGTTTCGGTTGATTTGAAAATTTTGTGTGTCGAGGGCATTTTGGGCATTTTCAGGGGATTCCAAGTGATCTTGTTTGATATCACCCACCAAAAGAAGCAAACTTAAAAACTTTCTATTTTAGGGGTTTCACCATGAAGACATTCTATTTTTAACTTTCCCCTTTGGGGGCAATCCAATTTAAGGTCATTTTAGTCGCCTTTGGGTGCGTAATGATCAAATAGGGATGTTTTGGTCCAAAAATTTATTTCTTTAAAGGGGATGGTTCAACCATATGTTAGGGGCGGACCATAAAGATCACATGTGTTAGGTCCATCCATAAAATATTGAATTTAAAAGAATTTTATTAAATTTTTATGAGAAAAACCCAAAACCCATGTGAGAAGGCCCATTGGGCTAAAGCCCACAAGGTGGGGGTCCATGTGGACCCACTCATGTGGGTTGGCCACATAAGTGGGCGCCCCACATGAGGAGGTCACATGCAAAAACATCCAATATGGGATGAGGTGGTTGGTGACATCATATTTGTTTTAGAAAAATAATAAAGAAAAGAAGAGTTATAATTAGAAATGGCTTGTATGGTCATGTTACTAAAATGGGCATAACTTTTTATCTTTTTATCCAACAAATTTGCATTTATATTTATTTCGAACTTCTTGAAAAGATCTACAACTTTCTAGTTTATGACTTTTCCTGAATCAGCCTCTAAATAGGTCAACAATGAGCTCAAACGTCGGACAACCCTTTTTGGACGAAAATCATTCATAAAAGTTCGTTTCCTATGTGAGAAGGCTTCTAGATTGATCTAGAAGGATCTCCATTGTGTAATTTAGCATTGTTTGGCTTGCAAGAAATCAATATTAGAAGTTAATCCAATTTAGAAGGTAAAGGAAAAAGCAAGCCATAGGTGAGAATTGTGAACTAACTAAAGGTAGGAGTTCTCACATTGAAAACTTCCAAATCAAATCTAACCCTAACTTTTTCTATAAAAACAAAACAAGCACAACCTTTGGCCTTTCTCTAGAAAATTCATCCATCTCTTTCTTCCTCGGAATTCATTCATCTCTTTTGCTGCTTTGGTGTTCATCTCTTCCACTTAGTTCTACACAAAATACTTTCACATATTCAATACATTCAACATATTGGAGGCTAGTTTATGATTCTTTGGGGTTTCTAGAGCATATAAAAAGGTGCGACAAAGCGTATACCTCGGATCTACGCACCCTAGAAATAAGGAGACCGATCAACGGTAGGATCTTTATCTTTGTAATATCAAAAGTAGAAAAGCATGCTAGGGTTTTACTTTTGATAGATCAAATCAATGAATTTTTTCTTGAAATTCCAGTATGTTATAATATAGATTATAAGTTTTCAAAATCCAAAATTTCACCAAAAAATTAATTTTCCTCCATTTAATAATGATTTTCTTTCATTTTTATTCATTATGGATTTAAATCGGATTATCAAAGCAAGTGTTTGAAAACGTGGGTTTCTTTAAAAACTGATATTTTAGGGGTTTTATATAAAATAGAATACTATTGGAAACTTAATTTTCAATCGCGGTTTGGCCGTTTTATTTTTCATTCTCTTTTTCAAAAAATAACTCTTAAATGGGTTCTTTCTTGATGAATGAAGCCAAAAGTATATCAATCCATGTCCAAAATTTGTGAAATCTTATTTTCAAACCAATGTTTGGATTTACAGACCACTTAAAAAATTTTGGATTTTTTTGAATTTTTTAATCCAGTTTAAAATTATTTTAATTTTGGGCTATTTTTAATAAATATTAAACGATTTTGAAAATTAATGAAACTTTTCAGAATTCAAGTTTAATTATAAATTGAATTTTTCATAAGAAAGATTTTTGGAAATGATATTTTCTTTACTGTTTTCTAATCAATTCTTCGTTTTGCTTGCCGTAATTCTTTTTCATATCAAAATAATGAATTTTTAAAATGTTTCTTTACAAACCAGTAACTTAGGTTACTAGACTATTAGAAAAAAATTTCAAAGGGTTTTATAATGTTTTGATATAGTTTTACAATTTATTTTAATAAAAGGGTTTTGATTCCTAGAAAGCAAATTGATCTTTTTTCATATAAAAATCGATTTTATGGAGGATCTTTAATTTTCAGGTTTTGGAATTTTGATATAAAATCTTACTGTAATTTTTCCTTTATTTTAGGATACCATTAAGTTTGATTTTTAATTGATTATTTGAATTCATCCGATTTTTGTGTGATTTTTAATTGGTATCCAATCGTAATAAAAATCCATAAAAGATTTACAGTAGCTTACTCTCATGATGATCTTTATACAGTAAAAGTTTGGATTAATTCGAAATTCATATACTATAAGTTGCTGTGTTAATCTACAATCTGACTTGAATTTTAAAAAATTGGAAATTGGTAGTACATCTTGATGCAAATTCATGAAATTTTTCCAGTAAGCTACAATCATCTATATCTTGTTACTGAAAAAGTTTTAATTAATTTGGAGTTCTATTGCTAAGGTTTGTGTGTAATCCTAACAATCTGGTCTTAATGTTATTAAATAACAACTTAATAATAAATCAACATAAAAGTCAGTGAAAACTTCCAGAAAATCATAATTTTTCAGCATATATTTAACCTTAAAATTGGTTTGAAACAGAAACCCTAGAGGTCATTGATTCCCTTCATAAATTGACTATGTTGTGACGGTTTAACTGCCGAGATCGCATTCATAATCGTATACTAATTGTGATTGTTCCTGCATAATTTGAGCATGTAAATTATAGTATATTGTTGGCTCCGAGGTCCACTGTCCACAGAAATCCTGATAAACATGCCAGGCAATAATATACAATAATTTATGTGTTAAATTATACAAGGATTGAGAGGACGATGCCCTTCCATGGATGCAACACAAGGCTGAAATTTGCCAACAATAGAGCCTTTGGTATTCCTTAGATGTTAGGAATAAAAAATCTTTGAAAAATTGAAAATCATTTACTTAATAGATTAAGATCATCTGATCAATGCTTTTGGAACCGTTGGATAACGGTATTTCTTCGTAAGGAACTTTAGAACCAATTAGGAACACTTACCTCGCGTTGTGTCCTAGGTTTTAGGTGTCCTAGAGTTAGGGAGTTCAACCTTATCACCCGATTGCCATTATTAGCAATTGAGTTATAGATCTAGTTACACTAATTACCCATTTTTCCCATAGGACAAGCCTAGTTACCTAGGATGTAGGTTCACCTGCATTAGTCTAAGGGATGTCTTACACTTAGATAGGATCATATAGTATCTTAGATGGAGTCCTAAGATAATAAAATCTACTCAACTTGAACTAAATAATCTCTCTTAAACTGTTGAAACAGTCATTCCAGTCTAGATTGGTGTCCTAGATGTCTTAGGCATGTAGCTTAGTTCAGGCACCAAACTACGTTAACTCTGATCCCAGTGAGGCTTGGGTACGTAGGCAGCTTGGATGCTTGATGGCATACCAATCACGAGTCGGCCCCACACACAATCAGTGGGGGTTTTTTAGGGTAGTTTTTATTTTCTTTCATCATTTTAAACCTTAAATTAAAATTGATTAAATCACTTAGAACTTTTTCCCCAAATTAAAATTTTAGAAGAACTTTCACTTAAATTGAATCCAAACAAATTAAGAAAATCAAGATACACATTAGGGATTACATTAAAATTAGATTTTATAATACATGTCACATAGTTCGCATATTAATGAAAAGTTAAATGAGCCATTTAAAAGAAATTCAAGAGAGTTAACTTTTGAAATTGAAGACCGGATTATCGGGCAAGAATAGTGCTTGTGGTGGTAATTCTCCATACCTTCAATTCTCGTAATCAGGTAGCGAATCTAAATTTCTGGTCATTTACGGGTCTTAGATCTCTTATCTAGGTGGCGACTCTGTCATTCTATTTTTGCGCGAAGTTCAGATTGCTTTAGTGATCCCAAGTTCATGAAAATGACGAATCAAATCAATAATAAGAAAGATGCGCCAATCGTGTGGGTACGAGAGACCAAGAGAGAAGGAGGCGGGTCACGCGTCGCGCCCTTCTCGCAGGATCGGGTCCCACACTTTGTCAAGTTAATGGCACTTGTGTTATCACAATGGACGGGAACATTACTAAATTCAATATTGTAATCCATGAGAGTGTTCTTCATCTATAGGATTTGTGCACAACAAGCTCCAGCCGCAATATATTCGGCTTTAGTAGTAGATAAAGCTACGGAGTTTTATTTCTTACAAAACCAAGACACAAGAGACCTACCTAGGAATTGACATATGCCACTTGTGCTTTTTTGATGGACCCTACATCCGGCAAAGTCAACATCCGAATACCCCACTAGGTTGAATTCATTTGATCTTTCATACCACAAACCTAGAGAAGGAGTTTTAGATACTTGAATATCCTCTTAAAAGCACTCAAATGGGACTTTTTCGGAGCCGATTGGAATCTAGCACAAATGCACACACTAAACATTATATCTGGCCTACTAGCGGTCAAATAATAGGCTACATATCATTCCTCTAAACTTCTTTTCATCAACCGGTTTTTCAATTTCATCATTTTCTAATTTGGTGGGTGTGCTCATGGGAGTTGGCTTGATTTCAGAGCCATCCATTCCAAATTTTTTAGAAGTTCCCTAGTATACTTTTCTTGGTTAATAAAAATTGCATTCTTACATTGTTTGATTTGAAATCAAAGCAAATAGGTGAGTTCTCCCATCTGTAGACACCCCCATTTTTCTCCGCTTTAATCAGCAAAGAAGTCAGTGTTTCGCTATCCGTTTTTCAGTGGTTCCCAATCCCGTGTCTGCCTCTTGTGTTTTCTCAATCTTTCTGATCTTCTCCGCAATGTTCCGCATTTTTCTTTTCGCTAAGTATTGAGAGGGGTTGTTCGCGAGAATCCGAGCAAGGGGGGAATTTGGACCCTTTCGGTGGGCCCACATTGAACATTTGTTTAAATTCGGATCAACCGGGGGGGCCGCATATTGTTTTAATGAAAAATGAGTGTTGAGCCTACTTTGATCTAATACATAAAGATGCCCATCAAGGGAGCAGCTAAGATCATCCTTCGAAAACAGTTTGAGGGGTGTAACCAAGTCATGTAGGGGGCTAACAAAGTGAACGGGTCCAATCAGCCTATGGAGATGTTTTAGCAGATGCAACCAATTCATATTGCAAATCGGACGGTTGAGATCATTCTACAAAGATGGTTTAGGGGAAAGATTTAGCTTGGGATGTGGCCCATCCAAATGGACAGTTTTAGATCATCACTGAGAATAAATTAGGAGTCACAACCAATTTACTTCGCAGCATATTGTTTGGACGGTTATGATTAGCCCATAAAATGACTTGCGAGATACAACCAATTCGCATTATTGCCTGTCATTTAGACGGTTCAGATCAACCAATGGAGATGATTTAGGGCTCGACTATTTTACATTGTGGCTCATCATTTGTATGGTTCGGATCAAATGGATTGGATGGTCAAAAAGGCAAACACACGCGTGCATGGAAACTAAGAGCGAGGAATAGAAGCTTGAATTCTAAAAGCAATATATGTGGGACCTACATGGACTTGATGACATTCGTTGTTTCCTTGTTGCTGAAATAGCAACCATTCTCGTGAAAAGATGGAGTTGCTAAATGGACAAAAGCTATATTCGGTGCAAAAAAATCCGTTGCTTCTAAAAAGAAAAAAAATATATGGCAATTACAGACTGGAAGGAGAGGAAAGGGGATGATGAAAATAGAAGGGAGGGTCGATTAAAAAAGGAGGAGAAGTAAAACGGCGGTCTGGTCTCTTCCCCTAGAGGGACGAATCTCTGTCTCGGTTTTTTGATCCCTCTCATCTCCATCACCTCGAGACCGATCCAAAACAGCAGCGAGATCTCACCACTCTCCGGCACTCCGCGGTTCTCCCTCTGCTCTCTCTCATCTCCACACCGATCCTAAGCCCCAATCTCATCCTCTCTCATGCCCACAACAGCAACCCTCCTATCCCAACAGTAGCCATCTTGAGTCTTCTATCTCTCCCACTCGGTCCTCTCCCTCAACCCCTCGCCACCCCTCTCATCTCTCCATCACTCGTTCTCTCTATCGTCCTCAAGTTCTATCTCTGTTTTTTTTTTTCGGTTTCTAAAAAAAAAAAAAAACGTGGAAAAACAGAGTGTGGTATACTCTGTTTTTCCTCTATCTGTTTTTCCTCTATCTCTCTCTCTCTCTCTCTCTCTCTCTCTCTCACCATCTCTTCTCATCACTCTCCCACACTCAATAACCATCTCTATCTCCCCTTCTCTATTTCTCTGAAAAACAGAGGATCGGTTTTGTCGTGTTTTTTGTGTTTCTCTCGTGCTCTATCTCTCTGTAACTCTCTCTCTCTCTCTCTCTCTCTCTCTCTCTCTCGATATATCTCTATCCCTCGGTCTCTCGAACTCTCTCTCAACTCTTTCTCTTACTCTCACACTCTCCCTCCTTATCTCTCTCTCCCATCCGACATGAGGAAAAATAAAGAATAGCAAAAACGAAGAAAAAAAAAAGAAAAAAAAGAAAAAAAAGAGAAGAATAAAACCGGAGCGGATTGCACGTCGGCGAGATTTTTCGGACTCTGCGGCTTTTGGATTCGGCGAGGAACTCTATCACAGGTCGGTACCCAATTCTCGGATTTTTCCCGAATCATCTGGTATTTTTTATGTATTTTGCATGGTTTTTAGCATTTAAATGATTTTAACTCAATATTAAATGTGTGTGCTTAAAATCATGATCTGCATGAGTGTTTCAATTCCGTTTCATCTCGAAATTTAATACAATGATCTACTTAAATAGACTAAAATAACTGTCGGATCGGATCGGACATTGGATCAACGGTTTTTTAGAATTTGAGTGAAGAGTAGAATTTTATTTAAAATAATGGCTGAGATATTTCGAAATTCGAAAAAATAGCCATCTCAGGATGATCTATTTTTTGGAATTTTAAATTTTTCTTGTGTTCATCACATCAGAACAAGGTTGGAGGACGTTTTCCGAAGTCGTAATTTTCTCGAAAATCGTGTTTTAAAAATAGAAAACTCTTTAAAAATATCTTTTCGACGAAGAAAAATAAATTATATACCAAACGGATTCGAAAATTAATGGAAGTTCGTGGAAAAATAATATGATACTGGTAAATTCTACCATGAATTTTTGATAATTTTTTGAATTGGTTTGGTAAATTATTTTATGCTTTCCTTGAAAATTATCATCTTTTGGGAGAATTGTTACAGACATCAGATCACAGATAAAATTTCCAAAATTTTTACAGTAGTCTTATATTATATATGTCTAGTTCCTATAAAATTTTTAATTCATTTGGATCTTGTTTCTTATGGGATGTAGTGTAAATTCATAATCTGGTCTGAAAATTGAAAAATCCGAAATTGATAGTAAATAGTTTCTAAAATTCATGAAAATCTCTCAGCATGCTATTTGTTCTTATATATTACTACTGTAGAAATTTGATTGAATTTAGATTTCTATTTCTAGTAGTTTCTGTGTTATTTTTGCAATCTGGTTAATTAATTGTTAAATCAAAATTAAATATGAGCTTATTGTAAAAATATGTAAAAATCCTCCATTAAGCTACATTTCATCATATATTGCTGCTGTAGAAGTTTCAACTCATTTTGAATTCGTTTACAACAGTTTCACTTGTAAAATCACTCATATGTTTAAAATTGATAAAATTCATTGAAAATCCGAAATTAATTGAAAATCATCTGAAAATCTCTAAGGAACCTTAAATCTCTGTCACATATTAACTTCTTAATCCATTAAAACATAAATTTTAGGATCTTTAAATTTTTCTGGAAAAATGGCCAGTGCATCCATAATCGTATCCCAATTGCACTCGATCTTTGACAATTTGAATATTTAAGCTATAGCATATTGTTGGCTCCGAGGTTCACTGTCCACGGAAATCCTGAGATATGCCAGGCAATAAGATGCTATAACCTAAGTATTAAATTGCACAAGGAAAGAGCGCACGATTCCCTTCCTTGGATGCTATTCTGGGCCGAAATTGGTGAACCCTAGAACCATTGGTAATCCTTGAATGTCTAGAAACTGAAAATCCTTGAAATCCGAAATTCATTAACATTCAAGAACTGAAATCGATTCATCTCGTGTCTCTCGGAATCATTGGATTATGGTTTCCGTCGTAAGAACCATTAGAGCCCAATTTAGGAACACTGGTGTCAGGTCGTGTCCTAGGTTTAGGGAGTCTTAGGTTTTAGGGAGTCCTAGAGTTAGGAGTACAGCCTCATCACGTACGTTTGCTATGGATAGCAACCGTGCCCTAGGTCTAGTTACACTAGTCACCCAATCTTTCCCTAGGACAAGCCTAGTAAACTAGGATGTAGGCTAACCTGCATTAGTCTAAGGAACAACTTGCATTTAGATAAGAATCATATAGAATCTTAGATGAAATCCTAGGATAATAAAATCCTCAACTTGAATTAAATAACTTCTCCTAAAATTGTTGAAACAGTCAATCCCGTCTAGGTTGGTGTCTTAGTTGAGTTAGGCATAAGTAGCTTAGCTTAGGTGCACCGAACTACGTCGACTCTGATCCCAGTGAGGCTTGGGTACGTAGGCAGCTTGGATGTCCGATGGCATATCAACCGCGAGTCGGCACTACAACAAATTGTGGTGTTTTGTATATTAATTTTCTTATAAATACTTAATCAAATCACTTAGGATTTTCCATGAAATTAGAATTTTAGGAGAACTTTCACTTAGATTGAATCCAGACAAATTAAGAAATCAAGATACACATTTAGGATTCACATTGAAATTAGATCATAGGATGCATGTCCCGTAGTTAACACATTAACAGAGAGTTGAATGAGCCATTTAAAATAAATTTAAAAGAGTTAGCTTTTGGAATCGAAGACCGATTATCGGGCAGGAATGGTGCATGTGGTGGATAAATCCCCATACCTTCCATTCTTGTAACCAGGTAGCGAGTCTAGATTTCTGGTTAATTTTGGGTCCTAGATCCCACATCTAGGTGGCGACTCTGTCAGTCTCTTTTGTGTGGAATTCGGATTGCCTTAGTGATCCCAAGTTCACATAAAAGATGAATTAAAATCAATAATTAAAATGCACACGCCAATCGCGTGGGTACGAGAGACCAAGATAGTGGGTACGAGAGACCAAGATAGATCGTGGCGGCTCGCGCCCCACCCCTCTCGCGGGATCGGGTCCCACACCATCATACTCATCTCAAACTCTTTTTGTATGGATTGAGCAAATTCTTCACACATCCTATCATTAGTAGCACCAAATATGGTATCATCTACATAGATTTGAACAATAAGCATATCTTTTTCTTTTCTTTTAATGAACAAGGTTTTGTCAACCTTACCCATTTGAAAGCCACTCTCTAATAGGAATGAGCTAAGCCTCTCATACCAAGCTCTAGGAGCTTGCTTTAGACCATACAAGGCTTTATCCAACCTATAGACATGATTAGGGTATTTGAAATCTTCAAAACCAGGAGGTTGTTCAACATAAACTTTCTCTATGATATACCCGTTAAATAATGCACTCTTCACATCCATTTGATACAACTTGACGTTCTTATGGCATGCAAATGCAAGAAGTATCATTTTGGCTTCCAATCTAGCAACCAAAGCAAAGGTCTCATCATAATCGATACCTTTCTCTTAGTTGTAACCTTGGGCTACTAATCTAACTTTGTTTCTTTGAATATTCCATGCTCATCGAGTTTGTTTTTAAACACCCATTTGGTTCCAATAACCGGGTGATCACAGGGTCTAGAAACTAATCTCCAAAATTCATCATTTTCGGCTTCTTTTATGGACTTGGGTTCTATTTGGGAGATAAATGCCATGTTGGCACAAACATTCCTATAGTGAAATCTTGTCTTGACTATTTGTGAGGTTTCACCTATGATTTGAGTAGAAGGGTTACTAGACATGATTCTACTATGTTTAGGAGGACCTTCTACTTCAACCTCTTCTATAGGTTGACCTTCTAAATCAAGATTTTCTAAGGGTTGAACTAGTGAATCTACTTGACTAGGAGTCTCTAGAAGATTGGCATCATCGTCATCTTCATCAATGACTTTAGGAGGTTCAAATTGTTCATCAAATTTAACATGGACGGACTCTTCTACAATTTGAGTTCTTTTGTTATACACCCTATAGGCCTTACTATGAGTTGAATAACCTAAGAAGATACCTTCATCGGATTTTGAATCGAACTTGTGCAAAGTATCTTTCATGTTCAAAATAAAACATTTGCATCAAAAAACTTTGAAATAGCTAACTTTAGGGGGTGTTCCACTCCATAGTTCATAAGGTATTTTTGTTAAGGTGGGGTTTAATAAGCACTCTATTTAACATATAGCAAGCCGTGTGAACGGCTTCTGCCCAAAAATTTCTTGGAACGTTGTGCTCATTTAACATGGTTCTAGCAATTTCGATAAGTGATCTATTTTTCCTTTCAACTACCCCATTTTGTTGAGAAGTTCTTGGAGCCGGGAAATTGTGTTTGATTCCATTTTCATTACAAAAGGTTTCATACTAAATATTCTCAAATTCGGTTCCATGATCGCTTCTAATTTCATTTATAAAAACTCCTTGTTCATTTTGAATCATTTTGCACAAATTGACAAATTTTTTGAAAGTTTCATCTTTACTAGCTAAAAATAACACCCAAGTAAATTTAGAATAATCATCAACTATCACATACACATATCTACTTCCTCCTCTACTACGAGTCTTTAAGGGACTAAATAGGTCTATGTGAAGAAGTTGTTGTGGACAAGATGTAGATATCACACTTATGGATTTGAAAGAGTCTTTGGTATGTTTTCCATGCAAGCAAGCACTACAAACTTTATCTTTAACATACTTGAGCTTAGGTAGCTCTCTCACTAGGTTCTTAGATGACAATCTTGATATCAAATCGATATGAGCATGACCAAGTCTTCTATCCCACAACCAAGGATTATCTTTCATGGCGGAGAGACATTGGATGTTTTGATTCTCAAGGTCTTCTAAGGCCAATGAGTACATGTTACCATCTCTATATGCAACAAATTCTACCTCATTATTCTTAACATTCAAAATCTTACATTTATCTTTTTCAAAAAGAACTTTGTGACCAAGATCACATAGTTGACTAATGCTAATCAAATTAAAGGAAAGACCATCAACAAGCAAAACATGTTCAACTTTAATATCTTTAATTTTAATGGTACATTCACCAATGATTTTGCTTCTTGTGTCATCCCCAAAGGTGACATTTCTTTGGTGGCTCATGGTGACGAAAGAAAACTTGGTCACATCTCCCACCATATGCCTTGAGCAACCACTATCCAAAAATTATTTGTCCTTTGAGGGCTTTCCTTTCAAGCACACATACAAGAATCAAAACTCATGTTGAAGCTTTCAGTACCCACTTTTTCTTCGGTCCTTCAAGGTTAGGAACATCATCAAATTCACCTTTTCTAACCCAAATAAACTTAAATCATTTTGATTTCTTAGCATTACATGCAAATCTTAAGTGTCATACTCTACCACAATAGTGACAAGTAGGAACATATGAGCTAGAACTAGTATGCATGTGAGAAGAATATTTTACAAACTTATTCTTGAATGAGGCTTCTCCTTTGAAAAATGGTTGGTATCCAAGACCAACTTTTCTAAAGAGACAAGCTTGTTTTCAAGAATTTCATCCAACTTGTTCTTTCCACGTGAAAATTTTCTAAAAGATAGATCTAATTCCTTGCATTTCAAATCAAGTTTTTCATTTTCCTCTTTCAAACTCTTGTTTTCCAAAATTAGCTTATCAATTTCTTCATTCAAAGCTTTGTTTTTCAAAATCAATTTTTTCACTTGTGTTGGTTTACAAATCAAGTTCCTTTTTTAAGAAACCAAAATCTCTAGTTATATCTTGCAAAGATTTTTTCATTATTTTATTTTTGGCAAGCTGCAAATCCAAGTTTTCATGAAGTTTTTCACAAGCAATTAACAATTCATCGTTTGAAAATTCATGCACAATATCATCAATTTCATTTACCTCGGAAATGGAGATGCCATTTGTCACTTCGGCAAGTCCCATGAAGCAAAGGTCATCTTCATCTTTTTTATTTGATTCATTTTCGGATGAAGCACTACCTTTATCCCAAGCCGCACACAACGCCTTCTTGCCAACTCTTTTCTTCTTCTTGTTCTTGTCATCATTTTGGTTGAGTGGACAATTTGGCCTAATATGCCAAATCTTCCTACAATTGTAGCATCGCATCTCATCCTTGCTTGTAGGCTTATTTCTACCTTGGCTTGTGCTTCCTCCTCTCTTGAACTTGAGGAATTTTTTAAATCTCTTAGTGAAAAGAGCAAGATCATCATCTTGTATGTCTTCTTCACTTTCCTCTTACTTTCAACTCTTGCTTTGAAAGCTATTCCTTTCTTTTTTATGTCTTCTTTATGTTTGTTTAAGGTGTCTCTTCCTTTTTGAACCATTTCAAAAGTGATTAATGATCCTATCTAGTCTTCTAATCCCATTTTAGACACATCTTTTGCTTCTTCAATGGCGGTGACTTTAGGAACCCATTCTTTAGGTAAAGATCTAAGAATTTTAGTGACTAATTCCTTGTTGGACATTTGCTTACCTAAAGATTTTAAGCCATTTGTTATGTTGGTGAACTTAGTGTGCATTTCGGCAATTATTTTATTTGAATCCATCATGAAGAGTTCATATTCTCTAAAGAAAAGGTTTATTTTGGACTCTTTGACTTGATTTGTTCCTTCAGGTGCTACTTCAAGCATATCCCAAATCTCCTTAGCGGATTCAAGAGTAGAAACTCGGTTGAACCCCTCGGGAGATAAAGCACAAATCATGGCATTCATGGCTTTAGCATTAATAGTAGATTCTTTCTTTTCATTATCATCCCAAAGACTCATGTCACTTGTGGATTCTTTATATCAATTATTAATTATTCTTCATACATCAAAATCTAAAGAGTTTAAAAACACTTTCATCCTAGCTTTCTAATAGGAGTAATTTGAGTCATTGAAGAAGGGAGGTCTAGTAGTGGATTGCCCCTCACTACTTTGAGAGAAGGTTGCCGTTTGGATCTTTTCCTTCTAGGTTTTCAAGAGAAATCCTATGTAAGAGCCTAAGCTCTGATACCAAGTGAAATTCAACTTAGGAACCTAAGAGGGGGGTGAATTGGGTTTCTTATCAAATTTTAAGGATTTAAAAACTTTGCTTGCGCTAAGTTTTAGTTTGATTAGAAATTAAAAATAAAGTTCAAAGACAAGAAAGAAGCACTTACCACAAGAGTTGAGCAGAAGAGATAAGAGGCTTGACACAAGAGTTTTTATAATGGTTCGGTCTTAACCCAAGACCTACTCCACTCTTCTCAAGTTTCTCTCCTTGAGGATTCCACTAGTCTTCCTCGAAGGAACTTAAATACGGCGTTCCTTTCGTCAAGTACAAATCGAGCTTCCAAGCTCTAAGGGTCTTCTGTGGCGCCCTTTGTTGCCAAGTACAATGAAGAGTTGAAGATGTATCTTGCTTGCCTCTTAGTAGGCTGATTACATGTAAATATCCCTCACTCTCACTCAAGAAAAAGATGAACAAATAAAGGCCCTAAGGTCTCTCAAGAACAATCTAAAGTCAAGGCACAAGAGAGAAGGGGAGAGTAAAAATCTTGGTAGAATGCAGTAAATATGCTCTTTAATGCTTAAGGAATGTTAGGTTTAATCATTAAGAGTTTTCCTAAAGGCCCTAAGGTCCATATATATAGGGGAGATCAAAATATGGCCTTTTTAGACTCAACCCAACGGTCGTCTCGGAGTCCGCGCACGGAATTCCGAGATGACGGTTACACCTTTATTTTTTGGACCTGGAACATTTCTCGGAATTCCAAGAATAATTTTGGAATTCCGAGAAGGCAGTTTCAGCATATTTTTCCAGTTTTGTTGCTGATTTATTTTAGGACGTCGGAATTCACTACTAAAACTTGCTAAATGGAATGTCATGTGGGTCCAAATAGGTGAGGACACCACCATGATCATTCACTAATCAATTAAGTTCAATTTAGGGTTGATTTTAACTCTCTTTTGTGCCTTTAACCTAGACTTTCCATGATTGACCATATACATTCTAAAATTGATTTGATCTTCAATCTTGTTGGCAGTTTGGAGGAGCTTTGACTTGTCTTCTATCAACTCCTTTGATGCTTGAGCATAGCTTTGGGCTTTGAGTTGATGTTCATCCTTGTTGGGCTTGAATTCGACCTTGGTTGAATGACCTTGTCTTGCCATTGAATTTTTATCATCTTGCTTTGATTTTTCATTGTGTTGATGATGCCTTCTTCATGACTTTGATTTCACCTTGAGCTTGATTGATTTGACCATTGGTTGTGCAATCTTGAAGGTACTAATACTTCGAACACATTCACTTAGCCAATGGAGATCATTAGTACATAAAACTTTTTTTTATAACAAATTGAGTTTGTTAATCATTAAAACATATCAATGGGAGTACTTGTTGAACCCTTGGGCTAACAGCAAGCAATCCCACTTATGGAAACCCATATGGGACGTCCCCCAAGGGATTGCTTGCTGCCCAAGCAACCCTTGGTTGCCACATGTGGTTCTCAAGTTTCCAATTTTGTTTGTTCATTCTTTCTTTCTCTCTCTTTCCAATTTCATCACATGTGTTGCTTTAATTTAGAAAAACAAATCAAGCAATAATATTCTAAATATTATTTGAATTCCAAATTGATAATGGCACAACACATAGGTCGTGTGGCCATGGGTCCCACCCAAATTCGTCCCATGTGGGTCCACTTATCCAATTCAAATTCCCATTGCATTTTATATTTAATTTCCAATTAAATCAATGCAATCCAATCCTATCCGATGGGATTAAAGCTCCAATATAATTTATGATATTTCCAAAATACCCTTATGGTTAATATTTAACCATTTTGGTATTCCCAATGTATCACATAGTGCATATACACTATATACATTGTGTATATCCTTTCATTGCATCCAATGCCACTAAACTAGTTCGTGTAAGCAACCAAATAAATGCGGGACCTCTATCTAATAAATTATAATAGGTCAATCGAGTAGTGAGTGGGATCGTAGCAAGGATTTAACGGTAGATCCTGTAGAACCCACATGTGGGCCCCACTGCGATTATTGCTCCATAGCTAATGCTACAATCGCATTGAGTCAGTGGCCTCCATCTAGACGTAACCCTGAAGATAAGTGTCAAATCACCATACTCCTAATCACATCAAATGTGCAAGTCCTTCTCCAAGTCTACATCTACCGAGTTGAGTCCTACGGGGGGTGGATATCAACTACCCCTGGGCTCACTCATGGTATACCTTTCAGTCAAGCGGTGTTGGGCCGCAAATGCATTTACTAAAACCATTTCAAAACTTATTTTGTGAAATCCTTTTGATAAACACTTTATCAAATTCACATGGCCAGGTATTTTTCTAGGCCTACTGCTCTGACCAAAACCGTAGATGTTATCCTATTAAATAGGTGGAGAATTCAATGCCGGGTATCACTATTGACCTCGACGGTTTGTCCAACACTCCAGTACTACCCTTTGGTGACTCTGAGAGAATCACGGTTAGATAGACCGAAAATGAAAGACTCACCAACAGACCAATATGACCCCTCAAGTCGAAGGACATGTAAATGGTCCTGTCTGGTAGAATAGCCCAATTGTCTCCTGTCCACAAGCTATTCTAATGTGATCCTGTTTAGAAGTATTAGTGATACGTGATGCGAGGAAGAACCTTATGACGAGTTCCAGAGCACCAGTTGTGTTTCTCTCAATCTCTCTTTAGGGTACCAAACGATTTTCGAAGGTCATTTTAAAAACAACCGACAAGCCTGTTTCCACACAGCACCTGCCTTTTACGGCACAAACCGAAAAGCCCGTCTGCACACGGCATTCCAATCGTTATGTTAACCTATGGCCCAAAACTCTCTTTTAGGCACCCTAAAGACACCCTGTCTCCCGAAAGCACCTGATTTTTGGTTTATTGGAAAACCCTGGACACAAGGAATCCAACGGACCTGACCGTGTGCGAATCAGAGTCCAATTGGAAGAGATATTGACGATCGAAGTTACCGATAAGAGACGGAAACCACCACCACCAGAAAACTTGTTTAACACAGCAAACGCCTTTTTCGGCAAACTAGAAGCCTGTTTACTCAGCACCCGCTATTTACGGCACAAACCGATAAGCCCGTCTGCATACGGCATTCTAATCGGTAGGTTAACTTTGGGTCTGAAATTCTCTTTTTGCACCCAAATGATGCCCTGTCTCCCGAAAGCACCCATTTCTGGTTCATTGGAAAGCCCTAGACACAAGGAATCCAACAAACCTGACCGCGTGCATATCGAAGTCCAATCAGAAGAGATATGGACGATTGAATGTATCGATAAGAGACGAAAATACTACAAAACAAAACGGAGAAGAGACGAACTATCACGAGAACCGGGGACGACATCATCCACCTTTATGGGGATGATGTCATCCCAGACGAATTCGTCCCATACGAATTCTGGTCGAAACCAGATATTTTTTACCCCTCCCCTATTTAGGGTAAAGGTTTTTTTATCTCTCTTCTCTCTCTCTCTCTCTCTCTCTCTCTCCCTTCGGGCTATACATCCGCTTTCGGTGTATTTCTTCCCCCTTTTGGTGAAATCCAAACCCCAAACCCCTGCAGAAAATTAGACAGCAACCCAGTTAGCATGCTTTAGAAGAGAGAAAGTAGAGAAATACTAGGTAGCTCTTTTCGGACGTCGGCACTCCGCCGAATTTCCGAACATTCAGAGCGTCTTTTTCTTTTTATGCGTTGTTGTTCTGCCGAATTTTGCAGAATTACGAGCTACTTTTCCATCGTAGCACCGTTGGTCTGCCGAAATCTTGACAAACTTGGAGGCTTTTTCGGTTATACAGTGTCGTTACGCTGCCGATTTCTCCATAGCCTTGGAGGCTCCCTTTCAACATAGCGTGGTAGCGCTGCCGAATTTTGAAGAACCCAATGTCCTATTTTCAATATAGCACCGTGTGTAGACACCCCATTTTGACCGAACCCTTATACCCTTATTTTGAATAAAAATCCCTAATAAACTAGTGTTTTAGCATCCCGAATTTGTCCCTAGAGCAGGTTAAGATCCCAGGTAGGTCCCTCTAAAATTTCATCCGAATCCGTTGAGGTTTGTCCAATAAACGAGAGTAGTTTGAAGTATGGTGTAGCATAGCGTAGCAGAAAGGGGTGTGAATTATTGTGATAAGGGTGTGCCAATATCAACTTTGTGTGCAACAAAAACAAAAGTCAAAATGTTATACCGTTTCTTACCTAGGACCACCCCTTGTAGAATTGAGAATAGCCATAAATATACTATAAGGGGGGCTGTCTAGGAGAGGTTTTGGGGGGGTTAAACATCTCATTTTATATATGAACTATTGATATAAGGCATAAAGCAGGGTGAATCAGCCCGTTTGAGACCTAGCCAAGTTCGTGCGCTCATCAATTTTTTGGCGCGCTCATCAATTGGGGAGTGTCAATATCAATAGCCATCTTTTGTGTATATAAGCCAGTAAAAGAAAAATTAGGGGGATTCTCATTTTCGTCAATTTTGAGCGAAACAGAGAGAGAGAGAGAGAGAGAGAGAGAGAGAGAGAGAGAGAGAGAGAGAGAGAGAGAGAGAGATGGAAAAATCCCTCAAACCCTAGCTTCTTCTTCTTATTTTTCCTCGATTGATCTCACCTGAGATCCGATCTAGTTCCAGCCAATCTTTGATCATTCTCTTGCTGTCAATACTTTTGCCTTATCCTCTTATTTCCATTTTTTGCTACTTTATTTCAGAATTTCCAACCCTAACTCATCTTGAAACCGACATTCTTTTTATTACCAGTGCTTTGTCATTGAAACTATAGATCTGATCTATGTTTCTGAACCTTGGATTTAGGCAAAATAAGTTCGGATCTAGCTTATTTTGTTCGAATCTGTAGATTTATCATCTTGTGTTCTATTCAATTGAATTTTCCTAGCATTGAAGCAAAGCGAAAGAATATAGAGGAATTTCCTAGAAAGGAGATCAAAAGAAAAGTGACTCAGAAAGCTTATTCAGCGGCATTAGCCAAAATTTCAGGTAAGTAACTCAATAGTTATAGTTTGTCTCCTTTCTATTTGCTTGTGTAATGGTTTAAAATTTGTTATTATGTCTATCTTCATTGCTGATCTTAAGATTCATGTTGATTATTGATTTGTGATGGTTGATTACTTGTGAACTTCATTTGTGTGAGTCTTTCTTGTTTCTTTCCTTTTCTTTGATTTTGTTTAAGTTGTTGGTTTGGTTTTTATGAAATGTTCAAAGTATAGTATGTAAGCCTCAAATTCCGTACGAGGAGTGTTATCACATATTTTTGCTATTTTGCTATTGTTTAAGTGATTGATCTGTATCTGAATTTTTAGTATTATAAATTTTTTGAAACAATTGAATGAAATTCATATAAGGTTATGATCTAATTTGATCCCTTATGCTACGGCTTCTGAGGGAATTTCTTTAAAGAAAATTATTAAAAATCCGATTTCTTTGGAGTAGCAGTTTTTTTAAGTGTTTAAAATCGTGATGTGGATTAGGATAGTGTGTATGTGTATAATTAATATAGACAAGAAATGTTTGCTATTTTTTGATCCTCACATATGTTTGCTTTGCAAATTCAAGTATTTTTCATCTTGATTGGTCGACTATGGTTGATATATGTATGTGTGTATATGTACTCTTATGAGTGCCTGCATGTATGTGTACAAATGTGTAAATGTATGTATGTCTGTAGGAGTCTATGAGAGTGTGAGAATATATATGTGTGTATGTGAGAGTGTACGTGTGCGCATGTGAGGGTTTATATGTGTAAATATGTGAGTGTGTGAATGTTGTTACCCAGGCTTAGGTTAATATGAGGAAAATTTTATATTATGTTATCACTATATATATATATATATATTTGATACAGGTCCTATTTTTCTTGATTTCTTGATCATTGTTCTTAAGACAGCCCCTGTTGTTGATTTTTAATCTTTATGCCTTATTTGAAAAATTGTCTGAAATTATGGATGTTGAGATTGTCATTTCGGAGCATGAGTTTAGTGATTGTGTGTTGTTCAAAAGTGAAGGTCATGGGGTTCTTTCTTTTAGTGAAGTTGTAAGGTCATTGTTTGTTCAGGTGCTACCACTAGGCTCACTTGAGGAAATTGTACCTCTATAATACTGATAAAATGGATAATATGGCACTTTGCACTGCATCATTAGCATATCCATCAACGAGTTCTATATGTGTCATCTGCCATCATAGCCTTGTTTATGAAATAGAGTTGCTAAACCTCTTGTCGCATTTAATCTCCTAAAATCTTGAAGGTTTGTCAAATAGTAGAGTCCTCCCTTATTTTATCTTGCATCATATCTTGCCCAGTTCTGTTGGTATCCTTGTGGCAACTATGTTCATTAGCTTTTGGACTGATTTCGTGCCTCTGCATAAGGAATTTTAGCACTTATATCCGTCCTTAAAGTTGTGGATAGTGTTTTCATTGAAAAGCTTCTGATTTTTTATTGGTCTTGAACTGTTTGTGCATATGTTCCCTGTTTTTTACACAATTCAGGCCATGGTTATGCTCCCTGTTTTTTTTTTTTTTGGCACAATTCAGCTCATGGTTATGCTCCCTGTTTTGGCACAATTCAGCTCATGGTTATGCTCCCTGTTTTGGCACAATTCAGCCCATGGTTATGTTCCCTGTTTTTGGCACAATTCAGCCCATGGTTATATTCCCTGTTTTGGCACAATTCAGCCCATGGTTATGTTCCCTGTTTTTGGCACAATTCAGCCCACGGTTATGCTCCTTGTTTTGGCACAATTCAGTCCATGGTTATGCTCCTTGTTTTGTCAACAATTTAGTCTAATACATGTGCAGTACATTGTAGGGAATTTCTTAAGAGCCTTGTAATTTCTGTTTTATCTGCATGACTTCGGTTTCAAGGTAATAGTATGTCATATACTTGATTTTTATTTTCCAGGGCTTGCATCAAGGCACCCCAAATAAAGGAACAGTTGGGATCATCAAATAAAGTGGTTTTGTCATGTTTAGATTATAAAAAATAGGGAAGACTTGTTGTATTATGATCACTAAATAATGTAGGATTACTTTGTTTGGATCATTAAATGGTAGGAATTTGTTTTTATAAAAAATGTGATTCTTATCCGTGAAGTGATTAGATAACCTTTCTTTAACCATGTGGTGTTGTTTGCTTTTAAACCAAAGGAGTTGAATTGTGTCTTTAAGTCGATCACTCTGTTAACTGGACATAGCTGAAATAGTTTTGTTTGGGAAATGATATCAATTCATTCATATTTGACCCAAATACTCAAAATTTACTTGTCTTCTTTCTTCTCTAAATCATTTCATTTTTTTGGACTATAGGAGTATTTGGTAGTTCACTATAATAAAAACATAAGATAAGTTAATGTCTGTAAAGCATTGTTGTATGTATATTATTTTCATAAGACATACATTGAAAGTGGATATCCTCACTGCCCTGTTTTGGTTATAAGGAATTCCCTTCATTTGATGAAGTGCTGATCGTATAGCCCCTATTGAAAAAAGAGTAGTAGCAGCCCTTTCTTTCTTTTCTTTTTCTTTTTTTTTTAACTTGGTCAGTGAAGATTTATGGGAATCATTTTGCCTTTTGGGAGTCATTTAAAGGTAGAAAAAAAAAGACTAAGGTATCTGTTATGTCAAAAATGCTTGTCCCAAAATCAAATCTTGTGCTATCTGTTATGATGAAAGTATTTATCTCAAGATAAAATGTATTTTGAATGAAACTTTAGAATGATGTGTTGTAACTGGTTATGAATTAATATGCCTTAATGATAGTTCAACTGATGACATGAGTTTAAGCATATTCCCATCACAACATGACATCAGTTTGACTTTTATATTGCTATGAAATGAAGAATGCTTAAAACCTGTATTTTTGTAATCAAACGTATGTAGTTAAATAAGAGCATGAAATCCATCTATCTAAACTGTATAATATAAAGTAATGGAACTGAATTTGCACATCCTATGTTGATCATCATCATTAGCATATTAAAATTGTTGGTCTTTGGTTGACTTACGAAATATGGTATGACTTATGGTGCTAAAGTTATTTATGGGTTTTACTGATAGAAAATGTTGGGTCTGTTTGTATTGGTTTTATTTTTGATTAATTAGATTTGCTTGTATTAATAAGTTTGCGTGTTGGTTTAAGTAATATAATCTGAGTGTTATTCTGTTTAATTAAATTGTTAATTATCTGTTGCTTGCAAGGAAATGCTAAGAATATGAGATAAGAATATTAAGAGTATTAATTTCATCATTTTTTGTTATGGCCCATTTACTTACTATTATTCATTTGTATCCAGCTTTGTTTTCTTTTTCAGTTGGAAATTGGGATGTCCTCATACATTGTCATTTAATTCCTACACTATTTGGGTATGCATGAAATGCCTATTGGGTTCTCTGAATAGATTTTATTGGTTTTTTTCAAGATTTCTCTGGTCTCTGTTTACTTATACCTTAATAGATTTTAGAGTACATCATTTTCTTCTTGTCTTTTTGAAACTAGCTAGGTCTCATTGATGTGTCCATCCCTTCTTCATTCCAAAGGTGATGAAGCAGTCATCCCAAGCCTATCATTAGGGCGACTTACTAGGATATGGTAGTACCCTCTATCTTCTTCTTCCCTCTTCTTTAGGTAGAGAGTGTTCATTCTTTTAAATATCTTTTGAATCCTAGATAGCCCTTTCTTTTTAAGGGCGATGAAGGAGTCATCACAAGCCCATCCATAGGGGACTTGCTCAGTCCAAGTAGCACTCCCCTCTTTATTTAGTAGATTAACTCAGTCTTTCAGACACTTTTAGATTTTCCCTTTTCATTGCATGGGCGATGAAAGAGTCATCTAGAGCCCCCATTAGGAGACATGTTTTGTCTCATTAGGTAGTTCTCCTTTGGAGACAAGCTTTGTTATCTAAAGTCTACGCCTATAGGAGACTACCTCAAGTCTCATAAGTTGCACCCCTATTAGTTAAAGACCAATTTAGTATGTTAGTTACCCTTACCCTATTTTATCATTGCAAGGGCAATTATATGGATACTTGGAGCCCGTCATTGTGTTTAGGAGATTTACCTCGTCTCCCTAGCACTCTTGTTTATCTTCTCTTTCTTTTGGGAGACATTTTTTGTAGCGTTATTAGCGTGTCTTTGACTTATTTGCCCTCATTTTGGTAGCATTATTAGCAGGTGTTTTGACTTATTTGTACCCCATCTTAGAGTTGTTGGACATGTTTAGACCTATTTGCACCCCCTCTTTTAGAGTTACTTGTTTATGAGTCTATCTCATAGAGTATTAGTTGGTTTTCTAGTTTAGGAGTTTATTCTTTAGATAAGAGTTTATCTTTTAGTGTTGTTGTCACTCTGTAGACACCCCATTTTGATCGTGCCCTAAATCTCTTTTGTTTGAGCAAAACCCAACCAAATCAATCCATTAGGGTCCCAAACTTCACCCTAAGATAGGTTAGGGTCCCACCGGGGTCCCCGTAAAGTTTCGTCGAGATCCGAGCGCGTTTGCTCAGTGAACGAGCCGAGAGAAGGTGCGCAATGTAGATCAAAAGGAGGGTGAATTATCTGCTGAAGGGGATGTCCAAGTGAGAAGAGGGGTGAGTTATCCTGTGATGGGCGCGCCCAAGCCGAATAGGACAAAATTGGCGGGCGCGCCTCATCAGTAATTGTGCGCCCATCAAGTGGGAGTGCGTTTATCAACGCATTTGTTTTATATATATAAAAAATCAAAACGAAAATAGGGGGACTGTTCATTCTCGTTAGAAAGAGAGAGAGAGAGAGAGAGAGAGAGAGAGAGAGAGAGAGAGAGAGATTTGGGTTTTTCCTTCCACCGATCGTCTTCTCCGGCTACATCTCCGGCAAACCTCCGGCCGAGCTCCAATTTCATTCTTCTTCTTCTTCTAGCTTCCTCCACTTCCACCTTTATCTCTCCCGCCTTCGAATCCGTCTGTGAAAGAGAGGTCTCAGATCTGAGAAGAGAAGGAGATTTTCATTTTCTCAACAGAGAGAAGGAATTTAAGGGGAATCCGCTGCTTGTCTTTCTCCGCCAATTATTCGTTCGGTGAGCTCATATTCTCCGGTCAATTTCTCCGGTAGGTCTTTCACTCTCCATTTAATCACTGGTAGAATCTTCTTCATGCTTCTTTGAGTTTCTTTAAATCCTTAATTTTCTCCCATTTTTTTATACGGTTACCATTGCCGATCAATTCACCGGAGCTCCGGCTAGCTATTATTATTTATTATTTTTATTTGTTATTTAATATATTTTTGTTTTTATTTTTCTCTTTCTTTCCGATTTGTTTCTGGTAGTTTTGTTCTTCTTTAAGATTTTTGAGATGTGTTTCAAATTTTCAAAGATCCAAGATAGAAACCCTAGGATTTTCATAGAAACCTTTGATTCAAGCACTATAATCCTAGATATCTTATTCTCTCAATCAATATTAATATATAAATTTTTTTTTTTTTTCAGATCTGTTATCTGTTCCTTCAGAAACTCTAGTTTGTAATTTTTGATCTTAGACCTGTTGATTTCAAGCCTTAACCTTCATTACCTCTGCGATTTGGGAGTTATCAAACCTCGAATTTATTGTTTGCTACTTTTGAACTTTTGAATCTATTGTTTTTCTTCTTTGATTCTTCAATTTACAATTGATTCTATCCAAAACTTTAGATCTATACATTTTCATTAGAGATCGAAATTCTTTCGGTCAAATTATCCAGTAATATTGATTATTTCCAAAGAAGAAAGAAAGGAAAGAGCTAGATCTGAATGAACTCAGCTCAATCCTTTGCTATTTCAAGGATTTTCAGAAAAATCAAAGTTATTTAATCAAATCATTCGTCATTTTCGATTGGAGATCGTCATATTCAATATAAAATTTTAACGGATTTGAAGTATTTTTCATCATTTAATCTTTAGCTGGACTCAAGAGATTTCTTATATGTTGTATTGATTAGATTCATTTTTTTATTTTTATTTTTATTTTTGAGTTGTGGATGTCTAGAAGCTCCATTCTCTTTGAGTTTGTTCTTTTAAAGAATTCCTAAATTTTGATGTGAACCCCATTTAATGATGATTTAATAAAAGAAAATCTCAGTTTTTCTTTGATTCTTGCATGGAATGGATTAGAGAATGCATGTAGATAGAAATTTCTTGAGCTTTAGTGAAAGCTGGATAATGGAATTCATTTTTGTTATGAATTTGAAAAATATAGAGGAATGTATATATTAATGTATGATCTTGTGATAAGTTAATGTGCTTGTCTTGATTATTAACTTAGACATTATAAAGATGAATCTGTTTCTATTGCATGTGTATATTATGGAGTTTTAGTCGGTGAGGTTATTTAATCAATTATTGCAGTCGTCCAGCAGAGGTCTTTAATTTTCGCCATTATGTGTTCAGGAATTACATTCTGGAAGATGTTTTAGTTTGATAAGTCTATAAAGCTTGTGTGTGTTGGATTTTAGTAGAATATGTAGACAGGAGTTTGAAAATGATTGAGCAGAAACACTCTTAAATACTTCTGTCAAAAGACAAGTTTATATATTACTCTTGATTAGCATATTGGTCTTTTGAATGCTGAAAAATAGAGTTATGACAAGACCAGTTTTGTTCAATTCAGTCTCGCAAATTATGTAGTTTCAATTTATCTATGAACTAACTAGTACAAGTTCAATTTTCCACTGAAAATGCTTACACTATTAAGCTTATATAGTTCAGATTTTTCTTGAAAATTTTGCATTTTACAAGTTATATAGTTTAGTTTTCCCTTAGAATGTTTGCATCATCAGCTGTATAGTTCGATTCTCTTTTAAATGTTTACACCACTAGTATGGGTAGTCTAGTTTTCTTCGTGATTGTTGGCATTATAAATTACATCAGGTTTTAATTTGTTTGAGGAGTTATAATAACTTTGTATGGGTTAATGTTCATTAGGGGATTAAGCTGTAATGATAGCTATTTTAAATTGATAAATGGATGAAATTTTGTATGTAATTCCTTTATCTGCAATAGTATCCGGAAAATGTGTTTATATTTTGAAAATTGTATCCTTTCACACATACCTTGTCATGCGAAAAATTGCAAGAAATTTACCTTTTAATTTATATACTGTCTGGCTTCCTTGTGTTTGAAAAGAAAAGCAAAAATAATTCTTTTAAAAGGGCATTAGATAGTATAATAGGGCAATGAAGGCGATAGCCCAAGCCCATCTTTAGGGGATTTGTTCAATCCAAGTAGCGCTCCCCTCTTTTGTTTAGTAGGCCTACCCAACCTTTTGGATTTCTTTTAACTATTTTTATTTTATTTTAAAAAAAGAAAAGAAAAAGAACCCTTCTCTAGGCAATGATAAGGTTACTTGGAGCCTGTCTTTGTGTTTTGTGGCTCACAGTGTTTTCGCACTTGAATCTACATAAGTTGATACCCTTGTTACGCACTAAATTTTTTACAAATTGGGAATATTATTGAATATATTGAAGATTTAACACTTCTCTTATATTAAACATTTGAGTTAGGTTTTAAAGAAGATAATAAATGGATTATTCAGGTGAGACTATCTTGAGGCTTATGATATTTATTTCTCTTTTATTTAAATAAATTATTTTAAGAAAGAAGGAGATCAGATGACTACTCTATTCGATATTATCGACATGAGTACTGTCTGATTTCAAGGCGGAATTAGAAATATTATCATGTGTATTATGATATCAGATGATTACTTTAGCATCATCTGATTTCATCCCCATATTGGGGTGGTGTTTGTGTTTGGGCATAGAAGTATTTGATATTGTTTTTGCTTTATTAGGCTATCCAGCGGCTGGTCTGGACTAATTAATGTTGTTTATCATTTTATGATTTCTACAGGTTGTGCACTCTTTAGTTGTAGATCATATTTTGCTGATATTTGATTTGTTTTTATAATAATTGATTGAAAATTTGAGATTATCTGGTATCCTTTTTCCTCTCTTTGGGTAGACTAGCACAGTCTTTTGAGTTTTTGATTAGATTTCTTTAGACACTATAACCTGTACTAGGAGACATACTCTGTCTCGTTAGGCAATCCTCCCTTGGAGGCAAGCCTCATTTTTAGCTTAACCTCAAGGAGGTTGCTTTGTTTTTGATAAAAGGTGTACCTATAGGAGGCATGCTTTGCCTCATTTAGAGAGCCTTTGAATCATTCGTTTGTGTGATGATGTTATCAGGGGAGTCTTTGACTCATTTGATCTTTATTGATGTTATTAGGGAGTCATCTGTCTTGGTTTTTTTTTTTTTTTTAGTAATTAGCCTTTAAAAGGCCTGCTTGGTCTTATTTGTAGAATCCTCTCAATTAGTTGTCTTAGCCTTGCTTCACCCTTTGCAAGGGCAATGATAAGATTACTTGGAGCCCATCTTTGTGTGTGTTTGGAAGACCCGCCCGGTCTCATTCTCTCGTTAGTCCTCCTCTCTGTGCATCGTCTGGTTTTGGGAGAACACCTTACTCGGCTTGGCAACATACCCCTATTCTTATGGGTATTGGGTTGCACATTTGTTGCAACCTATGGCTAGGTAGCTGTCCGGCCCGGTTGGGTGTTTTACCTCTGCCAAATGTGCAAATTCGTGTTTCCTTTTCTTGTAGAGAGTCTTTGACTCATCTATGCTTTAGTTGGTGTTAGTGGAGTCTTTGACTCGTGTTTCCTTTTCTCTTTTAGGGAGTCTTTGACTCGTCTACCCTTTAGTTGTTGTCAGTGGAGTCTTTGACTCGTGTTTTCATCTCTTAGAGAGTCTTTGACTCGTGTATCCTTTAGTTGTTGTCAGTGGAGTCTTTGACTCGTGTGTTCTTCTCTCTTAGAGAGTCTTCGAATCGTGTTTCCATTTCTTTCGGAGAATCTTTGACTCATTTATCCTCCAGTTGCTCTTATTAGAGAGTCTTTGACTCATTTATCCTCTAGTTGCTTTTATTAGAGAGTCTTTGACTCGGTTGCTCCCTTTGTGCTGTTATTAGAGAGTCTTTGACTCATTTGCTCTTATAACGGTATTATTAGAGCATAGTTTCCCTTATTCACCCTAGGGTTTGTCCCTAGGGTGTTGTTTTTTGTATTTTCCCTTCGGTCTTTGGCCAAAAGGGTGAAAACATCAGAAATTTTAAAATCCATAAACATTGAAATCATTAAAAATCTCAAAAACATTAGAAACTTAAAACATAAAAAATAGTTGATTTGCTGTAAGTGTTTGTTAGGTAGAGAGTTCGTTTCGAACTACGTTGGCTTGATCCTCTTCCACGAGGTACGTAGTGCAGCTTGGGATCTTCATCCCAAGTCCAGCCAAACCTTTGTAAATAAATCATTTAATCCTTTTAAAAATACCAAAAATCTTCCAAAACATTGTTTTTCAAAAAAATTCTTCCTCTAGAGTTAGAACTTTGTCTTAGATAGAGGGTTTTAGAGTTATGGTCTTGTCTTTGATTTGTTGTCTGTTTGTTGTGTGCTTGTTTGTGTTTGTTTTAGAGTTAGGGGTTTGTCCTAGAGTTATAGGAGCGCCTCCGTCCGGTCAGTTGGCGATTCACATCGCCGACTGATGACTAGGTCTAAGATGCGTTAGTGATCCCATTGTTTTCCTTAGGACACGCAGCCTAGTTACACATAGGTTGTAGGAACCACCTGCATTAGCTTAGGGCTAATCTGCATTTAGTTAGGGCATATAGGGTGTCCTAAAATTCACAATTCACTGGAATTTAAATAATCGTACAATAAACTTTAATAATTGGTCCGGTCTTTTAGATCGAGTTTAGGATAGAGGGCTAGGTATCTTAGGCATCATAGCTTAGAATAGACGCGAAGAACTACGTTGCCTTGATTCTCGTGGAGGCGGGGATACGTAGGCTTCTTTGGATGAATACTAGACCATCCGAGGACTCGGGCTAATAATTTTGAGTCTTGGGATTTATTATGTTGTTATTATATGTTTTGATGTGTTTTCTTACTTTCTCGTACTGATCCTATACCTTTTGTTGTAGCTTGCATGTGTTTGCACATCAGAACTTAGACACCCATTAGGTTTGTCACTCATAACCTAGCTATGCTTAGGTGGCACATCTTTCATTTATTTTTTGTGTGCTTATTATTTTTATTCTCAGGAAATGCATGCTTAGGTAGACGATTCTTGAGGGTTATTTCCAATTTCAGATGATTTTTACCCAAACTTCTTTGGAGTTAATAATAAATGGCATAAGAGACCAAGTGCTTGCACTCGGACGAATCGGGGGTGCTCTCAGACCTTCCCCATTCGTAACCAGGCACGAACCCATATATATTTCTGGTTATCCATTGCACAGAAGATTTGATTTTAGGGTTCCATGGCATATCCATGGATGGCGACTCTGAGTTTATTTCAGGTATGTCTTGGTTTCGAGCCTTGGCTCCGGATCGAGACATATCTCTTTCTTTTATATCGCCACTCGTGCTATGCTATGAGGGTGGCATCCGTTTCGAGAGTTCCTTGGTAGAGCTCTCCTTCACACGTGGATGATCCAGAGAGGGTGTGGGGGACCCGTTCCCTCGCCGCCTATCTCGGATCGGGGTCCACAGGCTGGCGACTCTGCTGGGGATTTCTTGGAACATTGCCTAACTCTGTTAAAATGCCATTTATTACTAACTTTGAAAAATTTTGGGCTAAAATCATTATAAATGGGAATTTAATCGATTAGAATCCAGGGGCGCCAATTGAATGCGTAAATAAAACAAGGGTTCACACACCACTTTCATCCATGCATATATTATCTGTTTTGTGGTTACTTTCTGCTATGGTTTGCTTTGGATATACTATCAGATGACCTATTCGAGATACTATGAGTAGGAGCCGTGAGGGCTATACCCGCCTTCTAGTGCCACCGCACCAGTAGTATACTCAGCACCTGGACACTTCGTGTGTAAAACGGACATAGTTCGTACACTGGACTCTATGTCACAGTGTACAAGTAACTATGCACCCGGCCAGGTGGACCTCGCATCGGTACCCCTTTTATATATTGCATTGTCCTCTTGTTTGCATATAAGGACGAACATGTGTTACTTACACTTGTGGAGCCTAGAGTTAGGGGCCTTGTCCTATCTATAGATTAGGGTAGCTCACTTCATGTGGTTACAGACGCAATTGTAGTACACTCATCAGTCTGTCAAGGGTCAAGATTTTCTTGACTCTGCTAAATTAGACTAGTGATGGTGCCCCTGGTTAGGGTGTATGCATGTATATATGTTTATATTTATTGATTATTAGATTAGGGCCTACTTATTTAGTGAGGTTCCTTATTTAATCCAATCAATCATATCAATCATTTTTTTCAGATTTAGACCTAGCCATGTGGTTCTTTCTTTGTCACCCTTGTGGCTATGGTCTATCTTTTGATTCTTTCATGGTAAAGTCGATCCTATTAGACTCGAGCCTACTCTTCTTGTGAGGTTTCCTTGTCTAAGTTTATCATTAGTATCAGTTCATCTTTCGGATTTGGACCTGGTCAGTGGATTCTATTTTGACACTATTATGGCCATGGCCTCCATCTTGTTTCGTTGATGATAAATTCAATCTTGGTATTTCTTGATTCTTAGACCAGGACCTACTTCTTAGTAAGAGCCTCTTATCTAAGTTGATCAAATATATCCATCCATCACGCAGATTTTAGATCTGGTCCTTGACCTTACTTTGTCATTCTTATGACCATGATCTATCATCCAGTGACTATCCGTTTGATCCATATTTTACCCTTGGATCCTATCGAGATCATTGATGGAAAAGTTTGATCCTGTTTGTATCCTACCTGTATCCTTTGAGCATGTGATTTTTGTCAATACCTTTCCTTTTGTATCTCAATATTTAGAGTCGACCTCATTCTCATTTTATTTACCTTCCTTGATTATCAGGTGATTTATCATGTCTAATGAAGTGTTGAAAGAGTGGATTTCTGATCGTAGAGGTGGTCGCCTTAGCTTCTCTGGTCATGACTTTTCCCATTTCTACCGTCTGGCTACCCATAAGATTGACTGGAACCTCCTTAAGGCAGCCGCCACTTTTTGGCAGCCGGATGTCCATGTGTTTCGATTCGGCATGCAAGAGGTCTGCCCCATTTTTGACAAGTGGTGTTATTTGATGGACCGTGATCGCTCTGGCCCCTTGGTCAAAATTGATACCAAGTTAGGTTATAATCATATCTTTGAGCAGCTTATCTCCTCTCAAGTTGTTCCAGTTAAATCCATCTTAGGGGAGAAAGGTGTGTCCATTAAGCAATTGGTCAAATTTTTTGCTCAGCCTGGTAAGCTAACCAAGGAATTCCAAACCAGCCGTAGTCATGCCCTGGTTTTGTGTGTTTACGCCAAATGGTTACTTTCCCAAGATATCCATTATGCTTCCCCTAAACTTTTGGACTTTGTATATCAAATTTCCAAAGGGAGTAATCCAATCCCCACCATGCTTGCAGAAACCCTAAATGGATTTGATGACATTGTCAATGGAGTCCGTACCACCTTTGCTGGATCCCCAGTCCTTCTGTATATTTGGCTCTGTTTAAAACTCCAAATTTATGTACCTTTGCAAAACAAAGACTTTACCTTGTCCAAGTTTGACCAATGGGAACAGAAAACTTTTTCCTATTCTAAGGCTGAATGGATTGAGTGGTTAGCTTCCCGTCAAGCTGATCAAATTGCTTGGTGGTTCCCTGTTTATCATCAGTTCGTGACCCAGACCCGAGCTAGTAGAATTGTTCAATTTCTTGGTCTGGAGAAAACCTCATTCTATATCCCAGACCGTATCTTCCGTCAGCTCGGAGGATTCCAAACTGAATGTTCGCATGGGGATTTTCGAACTGAGTTTTATATTCCAGCACCTGATCGTCCTCTTGTGCAATTCAATCGTCATATTGCCGAAGAAATCTGTAGAGATTGGGATCATAAAGTAATGCGATTATCGTGGGGCTTGCGAGGCAAGACTTATTGTGGAGTATCCGAGGGGTATTATCAGTGGTTATTGGAGAACATCGAAAATCGTAAACCTAAGAGGGCTAGGTTGGAAGAAAAAGACGATTGAGAATCTTCATCTATCTTGTCCTGAGCATCTTATTGTTCAGAATTTCACTATTTTGGCCATGCTATCCTTTCTTTTACCAGTTCAACTGTTGTAATCGCAGTTCAAATTTTATCAATAAAAGTGTGTTTGTTTTCTCTTATCTTTATTTGCTCAAAATGTCTTATTTCACTCATCACTCATTTAATCTAATATGCTAATTTCCATTCAGGATTCTGAAAGAGAGCAACCATCGCTCCATCAAAAGAAAACCAGTCCAAACCTACCTGGTCTAGATCTTCCTCTGTTTCTAGACTTGTCCGTCATTTTGACTCACCTATATCATCCAGAGAATCTTTATCCCCTACCATTGAGTTACATAACTCATCTGAGTCTGACCAAATGGCTGATATAACTGATCCCATGATGGTCATTCAAGAAATGTTGAGAAACATGTCTCGAGATATCTCGGGATTGAAAGAAGAAATGGCCGTGCTGAAATCTCAGAATACTGACAAGACCTCTACTTCTAGAGCGCCTGTCATCCAGCCTACTCCTTCTGCATTTCCTGCTCCCAATAGACCTCATGTGCTTGCTGAGGAGATTGACCTCGACGAGGGCCAATATGCTGAAGAGTATTGTGCTCCGCAGACAAATAGGGAGAGTGAGTTATTCAATATGTGCCAGAAGATGGCCAAAGACATTGAAAGCATGAAATTTCAAGGGCCGAAGAGGTTCGATATTTCTGAATATTTTGAGACCCCTATTGTCACTTTGCCGCCAAAGTTCAAAGCACCGGATTATGACAGGTATGATGGCACTGGGTGCCCCAGAAACCATGTCAGATGGTTCATAACCCTTTCACAGCAGCATGGGTTGAGTCGTGAGCAAATGGCTCAGTTATTTCCTATGTCTCTCACGGGAATAGCTAAAAAGTGGTTTTTGAGGCTGAAGCCCGAAGAAACCAGGACTTTAGACGATGTATCGAACCTGTTTGTTGAACAGTTTTCGATGGAAGAGGGGATAGAGATAACGAAAAGAGACTTGAAGCAGCTAAAGCAAGGTCCCCAAGAGACTTTCACATTGTTTATCAGGCGCTGGAGGCGCAAGTCTGCACAGTTGAGTCAGAGGATGCCCGAGGAGGATCAGATCAAGTTAGTGATCAAGAGTCTGTCTCCGCAGTACTTCCATTTCATAGCACCTCAACACTATCCTAGTTTTGATCATTTGATAAAAACTGGCACCCAGACGGAAGACGCTATAGCTAAGGGTCTTAGAGCAAAGGCACTGTCTGATGTGCGGGAAGGCAAGAGGCCTATGGCCCCACCTAAAGAAGTTCATGCAGTGAACTATTTCAAGCCGGCTTTCAGACCAGAGGTCAAGGCTGTCGCTGAGGTGGCTAGACCAGTAAGAAAAAATGTTTTCAGGCAATTCGATCCCCTCCCTTATCCTTTACCGATGATATTGAAAAAGCTGGTGAGGGACAAAAAGATAAAGCTTCCGGATCTGAAACCTGTGCCAAATCCATTACCACCATACTGGAGGCTAGATCAGCATTGTGAGTATCACAGGAATTCTGGCCATTTGACTGAAAATTGCCTCGCCTTGAAGCATGCAATTCAAAATCTGATTGATAAGGATGAGCTCTCAATTAAAGGGCCGAATATTACTCAGAATCCCCTCCCGAATCATCGTGCTGCTCCTCCTCCTACAGCTAATGCCATTTTTTGTGATGAGCCCATCCTTGATCCCTCTGCCCTTATATGTGCTATCATGACAGATAACACCTATGTTTTAGAGTTTGATGAGGAAGAGCTTCAAGATGTGAAAGGGAAGCAGCCCTATATATTGTCATTTAGTGACATAGAGAGTCATCTTCGTCTCAGTCGTATACCTCTCATTATGATGATAAGGGGAAAGAAGGGAAAACTCCATATGTTTTGGAAATGGATGACTTCCAGCAAGAAGATGTCAGAGTTCCTTATGTTTTGAGTATGGATGACGATGAGCTGTTGCTGCTGGATGATCAATGTGACGAGATGCGTCACATGACCAGAGGAGGGCGAGTCTTTAAACCTCCTGAGTTGAGTGCTGACAATCCGGCTGAGATAGCAAGAGCTGCAGATGGCCAGAGGCAAAATCGGCTCGTGATAAATGAAGAAGATGATAACCTTCTAAAGCAGTTGAAGAAAACCCAAGCAAACATCTCTGTTTGGGGTCTTTTGATGTCATCCTCAAAACACCGGAAAGTGGTGTTAAAAGAGTTAAACTCTGCCCAGGTGTCTGTTGAGATAACTCCTGACGAGCTTGTCAGTGTAGTTTCCGTGGCCAGAACAGCGAAGACTCTTTCATTTACAGACAGTGATTTGCCCCCAGAAGGGAAGGACCATACAAAGCCGCTCCGAATTTCTGTTGTTTGCAACAAAAAGAAGGTGCCTGAAGTCCTTATCGATAATGGGTCTGCCCTGAACGTATGCCCATTAAGTACAGCAACTACTTTGGGTTTTGGACCCGAGAGCTTCATTCCTTCAGATCAGGGTATTTTGGCCTATGATGGGACTAGGCGTGATGTGATAGGAACCTTAATAACTGAAGTGCAAATAGGTGGAGAGGAATTCGACATTGAATTCCAAGTTCTTGATATTAAGGCCTCATTTTTGTTGTTAATTGGTCGTCCATGGTTACATAAGGTTGGAGCTGTTCCATCCACTTTGCATCAGAAATTGAAATTCATTTTGAACCATAAGGTGGTCACTGTTAAAGGAGACCCGGATTTGGAAGTGGGTCAGATTTCGCAAGAATTGACTGTGGGAAAGGAGGGAGATATTAGTTTGACTGGTTTCTCTTTGGAAGTGGCGACTATAACTGTTAAAGAAGCAATGAATGAAGAAATCTTTTTCTTAAGCAGTACAAATTCCAATGTTGTCAGAATGATCCGTCTGCAGGGCTATATCCCAGGGGCAGGACTTGGCAGATACCATCAGGGTATGACTGAGTGGCCAGTGTTCAAGACCTTTAATGGTTTATTTGGACTTGGGTATGAACCAACCAGGGCAGAGATCAAAGAAATGAAACGATATATGATGAAATGGGCAGAGTGTCGCCGCAGAGGTGTAGACTTGCCGATGGGACCGTTTGATCTGACTATGAATGGGAGGTTCCGCAAAGAAGGATCTGATATCCCATTCTGTGGCTTTGCTGAAGCATGGAAAGATGAATCTACTGGGCAGTGGCTGCCAGGCTTTGAGATCTTCTTTGACTTAAAACTTGATGATGAGCTGATGAGTCTACAGGGCACAAGAGCTGAAACAGATACTGAAACAGATTGGGCAGATACAGTAGGGCCAGATGCACTGAACTCCCTTTTTCATGAGAGGTCACAGACTGTGGCCGTGATCAGCAAGAGCCCGCTTGTACTGAATCCTACTCACCTTATCACCCCGGCTGATGGACCTTTGACTAATTGGACCTCTCAGGCCCTACCTCGGGTTACTTTTCAGTCCTGTCTTTCTCCTTCAAAAGAGTCAGTTGTTTATAAGTATGTGTCATTCTCTGAGTCTAATTCAGGGTCTTCCGTTTCTAATGATTCTTTTAATGCAGGTACTGTAGAGGTCAAGTCTATTTCTGAAGTCGGTGATGAGTCCATTTCACCTAGTGAAGTCGAGTTGGAGGCTGTTTCTACTGATGAGCCTGGCGTTTCTTCTTTACATTTGTTTGAATCGGTTGATACTGATGTCAACCTATCATTTGAGTCTGTAAATACATTTCATGAGTCCATTGTAAAGCCTGATGTGGGCCATTCGTCATTGGATATATTCAATTCTACTTTCAATGAAATAAAGGAGTTTTCTTCTGTGTATATTCCTGTTTCTGTTTCATCTACTGAATCTGCTTTAAAATCTGATAATAATAATGATAATCAAGATTCCCCCTCTAATGAGGATGCCGGCAAAACTTCCCCTGAAATCAAACACATGATTCAACAGGAGGAGAGTCGCCGAGCAAAACCACTTGAAGAGGAGATTGAAATTGTGAATATTGGTGATGAAACCTTAATTCGGGAAATAAGGATTGGAAAAACTTTATCTCCTGAAGAGCGCAAAGAATTAACCTCTTTACTTAAAGAGTTCAAGGAGGTCTTTGCTTGGTCTTATGATGACATGCCGGGATTAAGTGAGGAGATTGTTCAGCACAAATTACCCTTAATCCCTGGCATTAATCCAAAGAAGCAAAAACTCCGAAAACTCAAAACTGAATGGGAGTTGAAAGTTTATGAAGAAGTCAAGAAGCTCCTAGAGGTGAAATTCATCCAAGTGGTTGAATACCCTGAATGGCTCGCTAATGTAGTACCAGTGCCCAAGAAGGATGGGAAGGTTCGAATGTGTGTTGATTTTCGAGACCTGAACAAAGCAAGTCCAAAGGACGATTTTCCATTGCCAAACATTGATCTCCTGGTGGATAATACTGCTGGACATGCTCTGTTATCCTTTATGGATGGGTTCTCGGGATATAACCAGATCAAGATGGCACCCGAAGACATGATGAAAACAGCGTTTATCACTCAGTGGGGTACTTACTGCTACAGAGTAATGCCATTTGGTTTAAAGAATGCTGGTGCAACTTATCAGAGGGCAGCAACTACTCTTCTTCATGATATGATTCACAAAGAAGTCGAAGTCTATGTAGATGACATGATCGTTAAAGCAAAGACTAGACCGGAGCATACAGTTGCTTTGAGAAAATTCTTTGAGAGAATCAAGAAATATCAGCTTCGCCTGAATCCAAACAAATGTGTATTTGGAGTTACATCAGGGAAACTCCTTGGATTTATGGTCAGTGAAAGAGGAATTGAGGTAGATCCTCAAAAGATCAAGGCAATCCAGGAAATGGAACCGCCAAGAATAGAAAGGCAGATCAGAGGTTTCCTCGGGAAAGTTCAATACTTGAGAAGGTTCATATCTCATTTAACTATGACATGTGAACCAATTTTCAAGCTTTTAAAGAAGAGCTCCTCGAAGAAGTGGAATGATGAATGCCAGGAAGCGTTTGAAAAAGTTAAGCAATGTTTATCTTTGCCTCCTGTCTTATCACCCGTCATTCATGGCCAACCCTTGTTGATGTATTTGTCGATTACAAATACTGCGATGGGTTGTATGCTTGCTCAGAAAGATCCAGAGTCTAAGCGAGAAAAGCCTATCTATTATATCAGTAAGAAGATGCTAGAATATGAGTTAAAGTACACTATTTTGGAAAAGACTTGTCTAGCATTAGTTTGGGCTACCCAAAGGCTTAGGCACTATCTGTTATCAAACAAAGTATTCTTACTGTCACGGATGGATCCGTTGAAGTACTTGTTTGTGTGGTACCCTGATCCCGCGAGAGGGGTGGGGGGCGCGAGCCGCCGCGCGCTCTCTCTTGGTCTCTCGTACCCACGCGATTGGCGTGTGCATTTTAATGTTGATTTGAATTAATCTTTCCTGTGAACTTGGGATCACTAAGGCAATCCGAATTCCACACGAAAGAGACTGACAGAGTCGCCACCTAGATGTGGGATCTAGGACCCGTAATTAACCAGAAATCTAGACTCGCTACCTGGTTACAAGAATGGAAGGTATGGGGATTTATCCACCACATGCACCATTCCTGCCCGATAATCGGTCTTCGGTTCCAAAAGCTAACTCTTTTGAATTTATTTTAAATGGCTCATTCAACTCTATGTTAATGTGCGAACTAAGTGACATGCATCCTATGATCTAATTTTAATGTGAATCCTAGATGTGTATCTTGATTTATTAATTTGTCTGGATTCATTCTAAGTGAAAGTTCTCCTAGAATTCTAATTTCATGGAAAATCCTAAGTGATTTGATTAAGCATTTACAAGAAAATTAATATACAACACACCACAATTTGTTTGTGGTGCCGACTCGCGGGTGGTATGCCATCAGACATCCAAGCTGCCTACGTACCCAAGCCTTACTGGGATCAGAGTCGACGTAGTTCGGTGCACCTAAGCTAAGCTACTTATGCCTAACTCAACTAGGACACCGACCTAGACGGGATTGACTGTTTCAACAGTTTTAGGAGAAGTTATTTAATTCAAGTTGAGGATTTTATTATCTTAAGATTTCATCTAAGATGCTATATGATTCTCATCTAAATGCAAATGGTCCCTTAGACTAATGCAGGTTTGCCTACATCCTAGTCTACTAGGCATGTCTTAGGGAAAGATGAGGTGACTAGTGTAACTAGACCTATGGTACGGTTGCTATACATAGCAAGCGTCCGTGATGAGGCTGGACTCCTAACTCTAGGACTCCCTAAAACTTAGGACACGACACAACACTAGTGTTCCTAAATTGGGCTCTAATGGTTCTTAGATTGGAAACCATAATCCAATGGTTCCGGAAGACTCGAGACAAATCAATTCAAATTCTTGAAGTTAATTAATTTCAGATTTCATGGATTTTCGATTTATGGACATTTGAGGATTACCAATGGTTCTAGGGTTCACCAATTTCGGCCCAGAATAGCATCCAAGGAAGGGAATCGTGCGTTCTTTCTTTGTGCAATTTAGTACTTAGGTTATGGCATCTTATTGCCTGGCAAATCTCAGGATTTCCGTGGACAGTAACCTCGGAGCCAACAACATGCTATAGCTTAAATATTCAAATTGTCAAAGATCGGTTGCAATTGGGATACGATTATGGATGCACTGGCCATTTTTCCAGGAAAATCTAAAGATCCTAAAATTTCTGTTTCAATGGATTAAGGAGTGAACATGTGACAGAATTTAAAAGTTCTTTAGGAATTTTTACAATAATTTTTAATTAATTTCGAATTTTCAATGGATTTTAACAATTTTAAGCCTATGAGTGGTTTTACAAGTGAAATTGTTGAAAATAAATTCGAAATGATTTGAAATTTCAACAGCAGCAAGATGGGAATGTATGTAGCTTACTGGATGAGTTTTATAGATTTTTATGTTAAATTCATATTTAATCTTGATTTATCAATTCAATGACCAGATTGCAAATTAACACAGAAACTACAAGAAATAGAAATTTAAATTCTATGAAATTTCTACAGATATAAGATATGAATAGACATAGCATGCTGTGAGAATTTCATAAATTTTAAAGGCTATTTACTACCAATTTCGGATTTTACAAGTTTCAGACCAGATTGTGAATTAACACTACATCCCATATGAAAACAGATCCAAAGAACTTGAAACTTTTACAGAAACAAGGAATATGGAATATATGACTACTGTAAAAATTGGAAGAATTTTAATGGTGATCTAGTGTCAGTAACAATTCTCACAAAATCTGATAATTTTCAAAGAAAGTATTAAATAATATACCAAATAAACTCCAAAAATCGTTACAAATTCATGGTAGAATGTGTCAGTATCATAGTATTTTTCCACGAAATTGCATTAATTTTGGAGTCTGTTTAGTATATAATTTATGTTTCTTTGTCAAAAGATGTTTTTTTTTTGAAGAGTTTTCTATTTTTAAAACACGATTTGCGGAAAAATTCGGAAAAATTCGAAAAACAATGTACCTACCTGTGGTGAAGATCTCCGCCCAATCCAAGAGTTAAGAACAATCGCCGCCGCCGATCCGCTCCGCCGTCTTTCGCTTTCTCTTTCTTCTTTTTTATTTTTTTTATTTTTTTGTTTCCCTCACTGTTGATAGAGGAAGTGATTGGAAGAAGGATTTTTATGAGATGAGCCACCTTGGTCCTCTTT